>NW_023339651.1:2587463-2587693 GCF_004916995.1 Morone saxatilis | reverse complement strand
GAAAGACAAGATCATACTTTGCATGTTTATTGAACAAATTGACACCACAGCTGTGTGCTGACCCTATTCTTGTACACACTCTACACCAACGACTGCACCAGTTCGTCACCCATCACCACCCATCACTCAGATGACACAGCCATTCTTGCCCTGTTGCCATGGTCATCATCATCTTCATCATAATGTTCATCACCAGCACATCATGTTCATCATCATGTTAATCATCATCA
>NW_023339651.1:2545910-2587363 GCF_004916995.1 Morone saxatilis | reverse complement strand
AGACAAGATCATACTCTGTATGCTTTATTAAACAAATTGCCACCACACCAGTCAGGTAGTAACTGTGATAGAAGTTGATAGAAAGTTAATTTTGTTGTTGATTTGGCTCCACCTGCTGGTCCCCTTTATTATAAGTGTGCTGTTAAACATGTTCTTTCTTTCCTTATATCAATTCAAAACTGTTTCAAAGCTGTTAGAACACAAGTAACGTGAAGTTATTTAGCCAACAATTATATTTAATCATACTTATTCGAGTCAAATATTCTACATTTGACATTGACAACATTTACATGCACAAAATATTCCAGATTTTGCCCTAATTCAGAAAAAGACAATATTCAGTGTGCTTTTCTTTTGTGAATAACCTCTGTTCCAGCATTGCAAACTGTTGTCTAGTCGGTTTGTTTTCAACACACGGTGCTGACTATTAACAGGAAGGCTGCGTCACAAATGAGACGAATATTCCACGTGTTGTATAAATATGTCCAAAGAATGCTATGTCTTAATTGGAAGGTGCTCCATTTGGAATAAGACCTAGTTAGGAATATCCAAATGGAATAAGTTGTTTATATGACCCGTATCGAATGCCGAATAGAATAATATTCAGAATAATAGTGGAAAGCGAGTGTGCATGTAACCGTAGTCACAGAGCAGCTTCAGTGTGTTAAATTCAGCAGTCAAACTCTTTTCTATCTCATGTGGATGAAGAGAGATTTCTTGACATTTCTTGTGTTTAGTGACATTTTCCAACAGTCATTTGACTTAATGGAAGAAATCCTGCAGGTGTGTGGGAGTGAATGTACTCCTAATGCTTTCCACTGCTGTATAACGGACCCACCTATCACAAGTGAAACACATATAAAAGACTAAATGGAGACTCATTATGAAAATAATTGATAAAATCATATTAATGGATTTTGTCACTCTTAGTATAATTCTTTGTCCTACGTGGGAGATAATCATGCTCTAAGTTTTGGAACTGGAACTACAATAATTTGGGGGACTTAAACGTTGCCATGGAGTCAGTCAGTTAGCTGTGGGTTACAACTTGAGACTAGACATTATAATTTGGCAAATGTTTACATATTTGCAGGATTAAAGGTCCAGTGTGTAACCTTTAGGAGACTCTATAGGCAGAAATGGAATATAATGTATATAGGTATGTTTTATTAGTGTATAATCACCTGAAAATAGGAATCATTGTGTTTGAGCTGTTTTTATCTACAGACGCCGCTGGTCGCCTTCCACGGAGTCCGCCACGTTTCTACAGTAGCCCAGAATGGACCAACCAAACACTGGCTGCAGATATAGCTGTCAGCGCACTTTGTGGCCACCATAGTTTCTCCTTTGCCCTTGCAAGGGGAAGGTGAAGCAACAGAGTTGCAATCTGCAACTACACCGCAAGATGCCAATAAATCCTACACACTGGACCTTTAAAAGCAAAATGAGCTATTAGCAGCTCCTCTTTACAGGCAACTCTTACTAGATTACTTTGATACTTGATTGTACTGTATTTTCTTTACAGTGTACACAGAAAGTGTACATCCGACTGAATCTAAAAATGTGTGTCTGTGTGTTCGGATTACACAGAGTTATGACTCAGAAGGAGGAAATGTTTTCATTCAAACAGCTGAGAGAATTAAAGTATCTTGCATAAGCTGTGTGTCAAACCCTCTGCTGCTGCAAGTGCTGACTGTGCTGGTGAGCGGCCAAAGACTTACCGGTATATACAACAATAACATTCTTCTAAGAACACCTGCATGCACCTGTCCCTTTCATCTCACTCAGTACCTTTCCCCGATGTCTCGCCCTGCACCCAAACTCTGCTGGAGTCTTTGACTGAAGAGCTAACCAAAGTCTCCATCCGATACATTCTGACGACTTTCTGGATGAATAAATCACTGCTGCACACATGCAATAATGTTTAATCAGGTCACTTACCACTGCACAGGTTGAAGGTTGTGCAGGAACGGACGGAAACCGCAGCTGCATTCAAACACCATGGTGCCAAAGCTCCAGTAGTCCACAGTAACAGTGTATGGCTTGTTCTCAAACAGTTCAGGAGCCTTGGAGAGAAGACGTTCATTTCAACAGGATACATCTGATGGACAACTATCTTATCAACAATGACATTTCTCCCTATTTTGACAATTTACAGCAAGTGATCATATTTTTTAGTTTTCATTCTATACCTGCTTTCGAGTTAAACTACCACCCAGTTAATTAGCTTTTCTACATGTCATCATTTGTGAAGGATTTCAATAGGTAATCAGGATGATCCACAGATTAAATGAAGCTATGTGCATCTGAGGATCAAAAAATAATTCCTTGTTTACCAGGTACTGAAGCGTGCCAACGAAGGAGGTGCACAGACTGCCCTGGTCCAGGTCTTTAGCGTAGCCCAAGTCAATGATTTTGTGAACCAGCTGTAGAAGAACAAGTGAACGTAAGTTTCTTTAAGACGTTCAGTCAAACGGGACGGGAACACAACCACAATGTGGCAGTTTACCTTTCCGTTGATATCCTGCAGCACTATGTTTTCAGGTTTAAGGTCTCTGTGTATGATCTTGTTTTCGTGCAGATACTGGATACCAGATCCTGGAGCAGAAAACAGGCGGTTTAACTGAATGATAAGGCACTGAAATACAAACAAAGTCTGAAGGAGCAAGCTCCACATAGAAAAACATTTAACATACCAACATCATTGAGTAATGAAAGCACTTCACTCTCTTTCAAACCGCAGCAGTTTTCAGGTTTGCTCAGCATCTGTAACCAACACAAATGATTTATTTATTCTATCACACCTGCAGTAAAGAGTACATGAAACGACAGAATGGTGACTCGACGAGCTGCACTGCGACACTATGACTGCGTGCATCTCGTATGGCGTGTGTTTAAGACAAATGACTACATCTACACTGAGCCGGGTCATTCTGAAATCCAAGTATGTCCACACAAGTGTTCAGCAACACGGGAACCCCCTAAACACAGCCAACATCTGGAAAGGACTGAGACAGACACAGCTTCACACACTTCGCAAAACTGTTGGCTCTCACGTACTTTGTTTTCATACGAAACTCACAGTTGTTTCAGTTTCACACAACTAAAAAAGCACAACATTTTATTTCAGTGTCTAAAGAATACCTAACTGCCACATAAAGGTTGATGATTCGAGCCACGAACCGAGGAGACCCAGTCAGTCAGTCAAATCTCTTTCTTTCTTTGTTGTGTTCACAGAGCAATGCAGCAACAGCATGGGAGGTTGGAAACTTTACTAACTGTCTCAAAACTAATATGGAAGTAAAGGAAGGCAAAGGAAGCAGAGGGCAGCCTGACTGATAGCTGCTCCGACACTCTCTGGGGCTGAATGATGGTGAAGTAGCTCTGAGGCCAGGAAGCACACTTTATTTCTATATTGATAACATCACAGCTGATGATTAAAGGCTTTAATAAACGTTTATGAAGAGTGTGAGGCTGTGAGCTGAAATGACACTGAATAATATAATTCTCCTGATCTGGAGGCACTGCACCAATAACTCAACCAAATCTCTATTTTACAAGTCCGACAAAAATAAACATACAGTCAGGCTTATGTCCTCATTTTCCAAAAGGGTGGTTTTACATTTATCCACACTGCTATCAGGTGAAAAAGCACCATTTTGGGGTGTGAAAGACTCTGCTGTAGTGTGAATGGAAAGTGAAAACAGAGGAAAAAAAAGCTTTTCATGTTTATCCGTCTTCACGTGGACACGTTCCAGGCCTCCTTCTGTCCACGAGCGCTCACCTTCCTCAGGTCTCCCCTGGAGCAGTACTCCATGGCCAGCAGTGGAAGATCATTTAAGGCTATGCTCAAAATGTCCTCGGGAACATCTCGGGCCGTCACAACGTTGATATGATTTAACCTGAGTGAGGGAGAGAGGGAGTGAGGGAGGGAGAGAGGGAGGGAGGGAGAGAGGAGTCGTTACTATTTAATGATGCCCGCACAAAATTTGCACAGTCATCCACATCTACAATGACTGCACAATACTTCAGATGTCTCACTTCATCTGTCTGACTGTCTGCAGTTCCCCTTGAGGTAATGAATAACTTATAATGAATGTGAGTAAGTATAGGCGTTATAATTACACCGGGACATCACTGTATGTCTTTATATCAATGCATCATACACATAAACGTAGAAAAATCATTCAAACTTTTTCATGATCTGGATTTCTCGGCCCCATCGGTCCTTATTCCTCGGCGTGAGCTCGAGACGGCACATTTTCACAGCTAGTTTTTCATTCGTTTCCTACAAAACAAACAGAAATTCCATTATTACGTCAGCACATAAAAGCATATAACCCAAAAAAAAACAGCTGCTGGTGTTTGTGAGCGACACGGATATCATGCTGGTCACTTTACGAGGCGTTTCTATGTAAATCTTTAGTGCAATATGTGTGCAGTGTCCGTGTCGTGTGGCTCTAAACTCACGTGATGTTGGTAGAGGTAAACGTGGGCGAAACCGCCCATGCCCAGCCTCTCTTTCAGCTCCCAGTCTCCGCAGCTCTGGTTCTGCCTGAAGGGAGGTTTCTCCATCGTTGCAACGCAAGCTGGACCAAAGTGTAGAAACAACGTTTACAGAACTACCAGAGATTTAATATACATACAGTAGCGTTAAAGTATGGAGTCAGCGACCGAATATTAAAGTAACTGGATTACTTTTGGATTGGACAAGAGAAAATAAATATAAATAATAAATAAAACTGAAGTAAGATGTTTTCTGTGGCTTTTGATTGTTCTTTGTGGGTTTTTAGTTTTTAATGTTATATTGTCCTGTGTCATTTGTGCACATATTTGTTATTGCCTCATATATTGTTGTTGTTTTATTGTCCTTATGTGTCTTGTTTGTTTACTTTGTACAGCAACTCCGGTTGTTTTCAGTGTGCTATGTAAATAAACTGGATCTGATTTGAATGTAACCTTAGAAAAGAAAAAGGAAACAAGGATCTTTGTCTTCAGAAATGAGTCTGAAAATAAAAACTGATGCATTTTAAAACTAATCCTGATCCTATTTTTACTAAATATAACTACAATCTGACTGCGTCTTCATTTTTTTAGGTTTCCTTTCTTTATATCCTGAGCACGCACCTTAATTACATGTAATCCATTACTTCCTTAATCTGATTATATATCATTTATTTTCCAGGATCTTTAAATTTCTCCACAGCTAACTAATAAAACTATAAAGCAACGGGTCCGGGCTACATCCTGGAACAGTGCCAGGCTAATATCACATATGTGCGCAATGCAGATGTCCAGTTAACATTTCGTGTGACTTATCTACTCTAACACATGACATTTAACTAAAAATAGCAGATATAAGAAACACAAATACTCCCAAACTGTATTTATGTTATTGTCTAACAGCAGCACTAACGTAGAGCTACAGTCCAGGAGGTAGACGGCACCCGTCGGTAGCTTTCTGCCCATTAGGAAATGGAGGCTCAAGCGGCCGTTAAGTGCCGTTTAAATGAACGTGTCGGCGCCGAACTGCTCGTGGAGAGACTTTTGAGACTTACTTCGCGTTTCTATGAAAGTGTCATGAGCCGTTAGTCGGTGGAAATGTTCGGAAATGTTCGGAAATGTTCAGAAATGTTTCAGTTGGTCTTGTTGTTCTCGGGTCAACGCAGCACCGTCACCCGAAGCCCCGGATGTGATAACGAAACCGAGGTGCGTTCAAAGACACTGCGGCTGCGGCTGCTGCGTTCAGGCGCCGCTAAAAAGAAAAACTGTTCAACAACCCATCAAACGACGGAATTAATATGTAAATACCACCTTATATACGTTTTAGTACGTGTTAGATAGGTAATCCACTTTATTATACGTTTACATATGCTAAATACCACCTCTTATATACGTTTAATTACGCGTAGAATAGCCACCTGGTTGATAGCGTCTAATATGTAGAATCACCACCTTAGTATACGTTGTTAATATGTAAATACACCTTATATACGTTTAAATTGGTAAATACCACCTGTATATTACGTTTAATATGTAAATACCACCTTATATACCTTTATTAGGTAAATACCACCTTTATAACGGTTGGTAATATGTAGGAATCCACCTCTTGATCACGTTGGTGTAAAGTGAGAATACCACCGTGGTATATACGTCGTTAATGGTAAACGCACCCGTCGGTGATAGTACGTGTTAATAGGTAAATACCGACCTGTGTATTATACGTTTAATATGGTAAACTACCACCTTATATACGTTAATATTCAAATACCGACTAGTAATACCTGGTTATTAGTGTATGAATACCACCTCGCATATCGGTCGTTAGTATTGCTAAATACCACGCTGTGATATACGTTTGTAACCGTATGTAAATACCACCTTATATACGTTTAATTAATTAGATGTTAAAAAATATAGTCAGTTGTTTTTATTTATTTATTTATTTTTAATTGTATTTATTTGCATATTTGCTGTTCAGGTAATCCTAAAGTAACAGAAAGTACTCAAATTACTTTAATATTGTGATCTGATTACTGATTACAAGTAATTAGTAACCATAAAGGTTGAGGTAATCCAAACAAAAAGTAATGAAGTTACGTTACTTTAATATTGTGATCTGATTCTACAAGTAATTAGTAACCATAAAGGGTTTATACTTCTTATCTTATGATGATTATATTTTAATATATTAAATAAAAATAGACCAAAATAGAGTCTCAATAGATGACCTCTTCTTAAACTCGAGGACACAAAAACAACCAGACAACCAGACTCTGGAGCCACAGAACCAAATATATACAAAAGATAATAACACAAGATATGTTCTTACATACATTTATAAATATATAAATATAATTTCTTACATGCACATTAGTCTTGACTTGTATTGTATATCCATACCTCTGTCTAACCAATATTCTCCTGCTAAATTACCACTGTACGTATTTTTATATTTCTTTGTCTGGTGTAATTATTATTATTATTATTATTACTATAAGTATTTCTACAATGTGCTACTTCCTCCTTCTGTAACCTGTAACAAATATTCTATTTTTACTTAAATCACATCTGTATAAATACTTTATTTATTGTACATATAACCCTAATTCTATTTTTGTCTTCATATCTTGTATTTTTCTATTTTATTTTGTTATTTTATGTCTTTCTTATTTTATGTTCAACTGGAGCTGTAACAAGTGAATTTATCAATAACGTCTATATTATATTATATTATTGATCTATTCAATTGTAATAATAATAATAATAATTTGCCAGATTGATAAAAATATAATCTTTGAGGATTTTGGTGCTTTATTATTGTATATTATATTATTAGGTCATTACTGATACATTAACATAAGCTGTATTTTAATGTTGTGATCAAGGTGGAGCCAGGTTTTTAAATTTACTGTATAACAAAATAATATAATTTATATTCTCACTGCAGTCAAACAAATATATTATTAAGTATATTTAACACAATGATGTTGGGACACAGTTAAGCTTCCAAAACACTTTTATTTTCATCCTTTATGCCTCCCAAAAAATGAGAAGCTCACAAACAACATTTCCTTGGTGAGTTTTTAACAAGGCAGTGACACATGTAGCTCACTGTGTGTGTAGCATTAAATGAACGTTGCCTTTGTACCTGCACCAGTCTAAAAAACACTGAGATGGATCAGATCAGACCTCCACATGTAAAAAGATTTGTATGAGCTGGCTCGATTCTCTAAAACACAACAGCATACGACAGCGTTAAATATAGCCATTTCCTTCATCATTCACATAGAAATAAAAATAAAAATAAATGACCATGAGCTCAAGGACAGGAAAAAAAACATGTTGACCTACCTTATATATTAACCCTTCATTTAATACTCTAACCATAATATAAATGAACGCAGGCCGTAATATCTCATGCTTTATTTACATGTCACATTCAGAAATGAGGCTTTGAATGGAAACAGTACGAGTCGCGCCTTTAAAAGGACAGTTTGCCCCCAAACGGTGGCGGGCGTGCACTGCTGCTTTAACAGAGGTACCCTGCCGCCGTGAACGCAGTACAACAGGGTGACTTTCACTTGAGCATCACAGAGCCATCACCAGGGGAACCAGCCATTTCCATGCTAACCAGTGCCATGGAGATCCTGCAGCTGCTCTTTGATGTAAGTGAGCGGTGACAACGCGTAGAGGGAGGAAGAGGAGGGGGGGACCTTGGAGACTTTGTCAAGGTGGAGGCTCTGAAGAGCTGCCTTCCTTTTTCATACTACATCCATACATACTGCGTGGAGCGTATAGAGCCAGTGCCTAGAATACCCATCAGTCTGTGCAGTCTGTGGGTATAAGATCTGTTACAGGAGCTCATATCAGTGCAGTCTCCACTGAGTTTTAGTTCAATGATCCAATAACAGTTATTACAATCCCAATAATGATCTTATTATTGTGATTATCAATTCATTTGCTGATAATTTTCTTGATTAATCTGTTGGAAATGTTCAAAAATAGTACAGAAAGCAATTTCCAACAGCCGGAGGTGACGTCTTTAACCTTTTCACCCCATTTAAAACTCATTTTCATAGATACCACATATGTCTTTAGGGTAACTGCAGGGTGCGAACTGCAGTTTATAACACATGAGCTCCCTTGATTTTGGCAGGTCTCTAAAATATTGAAAATATGCTATTTTTGCCATGTATTCTACCTTTTTGTATCTTTATCATCATGGATCATGTGGCTTTATTATTATTATTATTGATGTGGGTATGTTATAAACTGATTATTACATATCAGACGTGCTGACATAACGCCAGTAGGGCTACATGATTGCAGCTATGATGGTTTTTTTGCAACTATAGTGCAAAAAACTTGGGTTTGAATGTTTCCCTTAATGTGAGCAACCTGATAAAATGTGGAAACAGGGTTTTTTTCTAACTTGGAAGCAACTTTATAAGACTAACGATTTATAGGATTTATAAGACAAAAATCTGGTTAATTTAGAGCATTATTTAGCTCCTTCCCAACATGCTAGCATGACATTGTAGGTACCGATGGATGCGTTAGGTCATCAGCTTTTAAACAAAGCTCGCTACAGCCTCCGAAAGACAGCGTGGAGTGGTAGAGGTCAGGATAATGGGGTGGTACTTGAGATGGCCAATCAGATCCCCTCCCTCTGGAAACGCCCCTGTATATGTCAAAGAAAAGCAGCAAATCTTTACATTTAAAAAGCTGCAATCAAAAAATGGCTGCAAGGATCTATCGATTATCAAAATACTGTTGGTGGAGATGAATTTCCTCTTTTGATCGACAGAAACACAAAAACATTCTCATAAAAATGGGATAAACTCCACGTGCTGAGGAATATCGTGTGATACGATCGAAAGCTCCAGAACAGCTACTGGGTGTCACATGTGTATATTTGTGGTAAATTATATTTTCAGGCATACAGTAACTCAACAGCTGCTTACATGTGAAATACAAAAACATGTAAGGTTCCAGGCTAAATAATGATAAGTGCTTTTATGCAATATTGGGGTTTCTGGTGATGATCTGATGCAACTGAATATTCAAGAATGACTTAAATCGGGACTTTCGGAATCAAAACTCATCACCGTTCTTCATGAATGACACTCAACATGAGTCTGGCAGCTCTTTGAAAGTTTGGCCACATTATAAACAGCAGCAGAGTCAAACACTATTAATAAATACAGAGCTGTAATGTCACGTTACATAACCGGTAAAAGATACAGGAGGGAAACAATATCCACTTATTTTAAACCACCAGACTGAAAAGTGATATCAGTGAAATGACTGAAGTGCACGGGGGCGTTTCCAGACTTCCAGACACTGAGGGGTTGACATCAAGTATGTGTCTCTGCTTTCCCAATTTATACAGACCCCAGTATGCAGAAATAGTCAAAAACACTAGCTATAAAGTGGGTGTGTCTGTAAAGGGGAGCCTCGTGGGTACCCATAAGACCCATTTTCATTCAGATATCTTGAGGTCAGAGTTCATAGGGATCCCTTTGAAAATGGCAATGCCAGGTTTCCATCTCCAAAATTTTGCCTAACTTTGGAGCATTATTTTGCCCCCTTCCCAACATGCTAGCATAACATGATTGGTAACAATATATGCGTTAGGTCATCTGGTTTCATATGATACCAGTATATTCACTCTAGCTTTAAAGTAAAGCGGAAGTGGAGTGAAAGAGGTAAGAATAATGGGGTGGTCAATCAGAATTTAGGGGTCAGCCAGTGCCACAACCCGCCCCTCCCCTGGACACGCCCCTGGAAGTGCAGACAATCAGAGGACGAGATGAGATATTGATGAAGTAAACTGCAGTCGGGCTACAACTAATTATGATCATGATTAATCGTTCAGTCAACAAAATGTTTAACAGTTTAACAGTCCAAACCTCAAATACACTCAGTTCTACTATCAGTGGTTCCCAACTCTCTTCCTGAAGGGACTCTCTTTGTAATTTTATGGTTATTTCACATTATAATCAGTGCATACAGAACAACTGATAAACTGTACAATGAACCCAAATAGTGAAGTGAATAGTGATTACGAAGTTTGTATAAAACGATTTGGATGAACTTTGAGATTAATCCATGTGAATATTGATCAGAGATGAGTTTTGATATTTATGTATTTTTAACAGTCATACAGACTTAATAGGGTTATCTTTTGACAGATTCAGTGTTTTCTTCCCATTGTTCTATCAGCTCTTTGGTTATTTAAACTTTTCTAAATGCAGGACGAGGCTGTTCATCACAGGCTCTGTGAATATAACTTGTGTTCAGCTCTTCAGAGTTTAGATATTAAATAATAATCTGAACTTTAAAAACTTAAAACTTAAATAAATTAGTTTTCTTCACACAAATTAATAAAATGCAGAGATATTGACCTACTGTGTATATTTTTTAAAGGTTTCTTACACCCCCTTATAATTAAGAAGGCCTCGCGACCTGCTGTGAAGCTTTGGCGACCCCTAGTGGGGCTCCCGACCCGCAGGTTGGGAACCACTGACATAACACAAAGAAAAGAGGGAAATACTCATCTGCAACTGGGGATTGTTTGTCGGTTATAGTTGCTGACTCACTTTCTCCAATCGTTTCAGCTCCTGACACTCTGAGATATGCCTAAGCCTGAATATTAATAATATTAATCTGTTAACAACATGGGAACTGATGCTGGATGAAACATGTGTCAGACATCGTGAAAAAAACTGGCTGCAAACAACAACAGGCTCCTCTGAACAGCATGCACACACTTACATTCACATACAGCAAGACACACGTGTAAACGCACACTCGAACAGACTCGACATCCATAGTTAATACAAACAGGTGTTGTCTTGTTTAGCCCTGCGATGCCCGTCCCCCCGTCCTCAGGTGAGTGGGCGATGCCATGCATATTCACTGCAGGTGCAGCAGGTGTGATTTATGGCTGAAAAAACTGAAAGTTGACAGCTCTCCCTGCTGGTTGGATGCTGGCACTGCAGCTGCTCAAGGTCTCATTTTAAAGCCTGAGTAGAAAATGGCTATACATCAGTAATGCTATGAGGTGTATATGGCTACCAAAATCAAACCACGTGTGGTTCAGTGTTGAAACCACATCCTCCTTAATGAGTCACATTGTCTTCCTCTTTTTCTTTTTTTTTTTACATTCCTCACCTTTTTCATGCATCTCTGACAACACAATCAACCCTGATCCCTTTAAAATCATGCTATTAGGTCATAGCGAACCATGCGCTGTCTTTGGAATACCTCCCACGGTAGCTTAAATCCTCACGTGAATTCACTTTTTTTCACTACCGCGCGGCGACTTCCTGTCACAAACACCCTTTGATCACTTACTAATCTTTGATAGGTACATAGGCTTTACTATAATACTCATATTGTGCTGAATTATTACCACCATGTAAGAAAAACAAAAAACAACACATGATTATCACGTAGCGCTTTTGGGACTTACAAGAAGAAAACTTTTGAGTGTACCTAATGCATCTGCACAACATTGTGTTGAATATATTGTAAATATACTGTCATATATCCTACAATATAAGCTGATGGTGCCATTATATACAACATATCCTGGATGTTTACAAAGAGTATGGATAACATATTTCCTTTTACATTTTCAATATCATATTTCATCATACACTTGACATACACAGGTGGAATAGGTTCAACATCAACAAACGACTGTAAAATACTGTAAAAATATTGAAAAAACAAGAACATTCAGGGTCTGCCTGGTGAGTGTTAAAATAGGGTTTTATAAATGAGAGGCTATAAGTACAGACAGAGATTACACATGTTGGCTATGGCACCGGCATGAAGAAAATGACCCCAGAGAACAACTTTACTGCTCTCAGATTTGCCCTCATAAGTAGTAAAAGGCCTAAAAGAAGCTGTGCTGGATGCAGGCATGCGGATCACTGGAGGAAAACAACTTTCGGCCAAGAAATTGAAAGAGAACAGAAGCACACCACGGGACAGAAGCGGAAAGCAACTGGGAGAGGGATCACTAGTTCAAGAAATAAAAAATAAAAGAACTCTTTCTCTTGATGAGATGCACATCAGGAGTACTGTGAACTTCTACTGATGCTGTTGCCTCTAATTGGCCATCGGTGGCTAGAGGAAAGAGGAGAGACGAGCTGCACCGAGCTGCACAATCTCATCATGTAGTATATCGCAGCCACACCCTTGAGCGCTGTCTGTAGATTCAACTGGGTACCACCTTAAGTGAAACACGTACAGAAGCCCAAAGCTGTAATGTCCGGCTCCCGTGTGGAATGTGAACACGCCGCAGCGATGTGGCAAAAGAAGGAGCTGGAATGTAATGGCTCCATAAGACCTGGTGATGTTTCACAAGTCTGTTACAGCGCTTAAAATCAGAGTGGCGGTAGCAAATTCAACTGAAATCAAATCATCAGTCGTCTAAAATGTGATGTTTTAAAATGTGTTAAAACGTGTGTTTGGTCCCAAAACTGAGTGAAAGGTCAAGAAAAAAGGTGGGAGAACGTGGCCGGAGGTGCCTTCAAAGAACAAAAGGGGAGAAAAGGAAAGGATGCTGGATGTACGTCCCTGTCTGGTGCCCTTCAGCGTATAAGCACCCTCTTTATCTCACTGCACAGTTCAGTCTGCTGCTGCACCCAGCGTACGTTCTCAAAGACACCTCGTCTCTGCAGATCTGTGACCTCCCAGCCGATCCTCCCACCTCCTGCACCAACAATCCTCGCTGGTGTTTTCCAGCCCTCCTCTGTTAGACGAGAAGATTGGGGTGCCGGGTAGGGCGTCATGGTTTGGGGGAGGGCGTGGGGTAGACCCTCACTCCTGCTCCCCCTTCAAGCAGAGCTCCAAACCCTCCTGGATCTCAAATAAAAACCTATGCAGGGAGACAGCCTGCCGCTGGCAGTGCAACGCTGTGCCGCTCCCGGCGCCCCCGCCCCGTCTCACTTCTTGACGGCCTGCCGGTAGCTGTGTCTCTGGCCTTCCTGCCGAGGCTTGCTGCTGCTGCAGCCACTGGCTTTGCTGCTGTTGCCGCCGTCCCTGGTGCTGCTGGCCTGGCTCACCTGACTGGCCTGGCTGCTGTCCTGCAGCGTGGGGCTGGAGTGAGCTCTCTGCAGCCTGTTGTCCTCCAGGAGCTGGGACTCGAACACAGACAGGTCCTCCTCGCCGCTCCGGATCTTAGCTCGCAGCAGCATGACGTAGGTCGCATACCGTGTTTTCTATAAAGGCGTGTGAGAGACATTTTAGGATTGGACAAATCGGAGAGCGGCAGTACGGTAATAATGATTTCATGCTTGACTGCCTTTCCCATTTCCTTCCAGCTCACCTCGAAATCCAGATACTCGTCTCGCTGCCGGTACTCTTCCAGCTCACGCCCTTTGACCTTGCGGTCAGGTGGGTAGGAGCGAAGCTCAGACAGTTCGGTGGAGAGGGCTCTGAATCGAGATTCGTGGGATCGGACCTGCTCCTCCTGTAAAGCACAAGGAAATAATAAACAACTGCATTCTTTAATTATTATCATTAGTGACTCCCACTTGTGCACCTGGTCCCAATCAGCTCCTCAACACACCTAACGGCCACTTTCCCTCAGATGCCCACCACATTGTCTAATGAGCGTTCTGTCCCAGCCTTCCCGTTACCTTTTCATAACCATTTGTCTTTCTTTTTTCACGCTCTGCCTGCCTGCCATATCCCTTTTGCCTTTGTTTGTTTTAAATTACGGACACAATTGTTCTGATTTGTGTGAAATTCCCTCTTTACACGTCCCTGGACAGTGTTTCTGTGCTGAGCTGCAATGCAGAACAACACAAAGAGAGAATTTGGTGCCAAAAAGACGATGCCTTCAGAAGATATTCATTTGATTTGAAGCCTCATATACTTCAGATAAACCTTGGAATATGTTTTTACACAGAATAAATTACACTGGAAACATGTTAGGGAGGGTCAGTTATGAACAGGAGGAACGATTACAGCAAGAAAAACCAGTGCTCATTTGGGCACCTGAATATTGTTTGTAGAAGGATTTGAAAAATGTGAACAAATATATACTGTGTTGATATAGAGTAACGTATCATATGTTCCCTTATAGACGAAGCTGAATATTGTGCAACAAAGTTCCTCTGCTGCAATCAGACAGGATGTTGTCACACTACATGACTGATCAGCAACAGGAGGTCACACACTACAAGATCTTTCACATCCAGTCTGTCTGCTCTCTGTCGTTAATAACACGATTAATAACAAGCACGTCGTGTTCAATTAGGAAAGTAGTTTAAATGATGTATAAAGGGCAAGCATTTACAGCGTACTGCTGGTAGAAACTGAGTAAAACAAACTTATAATAAGCTTGATCAGCCAGCGATACACACATTACTAAACCATTAATCAAACTAATAACTAACAGCAGTCAACGTCAGACAGCGTTATCATACAGTTACCTCCAGTTTGTGTAGAGACAAAATGTTGAATAATTATACATGTTATCAGTTTGTTTCCACTAAAAGCTCCCTGCACCTAACTCCATTTATAAAATATCACATTTTAACAATTTCTAACGTGTCAATAAACTTGTTATAGGAAGAAAAAGAGCACAATTTATTTCTCATAATTGCAGTAATACTCTCTCATAGCTTTAATTGCTATCAGGCCATTTACCGATGTTACTGATGTTACTTATTACATTTGTGGCCTGTAAACGACACACATCATAAATGGGTTTCCACTTATACAACTGATCGACATGAGGAATGAAATGCCTGCACTCACAGCCACTAGTGGCCACTAGTAATATATTATATTTGTGTTAAGTGAAGTGTTTATTCATGAAAGTTTAATTATAATTACTCTGCCATTATGTTATGAAAAATGCTGCGTCAGTCAGTGCTCGCTCTAATGGACCTCACAGGATCCTGGACATCCACACACCTCAGACAGTTTGGACGTCGCCCCCGGCAGCAGCGGCCGGCTGAACTTCTTCTGCGAGCCGATGGCTGCTGGGAAGGGAGGAGCTGAGAATATGGCGGCCACTGCGTTGATCCGCGTGATCCAAGACTGCATCTGCTCGGCGTTCCTGCAGTGGATAACACACGCCCACACATGCATACAGGCATAGAAAACAAAGACACAAAAGCACGCAGATCTTAAACTCCAGCACACACGGAGTAGGTACAAACAGACTTATCAGTTCCTCTCCACGGTGCAGCACATGGCTAGCTTACAACATCAAAGGGATAATTATCAGAGAACGCAGCCTTGCTGTTGACAAAGAAATTATTTTGGAGCCAATTAATGCAAGAGAGAAAAGGGCCTGTTTTACACTAACAGACCCATTAGGGGCCCATGAGAAATATCAGATTGAATCAGACAGCCTTGCTTAAATCCCCGGGGAGAGACAGAGAGAGAGAAGGAGCGATAGAGAGACAAAGAGGAGCGAGACGGAAAGAGGAGAGACACAGAGAGGGGTACAGTATCTGGGACAAATGCAAGCTGCAACTGGAGCACAGAGCCTGTTCTCCTGGGGGCTGAAACATGTGGCCACTCATGTGCCACTTCCTGGATAACACACATGCACACACCTCCACCTCGCTCTTAACATTTACTAAACATCCTGTTCAACATGTGTGTGTAGCCTCCGTCTGCGTGCTCTTGGCGTGTGTCCCGCGCACCGTGGGCACATGTGCACAGCTGGCACCGCGTGTTATCAGCGGAGGATGGATGCTCAGCTGTGAGCTACGGTACATGGCCAAAAGTATGCGGACACCGTAGCGTTACACCCATATGTGATCGATGAACATGTCGTTTCTGGTTTCAGTCTGTCCACCAGTCGTTAGAAGCTGGCTGCAGGGATTTGATCCCAGTTAGTGAGGTCTAACACCGATGTTATGTTGGGTGATCACGTACCATTTCATCTCAGAGGGGGTTAAAGTCAAGGCTCTGTTCAGGCCAGACAAGTTTGTTTTGAAAATTAAAACTGAAAATGAAAAAATTACACATTTTGTTCCCCATATTTAGAAATGGTAGTTTTCTCATCTCAAAACAGAAATCCATTGTCCACAAAGTACACCGACCCTTCTACAGGAACATGGATCATGTATGCTGAAGCATTAAGATTTACCTTCATTTGAACTAAAGGGCTGAGCCCAAACCCTAAAAAACATCTCCACACACAAAAAGTACATACATGTAAATAAGGGCAGGGGTGTCCACATACTTTTGGACGTTTGGACGGAGAGTGCATGTCAGAAAATGAAGCACAGCAGCGGAGATAAAACGAGAGTCGAACTCTGTTGGGTATGAGTTGGTTTGAAGTTCTGCTGCAGTCGCTGTGCAGCTGCACACAGGCTGTATACTGTAGGTGTGGATAACTGTACAGTGTCTATATATATTATTTCAGAAACATTAGACTCACGGTGCCTGGAAGAGATACACCCTCCAGTCAGCCGTCCGCAGGTAAAAGACGTTGGGTCTCTTGCTGTAGTCTGAAGCTTTCATGGCCAGAGAGTGGTGGATGGACACAGCGTTCTTCAGGTCCTCCTCAGACAGCTGTTTATCCGGCCGGTATTCCCCCTGGCATGACAATTATAAATAAGAAATGAATGCTATGATTAACACAGAGGGGTCGTAACACTTATTAAAGCTGGTGAGCTGACTAAGAACATATTTTATTGGAGAAGTTAGAAACACTAGCTGCATTGTAACAGGGACAGAAAGTTTCTCTATATTATGATGACATATGAGGTTCATGTTTTATTACATTAATTTGAATGGCCAGGGTAATTTACGGCCTTTTTAACAACATTTTATAACAGCTAAAAGAGATTAATAAACAACCTCTTTCCTTCAAGTCAAGTTTGAATATTTTTATGAATTAATGGTTTCCTTTATGCCAGATTTTAGGGGGCGCTGCAGGGCCCATTCATTGTAATGACTCCTACTAAACTAATAAACCCAAATCTGTAAAGGATACAAAATATAAAACCAAAGCAACTTATTTTCAAGTAGGGAGCTGTTTTCACCCTCAGTGGATGTGTCTGATCTAAAGAACACACGGGTGCTGCTTGAAATAACCAGCCCTAATGAGAGTTCTGGTACCAAAACAATACTCTTTTGGACCCACACTGACATAAGAATATAGAAAACAAGGTCGCCTCCATGATAGAAATAGAAAAAATCCCTGAATTTCTCCTGAATTTACTTGACTGAAGATGAGAATTTGAACAAACACTCCACATTTATGGTGCAGTGATTCTGTGAATTAATATAACAGCAAATACTGTATACAAAAACTTTAATTAATAAGCTCTAATATAAGTAAATTATATTGGGTATTGTTTCAAATGTACATATACTTTGAGGAATATAAATGTTTTATATTCTTTTAAAGAAGCCAAAGATATTTACCTGGACATAATAAAGTCTAAAACTGGCACATTTTATTCTGCAGCTCTCTGATCCAAGATCAAGTTAACAACACAGAAACTTTTCAGTACTTGACAGTTTGATATTCGGTGCTATTACAGTCGGTACCAAAAAAGTTCTGAGGTTCGATTCCCAGCCCAAGAAAACAAAGCTATGGAGTCTCTAAAGGGTCAAAGATTTGGCGACCCTCAATAGGCCTTCTTGATTTTAAGGGGTGTAAGAAAAGGGACTAAATCTCAACATTTGGTTCATTTCTATGAAGACATTATTATTTAAAATCTAAACTTTGAACAGAAGCTGTATTCACAGATCCTTCAGTCTCTCATAAACAGCCTCGTCCTGCATTAGAAAAGAATGCAGCTAAAACAACCAAAGAGCTGATAGAACAATGGCCAAGTGTCTATTAATTATTTATGATATTTAAAAAAATACACTGCAAAAAAGGAATCTGAAGAAAGTAAAAAAGCCTTGTTTTCTTTGTCTTGCAGCAAATATTATATACATGTATAATATTCATTGCTTGTAATAAGCACAACTTGCTTAAATATTTGTCATTTTGTCTAACTTTAAGGCCCATTACAATCTTTCAGTGGCTGATTTTAATGCCAGTTTTGCCCCACTGGCAGATTGCTTTGCTCAATACAAGAATATTTGATGATATTTAAGAATATTTGGCTTGTTTCTAGAAGGGCTGTTTTTGCAGAGTACACAGTACAGAGAGAGAATTGTATTAAAAGGTCCTCAAATTAGCTCAAAATTCATCCAAATCGCTCATTTTACACAAACTTCCTGCAGTTACTATTTGGATTCATTGTACAGTTATTCTCTACTGTTATTGTTATGCATTAAATATAATTTAAAATATTAAAATATGTCACTTAGTCAGTTTACTCAATGAAGGAAAAGAGCTCCTTTTAAGGAAACAGGCTGCAGTAGAGTGACGGTTGCCTGTTACGTTGGCAGAGATTTTCCCAAACCAAAGCCAACACATTATGTCAGAGCACTTGTTCGACACGTAAACAGGAAATGGGCTCAATAAAGTCCCACCCTTGCACAGATTTGCTTACTGGGTAGGCACTGCAAAGATGTTTTCTATATTCCCAGTATTTTGTTAAAGTAAAGCATGCTGGGAATTGTTTGTAAGCAGATGATGAATAAGAAGATTTTGTATCCACCAAAAAGGATAACGATTCACCTTCTGTTACAAATTTGTTGCTGGCATCAAAGTAAAACAGGATGTTTATGGAGATGCAGTCACCTGTTATTTTAAAGGTTGAATAATGAATATCAAGTAGTAGCTGTTACCAATTGCTTCTCACACATCCCTTTTTAGGCTTTTCCATAAAACACACTCTATGTAATGTGAGTGACTTACTTTTTGTAGGTAGAGAATTAGCCCTTTTAGGATGACATAGAAGGTTTTCCAGCCTCTCTTCCCTCTCGGTGCTGTGAGGAGGAGAAAAAGTGTTGACGTTACAGCTTCAGATACAACTTCATGCTCTTTGCTTCTTTTTAAACTGCAGACTTTTCCAGTTCTGCGTCTTACAACCACCACGTTGTTCCTAAACTTCTTTACACACTAAACTAGCTTATAGTCATTAGTAATATAAGACAGCAAATATAAACACAACCCGTAGCATAATCCACCCATCATACACTCTTGCTGCTCACAGTGAGGTTATTATAGTTCACTAAAACTAAACTAAGAACTGAAACTAGGTGTAAAAAACTGAAATAAAAATAAAAACTAGTCTTTAGAAATAAACGTGAGACAATAATGTGTACTTAGAAAACTGAAATAAAATAAAAATATACAGAAAATGTCAAATTTCTCAACACCAGCATGACACTGGGACGTCTACATGAGTGTGAGTCAGCAGCTAAGTGTTTGTATTGTAAATACTATTCTGAACTTAAATCCCCTGGCAAATAACCCCCCTATTATTATTTAAAAAACTAAAACTAACACCGAAACTAATAAACTAAAATAAACAATTAAAACTAAATTGAAACGAGCAACTCTGGGAACTGAAACCGAACTGAATGGAAAACAAACTAAAACTTATAATAAATCAGTTTTTATTTGTGCAGACTAATCCGCCAGCTGATTTGTGTCTCGTCCTTTTCCTCGTGAGCCGGACAGAACGTATTCACACTGACAGTGAAAGACAGAGATGCTCGGGTCGATCGCTGGTGTGAAATTGGTTCTGACACAAGCTTTGGGTAAGAGCTCTGTGGTCGCTTGGTCGTCGGCGTACCACTCAGAATGCAAAGATGAGGATTTAATGGAGATGAATTAAAGGGAAAGAGGCTTGTGGATTTTGCCTTTTGACTTTTCTAGAATTTAACTTTATTGTCAGAGAACAGGCAAAGTGGTTTCTGGAGATTTGAAGGTGAAAAAGACGTCTAGCCTTTTTATTTCAGCTGCATTTCTATGACTAATATAACAGTTTCTTACAGGATCTCTTGGTTATATAGTAAAATGTCAAAATGTCCGACTTCCTGTTGGGTTTACGATGTGGCTCCAAGAGACTTTTTTGTACGTCTGAAAATGATACACGTGTCTACCAGTTCTTGTACATCTGGATGAAACTTGCTGTTGGGGCTGCTTCGTTTAGATACCTTCCTGCATTCACGTATAATTGGCACTGAGCAGCGCTAACACACTGTTCAGTATACACTCTACATGGCATCACATACAGTCTTATTGGGGATGTGTTCTGCAGCATTGGGGAATGTAAAAGAAAATGTAACCACCATAATGTTTTCCTTTCTGAATTGGTGTACATTATGATGTGGGGTCATCCTAGCTGAGGTTGATTTAGTGTCTAATATGGGCTGGGATTTTAGGAAAAAGAAGAGAAGGCAACTTTATCAGCCGATGATCATCATGTGATGTGATCAAAGGTTCAGCTACTGAATAAACCTTGAAACTCGAGATGGGAAAGCGTGAATGGGAGATTTTTTAGTTCGTACTTCTCTTGCCATCCGAGTCGGCGTGGACTTTGCGGACCAGGAACCCGTTCTTGTACAGCAGCGACCCGGAGGCCTCCGTCTCCTCCGACAGGGGCTTCCCACTGCTGCCCACCCGCTTCATCGATTTCGAGGCGTTGGAGTCACACAGGCTGTCCCCGAGCTCTGAAAACGACTTCCGCAGCTCTTCCTCGTCGCTATGGAGACAAAGAAAATAAAAAACAAGATTCCATGGTGATCAACACTTATGTGTCATGTCTCATTAGCAAACACATCATCATTCATCCTGTCCATTTGCTCTCTCACTCTGTGCTCGTTACACAAGGAACAGCACAGGACAAGAGGTCCAGAGATTTCACACACTTACTGGGAAACTTTCATTTCATACAGTACACATGAGTAATATCACCGGCCACTGCTGCTGTCTTGGCAGAGCTTTTGTTGCACAAGACATTTACAAAGCATCGTGTATCTGGGGGAAACCTGAGTGAATGAAGCCGTCTTCAAAGCTTTAATTGTGTGTTTTTCCCCCCTCTCTCTCTCTCTCTCTCTGCGTGCTCTGCTCTCCTGAGAAGCAGTCCACTCTCCTTGATCAAAAAGTACCACAGCAAAAGAGTGACACCATCTATCTTGTTCCAGCTTTGAGGTGAAAAACAGGGGCATCGTTACCCAGGGGGGCCAACTCCTCTCAGAAATGCAGACGCACGGTTACTCTTCCTCCTCTTGATGCTCACAAGAAGCCTCACAGAGGTGAGAAAGAGTTTTGTGGCTTTTAACACTTTACAGACTTAAAGAAAGAGAGAGGAAGCTTCCTGTATGCACCATTTTCACATTAAAAGGTCTAAAAATGATGATACTACCCCAAATGTTTCCAACAAACACAGAGAAATATGTCATTTCATTCAGAGTGAGAGGAAGGCAGCAAACGTAAATGTCATATAATAAATAAAACTTTAATTTAACTTTATGAGTCATGTCAGATAGATTTTTATCATCAATAGTTGTTGTTTAACAATGAAGACAACAACTCCACACTGCAAGAAATGAATCTCAAGAGTCCAAAAAAGTGTATTTTTTGTCAAAAAAAAAAAAAGAAAAAGTATATTTTAATCATCTTAATTTTGGGGAGAATGGACACAATTTTGTGGTGAAGTGGCACAAAAGTAATATAACTAGTAGTGTAACTAATTACTGTTGGCAAGGATGATACTATTTACTATATACTATACTATTATACTATTATACTATTATACTATATTATTATACTATTTTATTATACTATACTATACTATACTATTTACTATATGTTTATAAACTATACTGCCGGTACTCATATAGCACAGTAATACAGCCGACGCTCTCAGTCTTCACTTATAAGCCAACATGGATGAGTTCTCAGAAAGAATGGACATTGAAGAACACCTGATTCACCAAACACATGTATTTATTTCAGCTCATTTTCTGACTTCAATTAGCCGACTCCAGTAACTTCATCACGAACCACAGCGACAACAACGTGTGCTTCACTTTGAGGTTGCGTTTTCTCTCAGTTTTGTTGAATTTGTCTGTTTTTTCTTAAATTGCAGTGCGTCTCCAACTGAGAGCTCCACAACGACGTCCTTTGTGCTGACATTTGACAACATCAGTAATATTAATATTACTAAGGCTGCACGACACAGTAGCAACATCGTATTGGGATTATTCTGACAGATAATGGGATATGATTCGTGATTAAGAATCCTTTTTGAATCACAAATGTAATTTTCAGTGTTAAATTCATGATGATGTGAAATGTTGTTTGGGGTCTGAACCAAACAAACATGTTTTCTTAAATCTTTGTAGGTCAGAGAATCTCTGCAGCTCTTCTTCATTATAATGCTGGTTGTCACATTTTTACCTTTAGCGAAAGAAATGCAGCCTGTGATTTGCATGTTGCACTCGGACATATTGCGACTGCAATAATATTTTGATCAATTGTGCAGCTCTAAATATGATTAATATTTGTACTCATATTTGATTTGAAGCACTTTGAAGGTGCTGGTTTTGGTGAATGCTACATTAATAAACTTTATAGTTTTTATGCTGCAGCATCCATGGATGAGTCTGACCTGTGTCACCCCCTCTCACTCCACCCGTTTCCTGTCTACGTTAAGCTGTCCTTTCAAAATAAAGACAAGACCACAAAAATATATATATAAAAAAGTCAAGAAAACAACTTTGACCTACTGTATTTAACCTTTTTATCTTCAAATAAAGAGGTTTAGAAAATCTGGAAAGAAAATGTGTAAGTTTACTTGAAACTGGAGCACTGACGTGTCTGAGAATATAATGTAATTTACTGCATTCTTTATTAAAGTACGTTTTGAGGCTAAGAGTTGTTGCTGGTGGATCTGAAGTTTGGCTCATTAGAAACCGGCCTGGAGGAGCCATCACCGAGGATCCGCCGAACTCCGGCTGCATTCAGCTGCAGCTTTATTTCTTCTTAACTACCCTCATGAGCATCGTGTGCTTCCTTGTGTGTGTGTGTGTGTGTGAGGGGGGGGAGATTTCCCGTAAAACGAGTCTCTTTATGTCTTTTATAACTCTTTATCCAGAAAGTGAGCAGTTTATTTGTGTTTTTGTTTAGAAAATGAAAGATTTTTGTTGTAATCTGTATTTATTACCCCATCAATCTTGTTTTTATCGAATATTCTTGTCTAATAAATGAAATAAATACTTTATTACAGTTTGAATACCAATTTTAAAATGTTTTATCATCCATTTTGTTTTTATCTTAATACATATTCTTATTAACTAACCCCTTTTTTATTCTTTGTTCGTTTTTGTTTACTTACTGTTTTATTACAGTTTTAAAACATTTTATGATCCATTTTTGTCATATCTTAATGCATATTCTTGTCTACTACCTCCTTTTTTTCTTTATGTGTTTTTTTTATTTTATTACAATTTCAAAACAAATTGTCAAATGATTTATCATCCATTTTGCTTTTTATCTCAGTGTATATTCTTGTTTACTAGCCCCTTTTTAATTCTTTATTCGTTTTTCTTTACTTTATTCCTGTTTAATACCGTGTTTAATCACCATTTTTAAATGTTGCATTGTTTCTTGTCACCTGTTTGTTAAAATCCCTGTAAACCTCTGTTTCTGAGTCTTATTCTATCACACTATATTATAAATCATGTAAGTGAGAGAGAGTATGTGTTTGTATTGTATTTGAATGATAGACAATACTTACTATACACGTCGCTACAGCAGTGCTAATCCCATTCTCTTGTAAATAATCCCTCACAATGCTCTGTATGCATTCTTTTAGTGTTTTTAAAGGGATTTGTCACATTAGGAGATGATAGATGCTTTAGGCTACAGCACCAAGTGTCTCTGCATCTGCTTGGTGAGGTAACATGGCAATTCCACTTGTTACCTCACCAGGCGGCACCCATGCAAAAGTTCAGCCCGAAAATAGAATAATGGCTGGATGCCGAACCCCCCCGAGACCACGCTATGAGTAACCAACAGTACATAACAGCAGTTAACCCCGTGCAGGAGCCAGAGAGAGAAAGGGAGGCAGAGACGGAGCCAATGAGCATGTAGCCTGTTGCCTGGTAACTGCTGGCCTGCCTGAATCCCATTCTACACAGAGACAAAGTGGAGCTGGAGAGAGGGGGGATGGATGGATGGAGGGGAGAGATAGAGAGAGAAGTGAGGAAACAGAGGGAGGGGGTAGAGAGGGAGAGAGAGAGAGAGAGAGAGAAAAGGAAAAAAAAGACAAAGATGATCCTTCTCAGATGGCAGAACATTATCCTCAATAATATGAGTGACAGAGGAGGAGGGGAGGAGAAAACAAAAGGTTAGGAAGAAGAAAAGAGAGAAATGAAAACAAAGGACAGGAATGAAAAGGAGAACAGTCAGAGGAAAGGAAGAAAGAGGAAGAAAGGGAGAGAAAAGGACAGAGAGGAAAAGAAGAGAAAGGAATGGAAATTCAATGCAAAGAAATGAAAGGAAAATACAGGAATGAGAAAAGAAATAAAAAAGTAAAGAAAGAATACCGGAAAGATAGGAAAGAGAGAGAGGATGAGAAAAGAAATCAATGGATCTGAGAAAAAAGAGAAATGCAAGGAAAATAACAAACACTAAAAGATGAGAAAAGAAAGAAAAGAAAGAAGAGAAAGACAGGAAATAAAAGTAAAAAGTAGGAGCGGGGATGAGAGGAAAAGAAAACACAAAAAATATGGGCGAGAAGAAGGAAAGGAAAGGAGGAAACGTTGACGCAATATGAAGGAAAGACGTTTGAACGTTGGCCCGGTGACAGCAGTGCATTCTGGGTCGTTGCTGCATCAGTAGCCGATGGAAACACATTTGCTGTGTTTCACCTGTGACACCGAGTCATCGCACCAAACGGCGAAAAAAAAGCCCTCCGAACACAGCGAAGTGAAAGAGGACATGAATTCATCCATACTATTCCTCTGTTATACACGGCAAACATCTCCTCACTCACTCCACATCAGCCAGACTTCAGGTCAGATTGTTGGGTTTAAAAAGCACTGATTTGTGGGTATTCATGCTCTTATCTCTCTGTGTTCTCTCGTCTTCATCGCTTCTCTTCCTCATCAAACAGGCTAACACAGGACTTCACCCTCGAACTCCTCGGATCAGTGCTGAGCTTGGTGCATTAGCTAAGAGCTTACAAAAGATATTGGACATGAATGAGTCAGTGGATCCAGTTAAATAAAGTGTCTGTTAGATCTGTGGTTCCCAACCTCAGGGTTGAGACCCCCACTAGGGGCAGCCGACGCGTCACGGGGGGTCGCGACACGTCCTTTATTTTAAAGGATTGCTAGAAAAGTTCAGTTTTTATTTGGATAAAGCCAATAATCATAAGTTATCTCAGGACCCTTTATAAAAATATACACTGTAGGCTGATATGTCAGCATTTGGTTTGTTTCTGTGAAGAAAACACTGAATTTGTCCAAAAAGAATCATATAAAGTCTGTATGATTGTTAAAAATGATATAAAATCCACAATACAGACAGAGAATGTAAATAAAAAGTCCTAAAAGGAAATAACGCTCAAAATCATCCAAATCACTCTTAATACACAACGTGCAGTTACTGAGTTTTAATATAATATTTAATATAATAAAACCGCCATGTTTCTAACGTACCCAGATTGGACAATACCAAATCACTGGCTGTCAACCAGGTGCGGTAGCCTGCAACTACACCACTATATGCCATTAAATCCTACACACTGAACCCTGAATAAACACTGAAACTGATGATAATATGAACCCTCATAAGCCTCTCTAGCGTTCAATATAGATGTAAGTGCTAATAACACCAGAGTTTTGGTTCAGATAACCAAAACTATTCTTTATTTCCTTCTAAACTTTCCGAGAGTAAACTTGTTTTTCTACAAACCTCCTCTGTTCGAAGCCAAGTTTCTCAAACAAGCAGCCACACAAGAGCTTTGCTTGAATAAAATCATCTAAAATTGGCAAAATTTTGAATGGAGTCTGGAACTGTGTGACTGAAGACTGAACAAAGGATCTGCCCATGCGTTCGATGCCAGGTTTCGGTACTCGGTGTGCATTAAAAACACTGAGCTTCGATGCCCAGCCGTACTGTTTAATGTCATACTATGGCACACAGGCTGCTCTCCCACTGTAGGTGAGAGGTGGTGGCGGCAGAAAACAGTGAGACGAGATGATTAGAGCCATTGAGGGAGGAGGAGAAAAGGGATTAGGAGAATAAAAGGAATAATAGAGCAGATGGGTTCTTGTCTGTCTCTCTGTTCGCTCATCGCATCCTCCAAACTATATTCCTGCCATTTTCTTCTGTAACGCTGACTTGTTGCGTCTCTCTTTTACTGCACCATGCTCACCACCACCACCTCTCCCTCTGCTCTCCACCCCCGCTCCTGAATGAGGAAGCATGTGTGTGCTGTATATGTCTGCGTTATATGTGTGTGTGTGTGTGTGACTGAAGAACATGTGGGTGCATCCAACTGCAACCGTCGAAAGTGGCCATGTGCGTGTCTTTTTCTCTGTGGGGGTGTGAAATAACATCCATCACTGTGTTTTGCATTGTGTTCTGCATGCCCACACACACACACACACACACACACACACACACCTGTAATGAGATATATATGCCAGGGTTTACATATACAATTTGTATTCATATAATCACAGCAAGCAGTTTGTTTTAGCGTCTGAAAATCACACCTCTATCACAGGCCTTTGACTACACTGCGTGGTGGCGGAGAGAGTGGTTTTTTTTTTTTAGTAAATTAGTAAATCAATGCTGTGGTCGATCTATATATAGGAAAGAATCAAATATACACGCACAGACTGTATGGTTCCCCAGCAAGACGTGCACAAGGACAAACAAAAGCGGACTGAGAATCGATACAGAACTGAAGTGCGTCCGTCTCTCAGGGTGTTTTGATCTCAGTCACTGAGTTTGCAAGTGAAGAAATGTCCTCTGTGTGATGAAATATGCATCAACTAAGCAAGTAGGGTGTGAAAGTGGTGGCAAAAGTGACACTGTGCTCTGCCTCCAAATAGGGTTTTCAAAAGCAGAACTCCACCACAGACAGAATTTACTCTCTTTCAATGATCTCGGCCGGCTGAAATATTAAAAAACGAACAACTCTCTGCTGCCAAAACACCCCCCCCTCAAAAAACCCCCAACAGACTGCTGTGGGCTGAATCTCTTAATCTGTAATTCATTTGGTTTGGGTAGGTGGATTCTCTCTTTTTTTGGTGTTTACGTGTCTAAAAATGACATCCTTCCCTATCCCCGTGTGGCCTCTTATGCGGTGGCAGTGTTTAAATAGCCGTCTATATGTCATTGGAGATGTTTGAACTGGATTGCCTGCCTCTCTGTGGATCTCCTCCTCGATCTGCTCCTCTGACCACTTTTATTCAGCTGCTTCGGGAGCGCTGCTGCAGCTATTTTTGGAGAGGTAGTGGGAGGCTGTGGTCACACCTTTGTACAGGATGCAGGTAAAGAGCCATTTAAATGTCTCTCTCTCTCTTAGTCTTTGTGCTTTCTTGCTTTTCACGTCCACACAGACACGTATGTATTTCCTGTGTACATTTGTGTGTACAGTGAATCTGTTAGCGTGTGCGAGTGTTTGCTGCGGAGAGAACACAGGGAGGAAAGAGCAATGCGGTAGCTATGGAGTCGTATCCATGGTGCCGTAACTATGGCAACAAAGCTTGGAAAACTAGTGACTTAATTGGCATCTCTGAGGCACTCTGGAGCTGTGATCCAGAATAGCAACCCTTGACACACTAATGCTTCCTTCACATGCCAGACAACACTCACGTCATTAATGAGGATGCTAACAAGTTAATCAATATCTCTTATTGTTTCCTGCCCTTCAGGACAATGTGCGTGTGTGTGTGTGTGTGTGTGTGTGTGGAGCATGTGTTTAAATGTGAGCTAATCATAGACAAGGACAGAAACAGAGCCACAGAGGAGGAGAAGATGAAAGCAAATAGAGTTAATGTAAAATGACTTACATTGTCCATTGCAGCTTCTGATTTTTGATTGAGTTGTAGAGCGCCTGCAGAGGAAAACCACAAAGAAGAGAGAAAATCACACTTTCAGACATATATGACAAATAGCAGCTGTGTGTTTTCGCTGCATCAATTGTCGATTTGATCGAACATTACAGGGTGAAGGTGGTATATTGTGTGTTCTTCCGTGGAAGCTGCACAGTAAACAAGCAAGCTTCATTCAATAAATTGTACTCAGAGAAATGTCATCTCGTTTCGCGCTGCCCCAAACTGCCCTTTGCCCAAGCTTAACTCATTTTCTTTGCCAAACAATCCATCAATCATCCAATCAGTCAACCACCACAACATCGGTTACAGAGTCATTACCCAGTGAGCACCTGGCCTGTCAATGGACAGACTGGCAAATCAATCGATCAATAAATAATTCAGACTTTGACGCATCGACCCGCTTGGAGCAAAATTAATTTACAGCTTTGAGACATGAACTCAAAAAGCTAAAACACAGACTGAGTTGGTTTAAGGTATCAGTCTAAATGCTGTAGCATCGAATCAATTATCTTATTGATTGATTTGCTGCTTTTCTCAGGTTTGTATTATTTAAAATGACCAAAAAATGAATAGCTTTTTTGGTCTTTTGCTCAGACGAAGACGTCACCCTGGGCTACAGGAAACTGTGACGGACATTTTTCAACATTTCATTGTATTGACTTAAGGATAAATTCAATTAATCTAAAAATAATTGACAGATTGATCAATGGAAACAGTCATTAGTTGCACCTAGGTGCAATGTTGGATGATGTGTTTTACTAAAATTAGCAATACCACATTGTAAAATTAGATTTAAGTGATAATACAAAAGTAGCCGATTAAAGCTGCAGTTTAAGAATTATAGATTATTAGGGTCATTTGAAGAGTCAGAACTGTTTGTTTGTTTGTTTGTTGTTGTTAACAACAGTGATGTAGGTTATTTATTTGGTTAGCTCAGAGTTATAGAGTATTAAATCTTCCATCCTTGCTCGCTACACCTTAACCTTTCTTATCATCAAGTGTGTGTAAACTACAGGTTATGAACTTCTTTTTAAGATACAAAAAGCTATCGTATTGGCATATTCAGCATCTCTGCTGTTTATGGATAAAATGAACACAAGAATCACATTTTTTAGCAAATTCCATCAAATACCTGATGAATCAAAGCATAAAAAAGCAGTTGCAGCAGTGCCAACTAAGGTCTAATATAACCGGAGACACTGTAGTACAGTAAAGGGATGGTATCAGCAGTATAAATGACATTTCAGTTGACATATTCAGTACATCAACCAACCCTAGCTGCTCCTATAACACACAGTCGGGATGTATATCTTAGAAAACATGCAGCAGTGGATGTATCTGCGTGTATGTTTAATGCCCATAAACTTTATTTGGGTTTCTTCAACTTCATTCCAACTTGTGATTGCGATTGGACTCCCTTTCACTTCTTTGTACCAGTTTTTATTATTTTTTGGGTCATTGTTTCCTCTCCTGGGAAAGGCCCTCTTTTACTTCCATTATCATCATAATCAACAGAAAAACTTCCCAGCAAGGGGGGGAGGGAGGGAGGGAGTTTAATAAGGGAGCCGGTCAGCGCAGACGCAGCACATTTTGGCTTCTTCAGAATCTGTAGCGACGGTAAAGACCTCCAGACGCTCCTCATTCAAGCGGCCCCCGGGTGACACCGGCCGATAACAGCTGCATGTGATACACCGATGAGTTTCACAGCCGGGCTGTGGCGGAGGAGCAAGTTGGGGGGTGAGGGGGAGGGGGGGTGAGACAGCATGAAGCCATCAGAGTTAAAGACACATATTGAGGCAGAGGATGCTGCTGATGGACAGCTGTGACGGCTGAGGTGATGGAGAAGACACTTAACAGGCAGTTCATCTGCAGCCAGGACTCTAACTGCGGGGACAGAAAGCTCATACTAAAATCGATCATTTCCCATTACATTCCTTTGATTAAAGAACTGCTGCTTCACTTGAATTCTTCTGTTTTAGGCTCCCAACCTATTATGAATATCATTTAGTTGCATTGTGACTTTTAGTCCAATGAAATGGCGTTTATAATGGGGTTTGATTCAGTGTGTCTAATCAGGTTCATTCCCAGAGTTTTCTCTGAGACTGCGCCTAATCAGAAATACTTCCACAGAGAGTCCATGAATATTAATGACCATCCAGCCTGGACCGTTACAGATTTAGTTCTGGTTTCCATACGCTCCACTGTAAAAATCTTAGCATTCCAACTAAGTCTCAAACCTAATGTGCTCATACATTTTAATAATCACAGGCAGGAAAACAGCTGAGCTTCCCCGGGAGTCGACCGATTTCTAAGACTTCTGCTTCTGTCGCGTAAATCTGGTCAACATCAAATATTAACAGTGAATCTGTGAGCTATAAAAGTTTACTGACAACATATTCTGTTTGCAGAAGTTCATTATGTGAAGGAGACCTGGCAATAAAACAAAACTTACAGCTTTGCCCGGAAGGCATTTTTACCCCATTTCTGCCACTGCCTTTACATAATCTCATTGCTTGTATATGTCTCTGTCAATTCTGTAATGTATTTATGTATTAAATTCTGTTTTTATTGTTTTAGAGTACTTGTTGAAGCACTGTGACATTTGGCACACTTTGTTCTAAGCTGCCCAGGGACCACAGATGCAAATGAGCTTATTAGCACATTTACATTCAAGTGTAAACCGCAATGTTGATTAATGTGCATTGTCCCTGGTAAATAAATAAATAATACATTCACCCTGCAACCAAAGTGACAATAAAGGACATGCAAATCTCAATAACATACACACAGTCAGTAATAGTGCATAATAATAATGATAAAGCAGAAAATGTTCTCGATTTACCGTTTGGTTCATAAATTGTTAAAAATGAGTGAAAAATGCTCAAAGCTGATGTTATTAGATTGCTCATTTTGTCCCAAACCCTGAAAATGTTAAGTTTACTGTCACTTAAGACAAAGAAAAACAGTAAATCCATATAAAGCAAGAAAATTAGAAGCTGGAACTGGTGAATATTTAGCATTGTGCTTGAAAAATGTATCCTACACTGTCTTATCTGAGTTATACTCCTGTTCTTAAATTTAGATTTAATTTACTTCTCACTCATTTATTTGATCCTTTTACTTTATATTCAAACTAATTATTTTCTTTGTCTTTACTGCTTGATACCGTTTCATTCTCAATCCTGTATCTTTTATTTCATCTATCTTATATCTAACGAATATATGTTATAATTATTTGATATAGTTGAAAATGAAAAAATAAATTTCTGAGGCTCAATAAAAAATGTGTGAAACTTTTAACTATTAATCTGTATAAATAGTTGCTGTAGTGGATTAAAACGACGGTTTTAATGGTGCAATCTTCTTACATGAGAGTTTTTCTTGTGATTAATGTACTCATATATTTCTAGAACAGATTCAGTGTGAAACTGTGTTATTCCTGAAGAGTATTTTTCATTTGTACAGAAAGGAAAATCTTCCCGTACTGTAAATCCTAAGGGAACACACAGTATCAACAGCAGAGGGACTCTGTGGATTTAGAGATAAAGAGGGAGGTAAATAAATAATATAAAAAAGAAAAGGTAGACGGAGGTGGAGTATAAATCAGTCTCAGCTCATTCAGTCTGGGGGCTCAATGAGACAAGGATGGATGTTCGTCACCTTCACCTACTTGCTTCATCAACGTCACCAAGTGCCAGCAGATGAGAGCCATTAGCTGTGAGTGGCGGCTTTACACAACATGCTGTACTGAGCTGTGCTGTGCGGCCAATCAGGGTTTGGCAGCCGACCAATCTCCTTCGTATAATCAAACTATGATACAATAGAATCTGTAATAAAGCAATGATTGTGTGTGGAAGGTAAACAGATGGGGGGAATAAAACATCCACAATGAAAACCCCCTCCAGACTATCTGAGAGATCTTTGAATGACAATGAGTTGTTATTGTTGTTATGTGGGATAAGATATCATTTACTGGGACATGTGTCACACTGGTATGAAATAAAGTTGTAAAAAACAATGATTCATCTCTGGAGTTTAGGAGCTGCTGATCAACTGACAGATAAATGTCGCGATGACTCTGCGATGTGTAAAAGTAACAGGAAGTAGTTTTTTCAGTACCTTTCTCCTCTTTCTGGCCTGTGGGTGATTCTGTCCGTCCTGAGCTTTGCCCAGCAGGTCCGGGAACACCAGGGGTTTGAGCGAGCGAGAGCGAGGGGTTCTGGGATAGCGAAACGGGTCCATCATCCGGAAGTCCCTCCCGTAGCGCACAGTGCAAAGAGAGCGCGAGCGTAGGCGTCCTGCGGAGTGCAGGCTGTTAACACCGATCATGGTCAGCCCAAAAAACGTTGGACATTCAAAACCTGCTCCAAATGGTTCAGTTTTTATCTTGCAGGAAAGAAAAAAGAACAAAAAAAGCGGATCAAAGGAGATAAAAAAGTGTGAAATGAGGATCGTCTGATGTGGATGCTGTCCAGGGGATGCTGAGGCTGATGTGCCAACAGACAGCTGGAAGTGAATTCAGCTGTTACAGAAAGCAGCCCGTGATCAGCGGGGAGACCGCGGAGGGAGGCGACACATCATCAGGCTGCTGTCAGCGGCACTGGCGGACCGTGCTATCAGCAGGCATCAAATCCCCAACAGCCTTGTCCCTGAATGTCTTGATCAACGCCCACCAGGCAACACCGGGATACCCACCTGATGTTGAATTATTGATGGCCCGGCCATGTATTATAAATGTACAGAGACGACTCCTTTTGCTGCCACAAGAAGGCGAGAATCTCTTCTGGTGCAGGTGAGAATCGGTCACAGCGGTGCAATAAATCCAGCACTTCTTCTTCCAGTGTGAGTGCTCAAGTTTAAACCGGGGGGAAGGAATAAAGGAGGAGGAAGCAGGAATAAACTGCAGTTCGGGGCAGTTGAATCTGTAATTTCTCCAGGTGACTGTGTCGAAGCAAGTAAACACACTCTCTCTCAACAGGATACGAGCCTCTGCCAAGTTACCAAAAGGTGACACCTATCCAGCTGCCACCTTTTAGTGAGAGCCAGCAACAAACACACAACAGAGATGAATCCTTTCACATGCACTCACAGGTACACACACACACAATAAGAGGGACCCAAGCTGACACTCTCACAGATGGTATGAGGCACTGGCAGAGGTGTGAACGAACAGCCAGCATGAAACAGATGGGTGCAAAATGCGGAAACGAGGAGGTTAAAAAAAAACCCACAGACATACAATAAGCTATTTATGCTTATATGAACACAAACACACACACACAATAGAGGGAGATACGGGAGAAGGGGGTGGGAGGGAGGGTTGGGACAGCCGCCCTCGGACTTCAGAGCAGAGATTCCAAACAGCACCCTCGATTTCGTCACAAAATAAACACAAATACGTTTAAAAGACTAAAACGAGGCAGAGAAAGCGCGCAGAGAAGCTGAGATTTTGGCACAACGAAGGCTGAACGTTCCTGTTGCTCCCACAGTAAAATGGATACCATCAGTTGTACAGCCACAGAGCTGATTTTCATATCTACACTTCTTCCTCCGGGTCCAGTGCGTGGAGGTCCACTGTCACTGTTCAGCCCCCATCTGTGATCCACTTCTCTCAGTCAGTATTTTCTCTCAGACTCTCTTCAGCCTCTTCCCAACGCACATTCGGCGGGTGTGGGTGTCTGAGGGGGGGTGAAAAATGCTGCTCTCTTGCCGCTGATGTCTTTCCTATCTTCCTCGTCTTCATGTGTGGATCTCTGCTTTATCAATCTGTTGCAGTCCTGTTCGTCTAATCCAGCGTTCTTCCTTCCCTTTTTCTCCCGGCTGCTGCTGCTGCTGATGCGGAGGAGGAGGAGGAGGAGAGGAACGGAGAGCTTGCTGCCTGAATCGCAGAGCGAAAAGAGAAGCGGAGAGGGACGGTGCTCTGCCTCTCTCTCTGCCTCACTCTCCCTTCGCTTCGTCAATGCGTACCTCCCTCCCTCTCCCTCCCTCTCCCTCCCTCTCCCTCCTTCTCTCAGTCATCACCAGAAAATCACAGTCTCCCAACTGCCTCTTCCATGCACACAGACACACACACACATACATGAACACTTTTTTTTTTTTTTTAAATATACTCGCAAATAGCAATTAGTATTCAGGAGTGCTCTTGTGGGAGCGAGTGGTAAGGTGAGAGGAGGAAGAAACAAAGAATTGGCAGCGTGGGGACAGTGTGAAAAAGGTGTGTACGACCAGAGTGTGCGTATTCAGCACTGCTACTGAATTAAAGGATAAGTTCAGTGTTTTGTCTCCAGTTTGTTTCTGTCTGTCTTTGGTGCCAGACAGATAGCGTAACAGTGGGGTTATTATTGGAAACCTGCTGCAGCAAACATAACAATGATGAGACTTTAATGCACAGAGATCAATCATCACGTATCACTCTTGGAATGAAAGAAAGCAAATAAGTGGAATATTTCCAAAATGTTGAACTACTCCTTTGAATGTTCTACAAATAATCATTCAACCACATTTTCACTTTTCCTTTCAGTTTGCTCAAATGCCTCTGATGATTAGTGTGTTTGTGTTTCAATGCGATCTAAAAAGCCTCATGTGACGACACAAACTACTTCATCACGGCACACAGACTTATGGGATGTCTAAGTGATTATATGAATGTTAGATGCCAGTTTGTATCTGCATTCAGCGAAACTATTCCCACCTCAAATCAAATTTTAAAAGAAACATAACGTTTGCAGCAAATATGAAAAAGAACACTTAAAGTGCCATAAAAACTGACGTGGAACCAGATATTAAAATTCCCCTTGACAAAAAAACACACAATAATGAGGCCAAGTGAAAGCAGGGAGGAGAAAATTGAGCATCTGACAGAAACCTTTGCTTACTAGACAAATGAATGAGATGTTTCCTCAGGAAAAATTGGTCAGATCGCATTATTGACTCGAGAGTGAACCACAGGGACAGTGTGGAGCTACAGGAGTGTGACCGCTGATTTAATGACTGATTTTTATGGGATCTATAATCACAACAACACCTGGACAGTGTTATAAACAGTAGATAGTCAAATATTTGGTGCTAGTTTGCACAGACTGTGTGCAGTGTTTGCAACCAAAAATGAAGAAAAAAACAAATGAAGTAGCAGCGGATTCATAGGCAAACTATACAGTACAGTATAGTACACATTAATGAACAATAACTCATTACACACATTAATGAATAATAGATAAAAAGGAAATACTTGAGGAGGTTTTTCTACAAACTGTCTGAGAGTTTCCTGAAAAAAAATCAGAACCAACTGAGCTCCAGTTATCTTTAAGGATGGGAATATTTATGATTTTATTGATTGATTCCCTTATTCATTCCTTTAATAAAAGTAGGCCCACACAACGCAGCTGTTTTATTATCTGTGAGTCTGAACACAGTGCAGAAACCAAAGGGTAGAATAAAGGCATCCTGCTGTTTAATCTGGAATCTGGATCTGGTTCTTGATTTTCCTAATCGCTAATATCTGTTTTCATTTAGGTTTTCTTAGTCAAAGGAAAACTATACTAATGTTGCCTACATGGCACTAATGTTATTATAAAAATGAAATCAAGTTATGGCTGGTTCTTCCACTCTGCTATGACTCCTTCTTGGTGCAAGTTTGCTGTCAGAAAAACATGCCGGTATCGATTATAAGGAACTGATGAGCTCGGATTCCGGTGGATTGGACAATTGGGGACATCCCTAGTTTGTTCTTGTGAGAACGAAGGGGACTGTGAGCTACTTCGCCTTGGGAGGCAAAATAAATCTGGAAAATAAGGGTAAGGGTGGGATGTAGTGCATGGTAGAGTATCAGAAAAATTCTGTATTCATAAGTATAAGTATTCAAGTAAAAAAGTAAACAGACTTTGTTTCACGCTCTACTTTTTTTTATTGCTTGTTATATTTGGGTGTTTTAATACTTAATGCATCTTAAACCTCTGTGTAATGAACTGTACTTGTGTATTTGTTTGTATCCAATCGACAACCTCATCCTCCTGCTGCTGTTCTGTATCTTTTGTTCTCTGCTAAATTTAAAATGTTATAAAAGTTTAATAGGTGCTGCGACGGTGGAGTAAAAAAAAAAAAAAACAGCAAAGAAAACCCCCTAAGTGTCTGTCTTTTGACGTGCACCATCAGGGTGGACATGTCGGCAAGCTGACATGTGGAACCCCTCCAGCGTCTGTGACAATCAGGAGGGAAAAGAAAGGAACATCAGCGAGCCGAGGGGGGAGTTGCAGATAACCTTTGACTGCAAAAATACCCCCAAACAACCTGCATGAAGACGACAGGAGGGAGGAGGCTCTGGGGTGGCTTCTGTCGCTGCCTCTGTGTGTGTCTGTCTTTGTAGTCTTCTGGCAATTATCTCCCCTCCTTTACTCTGCAGGCAGCTTGTGGCTTGAAGCTCGAATCCCAATAAAACCACCCCCGAGCAAAGCACTTAACCCCCGAATTACTCAAATGAAGCTGCAGCCCAACAGGGGAACACCTGCTCACCAAAATCAAACCAAAAAACGATGGCAAAAAGCAAAATAAATCTGGGTTTTTTGTGTTACCTTATGCCCTCTATCAGATTTCCCGTCTGCTGTCAGTCTCCCCCTCCCTCTCTTCATCCCACTCAATATTTCACATCCTGTCTAAATCTCTCCCTCCGTCCCTCACCGAGAGTCCAGACAGCTCGGGGAGAGGGGGAGTGTATCCACAGCGCCGCGTCTCTGCTGACCCAAGCAGCTGTCTCTTCTTCACACTCTGTCGTTCTCCTTCACTACGGCTCCCTCTGCCCCTTCACCTTCGACAGCGCCACATTTATTAGGTTTTATTTTTAAGATTGAGAGAGAGTGAGATTTTGTGTCTCAGTCGATGCCTGCTTTGCGTGCTCCGTCGACGCTGGACAGCAGGTGTTTGGTTGTGTGTTTTCAGTGGAGAAATTCAATTATTTCAGAGGATGTATCCAGAATAAATGCTTTATCTTTATCAATCTTATTTCTGGGTTTCTAACTTGACAAGCAGCTTTAAGACTGAGATACAGAACAAATGAAAACATAAATAAATCGAACCAATGTGCAGACTCCATCTTTCTTTTTCTACTGCAGCAGCTTCGTTTACTGACTAGAAAAAGACAGCTGCACTGTTTTACTTACAGTTGATCTCTCAGCAGTGAAATGCAAAAAAAAAAAAACCTCAACACTGAGCATTTAAAGGTCCAGTGTGTAACATTTAGGAGGATCTATAGGCAGAGACGGAAAATAATATTCATAGGTATGTTTTCATTAGTGTATAATCATTGTTTTTACCCTCAGGGTCGCCTTCAGTGGAGTCCGCCATGTTGAGCCGTGTTTCTACAGTAACCCAGAGCGGACAAACCCAACCCTGGCTCTAAATATGGACTTCAGAGCCCGTTCTCATTCCCAGGTTGTCAAATACAGACGCTAAACCTTGTCACTGTTACTCAAAAAGGAAAAAGTTGTGCATTTGTAGGGGACTATTTCCAGCCGGGGATTAATACACATTTGGTGCTCTAGTGAGTATTTGGGGCAGCAGGATGGTGTATGTGTGATTGAGTCAAAATAAAGTACAGTGTGTTTGTTCATGGTTCAGCTTTATGGCACAGAGGAAGAAGATATAATTATTATTATTATCATTCATTCGGCATTGGATCAATTCATTGTTGGTTTAAGAGTTTAATGTGACTGGTTCTGCAAGGAGAAAGCAACATTACTCCACTAAACATGAAGGGCAGTATGCTATATGAGGAAGAGCAGAGTTGCGCAGCTTTAGAGTTTGAAATGATGAAATTTTTTGTTAAAAATAGATTTTTCTGGCGAGTGTTGAATTAGCCCCCTCAGGAGAGGACAACCTGTCCCGTGGCCCTAAAGTAATGTGAATTTCTGACCCTGAACACACAAAAAAATCATGTGTATTACCATTTTTAACACACTGAATGTGTAACTCGTTAATGATGTGCGTAAATAGTAGCATCTGTCTTTCAATTCCTTTCCTTCCTCAGATGTGACCTGCTTGTCTTTGCCCAGGCTGGCGAGGCCGTCAAGCACTGGCAACTAAAGCTCCTGTGCAGATTTCAGACACATCCATAGCTGGGCCAGACCGACGGCAGCGACACATGCAAGAATGATTTCTCCTCCGTCATTTACAAAAACAAATAAGTCATCTATCTTTTCCCCCCCTCGCCATTGATGCTGCTAACGCAATCGATAACATCAGTGCACCTAATTACTGTTTGAAGAGCGTGATTCGGCGTCTGATTGAGCTGTACAACATTTTCATTTCAGCAGAATTTGTTCTCCTGCTCTAATGCGGGCTGGTAACCTACTTCAGTGCATCATTAGCTCCCACTTCAAGCTTTAAGCCCTGAGCAGTGCTGAGGAGAGAGAGAGCGAGTGAGAGGGAGTGCAAACCTATGTATCTCTGAGCCTCACAATAAAGGAAGAAAGTTTCCTCCAAAGCACTAGTTTGGGCCAGCAGCCAGAGTTTCGTATTCTGCAGGGAGCTGTGGTAGCAACACAGCAGATATGTTGGTATAGAAGGGTAAAGGAACATACACTGGTTATCGAGGCTTAAAAGCTTACTGTGGCATTGGGACCACAAGTCTTTAATCATATCTTTTTGTGGTAATTGCCCAAACAGTGTTGTTATGGACACATTTCAGCCAAATACTGCAGTGCAGCGAAAAACATAATCTACAAAGTCTTTGACAGAAACGAGTGAGAAAGTAAATAAATAATCAACATGAATTATAAAAGTGGACTAATTACAGTGTTTGGTTCATTAAATTCCACTTCACATGTTTGCAGCTCAATTTTGTGGAGATTTAACAACAAGATTTGGAGGACCAGTGTGAAAAGGATTTAGTGGCATCATTGGGTGATGTTGCAGTTTTCAACTAACTGAACCCCCTCCCCCCCGAGTCGGTATTTTATGACCTGGGAATGAGAACGGACTGAGAAGGATGCAGGAGAAAGGCCCTGTCTAGAGCAAGTGTTTAGTTTGACCGTCCTGGGCTACTGTAGAAACATGGCAGACTCCGCCATCTCACTTTCTCACTTTAAGGTAATAAAAACACAACAATTCCTATATTCAGGTGATTAAACACAAATGAAAACATACGTATGAATATTATTGTGATGAATGATTTATAAGCTTAGTAAACAGTTGATTTATGAGCTCAGTAAACAGTTTCCTGATGAGTTTCTGGTCTCAATCTCTAGTTTCAGTCTTCTTCCATACAGCATGATGTTCATTTAGTAAGATGGTCCCATTTAGATGTCAAATCAGACCATAAAGCAGGGGATGCTTTAGGGCGGGTACCTTGTGTATTATCAGCCTCCATTCTAGTGAGTCCGTCCAGCTTCAACGCACCAAACCAGGGATCAAACTGTCAAACTTAGGCAGTGCGATCAGATATGGATCCAGTCATTCTGTACTGGTATGACTATTCTCTCCTCAAATCTGTTATTCAGAATACGATGTTGTGCCGACCAAGCACCTCCATTGTTCCCATATATATATATGATCAAGTGATAAACAGATATCATCCGAGCTCCAATAATGTCAGGATCTATGTATCTTTTGTATATTATTCATAGACTGACAATGGATGTGAAAAGACATAGAGATGGATCTGGCCCAGTAAGCAGCCTGTCAAGCTGCACCATCTCTGTTGATCGAGAGCGCTGGGAAAACGGGGGAGGAAAATATCCTCTGGAGACAAAGATGCCCATATGAATCCTATAACGATATCACTATCGGAGCAACAGCATCGTGCTCGATAGGACATGTGTGCTGTGCTCTGTACCAACCCTCATCCCACCGGTTACTGGTGGGAGAGTTGATATGAAACCTATCAGGCCAGTTAATCATCAGCAATGCATCAAAGCACGACAATTCAGGATAAAAATGAGAAAAAACACTGCAACACTTCAAACAGAAATAATCTAACTACGAACAAACAGACAAAATGAGTAATGTCTAATCTATATCAGTTGGATTCCCCTATATATAAGTAGACCGAAAACACCGGTGAGCTGGAGGAACTTGCTATCCTCATAATAATATTTCGTAAATAACCCAACAGGTGCTGAGCAGTAGTAATATTTGGTAGCATATATATATTATATAAATAATAACACACGGACTGTGAGTACCTTATATAGGGGATCAAGAAATCTTTGCACAACTGACTACACTCTGTCTAAATGAAGATTCTGCTCTTTACAAAGGCTGACAGTTGAATGCAGAGACTCACAAGCGTGATTGAAACTACTTGTAACATGTGTTCATGACATAATTGTGAACACAGCACTGTACACTTCCTCAGAGATTCCAGGTTCTCAAGGCCTCTCCTATATTATACATCCACCGGTGGTTCCAACCACTCGCGGCGGCGAGAGGAAAGACAACAGACAAGTACAAGAATGAACCTGCAGGAGCACTTCACTCATGGCGAAATGATTCTCCATAAGACGAGAAGTTGAACTGCAATCTCTATCTTATATTATATATATTGGTCCGAGAAAGGGCTGCAGCAAGAGACAAACCTGGCCTCACAACTAAAACAGCAAGAAATCTGGGGCAGGCATGTTTGACTCTGAGTTTAATTTTGCATTGTCACAAAAACAGCATTTTACAACGTTTTGGAAGAAACATCTCCAGATGAGCCATTCTCTCTGATTGAGACTGGAAGAACTCCTACTAGAACTAGAACGGGCTAGACTCTTTTATGTAAAATGCTCTGCTTATCTGCGTCCTACAAAAAACAAAACAAAAAAAAACAGCTACAATATCATAGCTGGTTCTGAATATTTATTGCAAAATGTTGCTTAAAGATTGTGCTTTTTTTAGGTTTATCACATAAAATTGTAGCATTCAATTTTGGGACCTCATTCAATTGTCATATGTGGCAACAAACTACGAAAAATTGCCACGATAAATGGGGG
>NW_023339651.1:2535598-2545810 GCF_004916995.1 Morone saxatilis | reverse complement strand
GGTGCTTTTTAAAATTATATCATCTTGTTGCAAAGATTTTCTGTAAATTTGTGAGTGTCACTTTCACACAAAGGTTTACCATGTAACTGTCATCCCCTGATTCTATATCTGGTCAAGCACTTCTGTCACAATCTCCTCCTTTATCTTCTCAATTTTCTTGCTATTAAAGGTGACAATGCAATAAAAATGTCGAAGTAAAAACAAGTCTTTCCAGGTATTACTTTGGTGTGCTGGAAAGCGTGAAAGAGAGAGAGCTTCACACACTCCACGTTCAGGAGATTGCTCAATTCTGCTCCTCTATTGTGGTGGTGATGGGAAACATATCACAAGGTTCAATCAAAATAAGCTGAACTGGTGAGAGAGAGAGAAAGAGAGGGAGAGTTGAGAGGAAACAATTCAGAGAAAGGTAGATTCAGCGACAACTGACAAGAGTTACTGAGGAAGATAAACGAAGCAAAAAAAAAGCTTGAAAACGAGACAAAGAAAAGAAAATAGAGAAAGAAAGGAACTAATTGATGATGAAAGAGGGAGGGTAGTCTACCTCAGGGAGGAGAGAGACTATCCAGAGGTGTCATGGGGATGCAAAGTCCCTCTCATTATTTTCCAGTCCACCAGGCAGCTGATTTCTGTTTTAGCTACAGGGCTCTATATTTCAGCAGCACTCCAGTGTTTCCTGTCCCTCAGAGTAACGCTTCAACATATGGCCCAGTCTTAAATAATCACATTGCACTGTGCGTCATGATGGATGAAGCCACCATTAATGCAGAGCTTTGACTTCATCCAACTTTGAATAAGTACAGACTTTATGACTCAAACCTTAGTGACCGGCTGAAATGCATCACAAAATGTCAAAATTCTGCTCCTGTGTATTTATTCTATAAAAACACTGTAATAAGTTAACGATTTAAACTAAAAGTTGTATTAATCATTTTGTCTAGGGACAATATTTTTCAAAAGGTGACTGGAATTAAACATTTTACTTATCAGCATAAATGTCAACCTACTAGTGCGGCTACAGTCAACACCCACCTGTGCAATTAACTCTGTTCTAGTGGTTTTATGTCAAATGGCTATTGCCCCTCTCTAGAGCTGAAGACCATGATTGGATCAGCACTCACTGTGGACATCCAATTACGACAACGCACCTGGGACAGAGACTATAAAGCCTGATCAGCCCCACAGTCATGGCAGATGGTTCAGTTGCAGATTGCCACATGTGCCTCACCATTGTTGTTTAGTGGTTTAGATTTAATCAAAGCAAACTGATTATCGCACTCATTTAGCTGCACTGTGTGTAGATACACACAGAGTAGAGGTGCTCTGTTGGCTGTATTATAGTTTGGATGTACGAGTAGGTAGTGAGGATTTTATTTACGTGTTTCTTTATTACAGATAGTTTCAGCTTTTTATTCATTTCTTTTATTTTGTAGTTTTGCCTCAACTTTTTCATTTTGTATAAGATCTCTAATTTCCTTAAAATAAATAACTTTGACTTACCATTTTCGAGCTGGAAACATAAATGGGGGCTCTTCTGGGATTCAACCGCAGCCGTAAAAAAAGTAATTAAGTTATTGGCTGTTCAGTGAAGCGAATCAGTGCACGAGAAGAGAAACGGAAGTGAGAAAAGCGACGTCATCAAGAGGGCAATAATTTTTCATCGATTACTCAAATACACGGATATTTCGAGATTAGAAGTTGCAGTTTTACGAAAACTTTCTAAGTGAGAGCAGGCGAATCAACATCCATAGGGCTGCTTTTGTTAATATCTGCAGGTCTTCTGTTGTTCTTCTTTGAATAATTAAGGCATATTATTGCCACCTGTTGATATGGAGAGTTATTACCTCTGGCGCCGGCGTAGAACGTACACGCTAGTTGGTCGTTTGCTGTAATCGGTGCAGTGTGACAGGCGACGTGAGGTAACACAACAGTCGGCTTTTGTCACCGTCGTTCTTTGATGTCAGTTTGGTCTGTCAGGGCCTTAAGGTTCACCCTCTGGGGAACATGAATGTCAACATTTCTAGCAATCCATTATGCGTTGTGGTGATATTTCATCAAAGCGGTGGACCGACAAACAGACACTGCCATCTATAGAGCCCTGTCAGTAGCATGAACATAAACATGCCCCCCTTGCTGCCGTGCAATCTACCAGTAAATAAATATCTGATCAAGATATTCCTCAAGAGGTGATCACTTTATTTTCCAACCTTGTGAAGCTCCCACAATTATTTGCTGTACTGGGATGAAAATAAACCACTTTAAACCCAGAGATAATGGAAGGAGAGAGGGACAGAAGGAGAGAAGGATGGTGGAGAAACAAAGGAAAGATGTGATGGCGACAAGAGGAAACAAGTGCCGAGTCTGGGACAATGTGTGAGATATGGAGTATGTGTGTGTGTTGTTGTGCAGAAGGAGCACCAGGGAGAAAATGAGGGTTTTCTCTGGCTCATTCCTAATGTATTTACAGCGCATACAAACACAGGACACCAGACACAAAAGGGGAAATGGGAAAGCAAGAAAATGAGTGGAGGAAATGAGGGATATAAGGATGGCGGTGGGGAGGAATGGCAATCATTTTGTAGCAGGAAATGATGGAGCGATATCTGAGGAAAAAGGGAGGAGAGGAAACGGCTACTGGAGCCAGAGCTGAGTGTACCTTCAAACTGGGATTATAATAACTGTTTACTAGGGGAGATTTTAACACCGTCCAAAATTAACTTTCTGGGTCAAAATAAGAAAAATTTACAAGCCAAAAATATTTGTTACCAGCCATAAAACTGCATCATGTATTATTTGACTAAAAATTATTACTAGTGATGTTTTTTTTTTATTCAGCCAATATTATTAACAGATAATTTTGCCTTTTTGTATTTTAAAAAGGAGTTTATAACCTGTAGTTTAAGCACTCTTGAGGGTAAAAAAGGTTTCAATGTAGTGAGCAAAGATGGATTATTTAATATTCAATAGCTCTGTTCTAATTTAACTGACATCACTATTATTAATATTACAACAAAATTTACCTGGATTTGGTGTTAATTCTGGAGCCTCCTCAAAATATAGTTTTTTTTTGCCCGTGAGTGAAGCAAATCTACAAGCCACTTGCATATTTTCAAGATTTGGCTGGTAGCTGGTGATAACTTTGCTCCCTGGCTATCACGCTTTTAAAAAGAGTTCGCCACCAAATGATCGATGCAGCAGAACCCGATCGTTTATCGTTTTTAGCCAATGTACTCTTCTTCCGTGTCAAAACTTGGCGCCTACATTACCCACAATGCAACTTGAACTCAAACAGTTCAGCTGGAGAAAATGTTCAATGTTATCAGATCTTTTAAGTTAAATTAACTTATCTGGTTTTACAGTTGCAGCTACCGCCACAGTTTTCAGACTTGTATGTGTAAAATTGGTGGATTTCTGCTTTAAGATTTACTGTATAGTAGCTCAACTCTCAATCTATGACAAAGAGTGTCAACAATATACTTGATTAACCAGATAATAACTCATGCACAATAACAATATGCCTTCAATTACAAAACCCTGTGGCAGTAACTGAATGACCAACAAGGTTTGTTCAGAAACGTCTTTCAAACTAAACTACGTGAAAACCATCACAGTCATTCTGAAACACATTCCAGTGTCAATGAGTCTTTAAAGGATGAAGGATTTGCTTTTACTTGGTCACATAAAACTGTTTTCTGGAAGTTTTGCTTCATGATGCCGGAGGGACTTCCTGTTTACATAGCTGATTGGTTTACTGTAATTGTACAGTGTCACAGATGTTTACACAGAATTGAGATCTTTACCATCTAGGATATTATCTAAAGGGTTTATACGCAATTCCTTCTCTCTCCTAAAAGTTTTAATATTGCAACCTGATTTAGTACTTTTTTGAAACAACCTAATAAGCCTTAAACTTAGTAATAGTTTAATGAATAGCTGCTGCAACACAGTCACAACAAGCAGAAGATAGGAGATGACAGGGCAGGAGCGAGGAGGCACGAAGAAAAAGAGAGCAGAACTGGGTGGAGGTGAAAGAGTGGAGATAAAGGTGGCGGTGAGACACAGTCTGGAGATAAACCTTAAACTGCACCGAGGCTTAACAGAGCAAAGAAAAGGGGCGAGTGAGTAAGGCCAAACATTTAGAGAATCAGAGAACAAGGGAGTGAGAGAAAGAGAGAAAAGAGAGTGTCGCTTGAGGGTAAGAAAGAAGAGAGAGAAAGAGAATAAAAGAGCGGCAGCTTGTGGAAAGTGGAAGGCATGATTACACAGACTGTTCCTGGATCTGTACAAGCATAAGTAAAACAGCTAATGCACGTCTGTAGGACTGTTTCTTTCTCTCTCCGCCTCTCCTCGCTCGAGGTCACATGTCCACAGCACTGGATGCTATCTGCCCTTAATAACAGGCACAGCTTTTCATTTCACAATCTCCGTCATCTCAGCAGACGGCCGTGGCCTCTCCCTCTCTCCCCCCTCATGCATTATAAATACCCCATTACAACTTGTTGACTTGCACTCTGGGGCCCTGTGGCATGTTGACGGACCACTCTGCAGACAAAACTAATCAACGGCATCATCATTAGGCGCACCAATGGACAGGCAGCCCGCACTGATTGGGTTACTTTGCCACATCATGTGGCCCCCAGGCCTCTGTCTGAACCCTGTCTGATGCTTCACGATCTATTGCGACCAAACTCAACTGGGTTAAGCTAATAGCCTAATCTAATGCTGTCAAAGTCACGCACAGATACCCCGAAGGGCGGCTACGTCTTATTCTCCCCGTCTCCTGATCACATAACAATTAGTCTTCCGGCTCGCGCTGTAAGTGGAGTGTACCAGGAAGTGGCGGGCCCAGGCAGGCCTCTGATTGGAGGCCTCTGGAGATGAGGTGAATGCCAGCTGGCAGTGAGCGCAGGCCAGACAGCCAGGCTCAGTCGCACAGATCTGAGGGACAATACAATGCTGGCGCACACAGTCTGCTCGCTCCCATTTGGGATGTGTGTCTGTGTGTGACAGCATGTGCATGTATGTGTGCTATTTTAGATTTGAAAGTGGCTTACTTTAAGCAGATCCTTGTGAAAATCTTGGCCGTCGTTCAGTCCTTCCAGGTTGCCGATGAACTGCGTGCACGACATCCTCTTGCCGATGTTCTGAATAAATATAAATATACTTTTATTTCACACTAATACTACAAACATTCCTCTTTTATTTAAGACCAGCTGCCTCCCTTATGTGGTTTATTCAATTATTAATTCAGTTTAAATAAAGCACCTTTCTACATTAAAAGCTCTTATATGCTGTCTATGTATTTTGGAGGTTGAAAAACATATGTGTGTATATGTATTAATAATTTGTCAATTTTGGAAGACCTGGTACAGTAATGGTGACAGATGAGTGCTGAAATGATCAGTCAATAGGGCCAAGTATTGAACCTCAACACAGACCGAAGTCTGATTATTATTGAAATGATCAGAGTAACCAAAGATTGTCTTTAATACCTAGTATATACCTTAACTAATAGTTCCTAATTTAATCATTTAATAACAACATTTAATAAGAAATGTATTAAAATTTTTTATAATTCTCAAAGAAAGGTATAAACTCAAATATTTGGCATTTGAGATGAGTATCCCAAAGTAGAAACGACCTTCATCAGACAGATTTTGTCTGATTTCTTGTACTGAAACGTTATAAATAAATGTTTTTTTATTTCAACTGTGCAGGAATTTACCTTTTATCAAAGACAGCTATAGAATAAAGTACTGGTTTGACATCTGTTATGAAATTCAGGTATCGCATCACCACTAGTATTGTCGATAATATCCAGCCTACAATTACAATTGCAACAAATTTGATAATCAAGTAATAATTGAAGTCTTTTGTAAACAAAAATGTTTAACATTTGCACATTGAATCTTCTAAAATGTGGATTTACTGCTTTTCTCTGGTTTTTAGATAATTTTAAAATTCAGGTAAAACAATAAATATGAAGATGTCATATTTAGCTCTGGGATATTAAGATGAGTTAAGATGTGGGTAAGTTCTTTATTGAGCCTGTGTAGGAGAAATTCAAACTGGCACAGCAGTGCAAAGAGTAAAGAAAATACATCAAAATACAACAAAATATAATAAAAGATGTACACTAAATACAGTTAAACAGAATATAATAAGCCTGTGTGTTTCTGAAAGTACGTGCAAATCCGGTGTTCACAGTTTAACAGTCTCAGTCAGCTGAGGTAGGAGGTATGATCGGCACCATTTTCTCTCACTTCAGAAACGATTACTCAAAAAGTTTAAAAAGTCACAGCCTGTATAAACCGGTCTCCTCTCTCACTGTCTCCTAATAAAGGCGAGGACGGCAGTAAGGATGATCACAGTAACAACAGAGATTAAACCTACAGTATATTTCTGTTAAAATATGTTGAAACTTTCCAGATTCACTCTTTTCTCTAAAGGAGCTGATCCCCTATCCAGTCACCTCTACAGCCACTTTAATTAATCATTCATCCGCAGAGCTGTGCTATCACTGAGGAGAGCCGCCAATGGCCCAGATTTGCAAAGGGAGGCTCTGACTATAAAAGTAGCAGATTAATGATGGTGAAAGAAGCTCAGCAGGCAGACCCGCAGACCCAGATCAGCTGGTGATCAGAGTCTTATATTCCCAAAACTCCAGAGTTAATCAAAAGGGCCTTTGAGGAGACTGCAGCTCTTAAAAACTTAATCTTTTATTTGTTTATCCTTTGCTTGACTGAGCACACCTGTCCCCAAACACCTGCACACATCCTGTACAACAGAGTCTCTCACCTACACTTATTAGTTATAACTCACCTGGCCGTGTAGATCGGTGTTCAGCAGCATAAGTGCACAGGTGAGAGTGTGGACTGCATCTAAGGGATGAAAACAGCAAGTTAGTGTTAGCTCGGTCATCCTCGCATAGAAATAAAACTTACAGACATTAAAATTTAATCTGGTATACCTTTATGTTAGCTAACAGCGGTTGAGGTAGCTATTTTTTTTGTTATTAAATTAACTTAAAATGTTAGAATTTGTATTATTTTTAAAGGACCAGTGTGTGATTTACTGGCATCTAGAGGTGAGGTTTGAGATTACCTAACTAACTGAACACCTGGGAATGAGAACGGGCTGTGAAGTGTGCAGGAGAAACTACAATCTAGAGCCAGTGTTTGGTTTGTCCGTTCTGGGCTACTGTAGAAACATTCTAAGGTAACAAAAACACAATGATGCCTATATTAAAACAAAAACAAAACATATCTATGAATATTACATCCAATTTCTTCCGATAGATTCTCTTAAATGTTACACACTGGACCTTCAAGTATGTCTCCTTTCTGTTTCAAGGGTGCCCCCTATTGGGTCGCCTTGAAACTGCAAACCAAACAAAGTCCTTAACGACGTTCACCACTGAATTCATGATACCCCCTATAAGATGCCCACTGTGTTAACATTTAAGAGCTTTTTCTATGGAAGGATGGATTTGATGTGATGAAAAAATAAAAAGATTTGGTAAATCATTATAATGAGACTTTCTTAATATTTTGACTTATTATCTCTAAATAATGAGAAACTTCCTCAGTATTTTCAATTAGTATGTCAAAATCATAAGAACCTCTATCAATATTTTCACTTAGAATCTCAAAATAATGAAAAATGTTTTCAATATTCTGAATTAGTATCTAAAAGTCATTATTTTGAGTTTGTCATTATAATGAATTTTCTTTTTTCTTCCCATCACTTTGGCAGTAATGGGCCTCCATAGAAAAACATCTGCCTGCTGCGACATAAAAAATAAATCTCCATTTTTCTCTGCAGCACTCACCCTCTGATGGTATGACTCTTGGGTTGCAGTCCAAGTAACGTTTTGAAAAGTGTGACAGCACCCTCTCCCTCTCCTGAGTCTCCCCCATCAGGGCAAACTGCCTGAGGAAGGTCCTGCAGCCACAAACACAGGGACAGTCAGCAGCAGATCTTTAACACCTAACTCCTTCCTAACATTTTATGGTTATTACTGCAGTACCCCCTGCGTATAACTATACAGGTGATGATGCATGCTCAGTATATCTTTATAAATAAAAGTATTAAAATACTATATGAACCTCTGTTAAGTACTTACTGTACATACTGTACAGTCTTTTCACTCTAAATGCAAAGCCACAGCTGCCCTCTAGAGAGCAGTGTTTAACAGTGGAGAGTCTCCACTGCATACTAACAAAGATTAAAGCAAAACGTCTGCAGATTTTCATCTAATTGAGGCCAAATCAAAGCCATCATCACACAGAAGGAAGGATTAAGAATCATGTGAGGCGCAGTGAACACGCGGTTGGACCACAGTCACAGTCTAAAAATGCACAAATTCGTTCTTTAATCATAAGAATGAATTGTTCCAGACAAGAGTTTATTATTTGCATTCATTCATTTAACATTTTTAAACAAACTAGCAGGAATATTTTACTGTCTCGTTTTCATATGGCGTAAAAAAATATATTGACTATGTAATTATTGGACATTCTTTGTTTGGAATTTATCTCGTTTTCAACAACAGAAAGTACACAACTACACAAAAACAAAACCAAGATAGTAGCGTGAATTTAAACCCTAAATATGACAAAACAGGAGAAAAACGAAAAAACACCAACAGCAACAACAAGAAACTGTAAATATCAAGATAAGATCGGATCATACTCCAAGCAGAGCATCATTCATTCACAGCGTAGAGTGGTATTAATGTCAGTGAAAGCATTCACTTACAAAAGATGTTATTATGGACATGTACAATTAATCCTAAAATAACAGGATGATATAGAACAAATATTTACAGGTTGGTTATTGCAGCAGAATTAAAACGCTGTCAACTAATTATTAGAGCAGAAAGGGACCATTAAAGTGTTTCAAAAAGCCAATGCTGCTGTCTTCTTACGCCAGGAGAGGGAATTACATGCATTTAAAGATTTCCAGTGATGCATTGTGTGTTCTCACCGCAATGCTTGGTCAAGAGCGAGGCCTGTGAAGTTGAAGAAACTCAGATACTCTTCCGCTACCATACGGCTGAAGTCATTACTGTAGACAGACAGATATAAAGGAGTCATATAGCAACAGAGGAATAACACAGGAAGAAGAGACAAGAAAAAAAACCTCTCCATAAAAGCACAAAATGTCAATCAAACGATCAAAATGCTAGCTTTCTCAGCTCAGTGAATGGCCTCAGTTTGTGCTGTCAGTCAGTCAGCGTGTACTGGCACAGTCAGCTGGAGATGCAGACCGGAGGCCAGAAAAAAAAAAATAAATAAATAAATAAAAAGATAAAAGGAGGAGACTCACAGGGTGCATCTGTCAGAAAGTGAGGAAACCCTTTAATCCCAAATTCTTTCTCATCAGCACGAGCAAGCAGCTGACAGACTGACGGGCTGATCGAGCAGCACGGCGCTGGAGGAACGCAGATCTACTAAAACACAGCACTTTGTGGGCAGAATTTAAACTGACGTACAGTAAATGTGCAGGAAACTGAATGTGCACTGGTCCTGTGAGATTAGTAATTCATTAAATAAACATTAGATGCAGTAGAAAGGAGCTTCAGTACAGCTTCAGAGAGGATTTAACATGTTGGTTAAGACAAGTGCAATATTTATTCTGAGTTCAGTGAAAAAGTGTCTCTCTTCTGCCATTAATTCTTCTGGTATAGATTCTTATTAATTATAAGAGTATCAGCAGTGCTATTGGTATTATTATTCACCATTTCATAAATGATAGAGGTGGTAGTAAGCGCACATGTACGGTTTTAGTAGCAGAAGTCATTGTTGTAGAACTATTATTAATAAAAAATGATAATTACACACATTTCTCTTTTCTATTATTGATTCAATGTGTATTTTCTGATCTGTAGTGTTGTATCTGGAGCTGCTGCAGTGAGTAAATTGAATCATAATCAGTTTTATCTCTGTTTGCTGCGTGGTGCGTGTCAAAGGAGTCTGTTGTTGATTGCTTGTTGTGTACACACAGCTAAATACGTTTTTAGTAGCCGGTAAATGTAAATTCTGAAGTCTTTGCCAATTTAATACCATAAAATAAGAATACCGTATAGATTTTTAGCCATTAGGAGCCAAACTCCTACAGCAGGCAAGGCAAACAATCATGTTATGTCACTGTCGAACAGTCGTTATATGTTTATTATTCAACGTTTTACTACAAGCTGAAGAAGAAAACATG
>NW_023339651.1:2525471-2535498 GCF_004916995.1 Morone saxatilis | reverse complement strand
ACTGACTGCTGTTAAACTTTGTAGAGTATGGTATTCATCTTGTAAACTATGCTAACTTCATCCAGTGTTTCATTTCCACATTAATGTTAGCTGCTAAGGTGTTACTGAGTGTTGCTACGGTGATCAGTGTGGTTGCTAGGGTAAAGGAAGCAGTTGCTAGGGCAATTCCGAGTGGTTGCTAAGCTGTTGCTTTAAGGCTTTTATAAGCAGTTGCTAGGGTGTTGTAGGCCTTGCTAGCAACAGCTAACTGATGCGAGTCTATTCAGGGAGGTTGCTAAGGTGTTTGGGATGGTAGCTACAGGGAGAAGCAACAGAATAATAAACCTATATGCAGGATTATAATACGTGGGTTTGAACGCTACACAACTAGCACACTTCTGAGGATTCAGCTTTTGAGATTTTTACAACACAATAAGTCTCCGGCAGCTCACTTCTTGCTGAGGTGACGCGCCACATCCGACTTCCTGAAGCCGTCCAAGTTGAAGAGGCGTTTGGCCAAGCGTTTGGCGGCTGCCACGTCGGCGCGGTGACTGCCGTTGGTGAGGGTGTCGCTGCTGCCCAGACCCAGCCTCTCGCTGAGGTCCTGGTCCAGCTCGGAATCGGTCGCCAGACGGGCCTTGTCCCTGCTGAGAGGGGCAGAAAGAGTGAGTGATTAAAGACACAAATAGATGGGTAGAAAAGGATGTAGAAAGGAAGGGAAAGATAGGAAATGAGAAATATTTTGGAGTACAGTTGAAAAAAGTCTGGTAAATAATTGAAAAGGAAAGAGAGAAATGGATAAAAGGAGGAACAAAGAATAATGGTCATATAATAGTAAAACTAATAACTCCAGCACATCAATAATTTAATATTAATATCTGATTCAGCACCGATCTTAAATCAGAGTTTCCAGCTGTACGTGATGTGACAAGAATACTAAAACACTAAAAAGGGGGAGATGAAAACAGTGAAGGTAGAATAAAAGAAAGATAAATATCTGTTAAATTAAATAATTTAAATACATTATGGAGATATAGAAAGTATAAGAGAGCAGAAATATATGATGTAGTAGTAAACAAAGCTCTTATTTTACATTAATATCAAGTATAACAGAACACATGCAAATCCTTTTACATTCAGACACAACATTTGGCATAATTACACTTTAATAACGGAATTCAAAATCTCTTTTTTCCAGCTTCCTCGCTTCCTTATTATCACGTCCTAATTAAGCCCCTTCAAAGCAATAAGCCAGTTGAAAAGTGCAAAACTTATTACATCTGAATTATCCTGTGATAATAATTTAAGCATGTTATGTCACGCTGAGCTAAAAGAGAACTGCTTTTCTGGCTTTGCTGGAATGTGGATGACAGAAATGAGAGGTTGCCGAGTTCAGTTACTTAGGATTCGACATGATGCTGACATTTGTCGCTGCCGTCGAGAGCTGTGTGACAATTCTGGTCACGCCAGCTGGCCCGGAGAAAACAATGACGGCCCCGACAGCCTAGAGTTGTATAAAAAAAATAATAAAAAAAAGCCCAGAAACACTTCCTGAACAAGCAGAGCTCTCATTTGGATTTCTCTGCATGACGAACAAGCCAACAAAACCCACAGTCCCAGAGCTTTGCTTCCCACACTGACACATCTTTATACTGTCAATGAGTCAGGCAAAATCACACCAGAGCAAACAGTAATTAATAACACAAGCCGACCGGGTAGGAAAGCTACAGTGGTTTCAGTACAGTAAGTACAAAGTACACTACGCATACACAGAAGAGACCACTGTGAGTAAGCCTAATGCTAACAGCAGCATGCTGTCAGGTGATCACCAACGTTATTAGGATTCATTAAAGTTATGAATAATTACGGACATGGCCATGTGCCGTCACAGGAGGCTGTTTTGTTTCTGTTTTGTTTTTGATCAGCCGGTAGAGTCTCTGGATCCATATCTGATCAGCGGACTGTTTGACAGTGTTTGATCCTGAAGTTTGGAGCGTTGATGCTGGACGGACTCACTGAGCATGAGCTGTCAACTCCTTACAATGTAGCCCCGCCTAAAGCATCCCCTGCTTTATGGTCTGTTTTACTCTAAACTGGGACCTAATCAGTTACTAAATGAACATCATGCTGTATGGAAGAAGACTGAGACCAGAAACTCATCAGGAAACTGTTTACTGAGCTCATAAATCAACTGAGACGTTGGATCATTTCTCCATAAGATGGTATCGGTGTGTTATTGCAGCCAATGGAGCTGCCCCCTGCTGGCCAGTACAGAGAATGCACTTCTGCATTGTCTGTGTGTAACAAACCATTAGACAGATTACATGAATGTCTGTACCAAATTCCATTGCAGTGTATCCAGCTGGTCTCATGGAGGTGCTAGAGGTAAAGCCAAGGGTTTACCAATCCAATAGGCTCTGAAGAGAGTTAATGTCTGTTAAAGTTAGAGCCATGCTGCTAGCAATGCTACAACCTATAGTACTGCAGCTTTAACACAGAGGCCTTTGGGTTCAAGAGTATTACAGCGGTCACACAGTTTTCTCAGCTGAGATCTGCTCTGCATCAGTACTGTGACTGAAGTGAACCAGCCCCAAAACACAGTCACAACTCCTGACAGCTAAACACACAGAGTGAATTTTCCTTCTGGCCAAACGTGATATTCAAACCCTCTGATATACACACATTGCAGACAGGTGAGACAGGTTCCTGGGTGGGGACGTACCTGTGGTAGGACCGCCTAATGGACAAATACCTCTCCTCTCCGACTGCAGATGAACCATGACAGCAGAAGACAGACTGCGTCCTCATTGCCGCCCCCTGACCGACACCTCGCCTCACCAGACTGCCCCCTCCTCTCCTCCTGGCCTCGTAACCTGAACGCATCACCGCCCGGTCCAGAGAGGGCGCTAGCGCTGAGGAACACCTGTAGTCGTTCCCGAGAGGCCCGCAGACTTTGGCATTCCTCTGCTCTGGTTTTGAGTCTGACTGAGACTTCATGGGTCCCCCTTTTCTGTCCTCCACTTTCTCTCTCCCTCTGTGTTTGCTGTCATTTGATCTTCACAGCAAGATTCCTTCCCCCCAAAGTAAAAGAGCTGTTTGTCCTGCAATGCCTTCTCCTCCTCTATCTTTTTCCCTCTGAGTCTGTTTGCTGTTGTTTCTGTTCCCTCTTTTTACTCCTCCCTCTCTCTCCCTCCCTGTTCCACTGTGTAAACTCTCACCGTCCCCCTGCTGACCTTGAATTCGAAGCATGGCATGAAACTTGGCTTGTCTATTGCCTAAAAATCCTCCTCCCTTCCCTTTCTCCCCTGCATTCATCCCCCCCTCCTTTGCTCTCTCTGCAGCTCCAATTACACACACTCAGTATATCCATCCTTTGGGTGTTGTACAGAGTCTAGTCTACCTTGTTTCTGGTGTGAGCTTTTAGCACACCTACAGAGAAAACAAAGATATGAGGTGTCAGCTTAAAACACACAGCGATATCTGTTGGGGGTGTGCCGCTAAACTGTTGATCAGAGGAAAGAATAGGTGGCCTTTTGTCAACGTCTGAGGCCATTGTGGAGTCTGTTTACAGCAAACGCCTCATCGGGGCCCGCAGGAGTGTTCATAATCAAAAGATTAAGCCGGCACTCCGGTTTAGGGCTCCGCCACCTGTTGTCTCATCAAGAGACGGCACAAAGTAGAAAAGGTCCTGAGAGAATTCCCAGTGTCAGCCTCTGCTTTAACCGAACCCCCTCTCAGTCCGCCGGGCAGCCCTGCACAATGAGCCACTGTCTAATGGTGCAGACCATCTGAAAAGGGGGACGTGAGGGAGGAAGGAGGGGAGGGAAATTCCTACTTTCTTTTTTTTTTTATCAAAGTATGGACAAAGCCCTCTGAAATATTTGTCTCGTCATATCCCTCCCGGATTCCACAGCTCCGGGGCTGCCAGCTCTCAGGCCGGTTATAAAACTGTGATAAGATCAGCGCTGAGCAAACATTTACCTGAAGTCCAGAGTGATTTGGTTCTCACATAAAAGAGCTGAGAGAAGAAGGAGGTTAAGAGAGAAAAACTATGTCAGGTTATGTTTAAATAGCGAGGAAAGAAAGAAAAATGAAGCTGTTTTTAACCTTTCAGGGTGAATTTGTGCATTAACAGCTGAAACGTAACACACACACACACACACACACACACACACTAGACTCACTCATAAAAAAAGCACTCGACAACACTGATTGCTGTCCTCTTCCGCCACCTAGTGGTCAAAGCAACAAGGTGACCCGGTGCAGTCACTCTACCTCTGCAGTGCTGTCACAGTAAGTTAGGATGACATTCACAGAGCCGGTCTACCCCCCCCCCCCTCTTCCACATCTGTCACATATTGTGCAGAAAAAAGGACGACACAAGCTGGATTAAGAAAGCTACGGTTTTTGCTATGAAGGGAATATTCTGTGCACGAACAAAGACTAAGGATTCTGGGTATAAAGTAAAGTCTCCTGTATTGCAGGTGGGGGTCTGTAGAGAGTTAAGTCTTTGAGACTCTGACAGTCAAGGTGAGTCTCTCATTGCTGCAGCAGCCATCTGCCTCTGTCTAACATGCCTTCACACCACACACATACACACACACACCGGCTGCCTGGCACACAGCACAGGGACCACACAGGCAGCCTTCTAGCGACCTTCACTTAAAGCTGCTGGGCTCCAGAATAGCACTGCACCACTGCTCTGCACAAGGAGAGAGACGGAGACACTCATTCGTCTGGAGACTGACAACAGTCCATTAACAGGGTTCTGACCTCAGAAAGGAGGCAATAAAAACTGCATTAATACTGAATCGAGGTCTAAAACTCTGTAATTTGTAACCGCTTATGAGGTTCTTTTAGAAGATTATTCAAAAGGAAACAGGTTGACGTGAAGCCCAGTTCTCATTTTGTGTCTGTTTATGAGCCCAATCTAATAAATACTGATATGACAGAAGGTGCAGAGAGATATGTATCAATACAGTATACACAGCCATGAGGTTTTGTGTGTCTGCCATATCAACACTATGGAGTGACGATGTTAGGCAGAGACCCTCGATCTTAGCGTTCTTTAAAATTACATATTAATGAATGTTACAGTTACCCTTCCTATAAGGTTTCCGTTACAACATTACTTTTGCTTTCACCTCCCACTGATTTTGAAATCCAACAATCACATTGGAACACTTTGGAAGATGGAAACATTCAGCTGCTGGAAATATTTCACATTACTGTTGATTTTAACATAACAAAACTGGATTTTAATCGCCAGTCTGAATTTTGGGGAGACAGGGTGTTTTAGAAAAGTAATATGAGTAAGTAAGTAAAGTTTAATTTATATACATATAGATATTTACATACACAATCATACACATATACGTAAAAAACACATAAATACTAACATATGGATGAATAAAACAAAAAGTCAATAAAAGTCAATAAACACACAAATGAGATCTATAAAAAGGTTTTGAGGAGCTGCTTAAAACTATAACTAGTAGTGTAACTAATTACTGTTGCCAGGGAGTAATAAATAAAGTAATGATGTTACTTTTGAAAAGAGTACTGAGTAATAAATGGTCCTCTACATGCAGAGGGAATCTATGCAAAGTGTTTGGTCTCTTTATAAAGGCTTGTGACCACTCAGAGCGCTTTACACTACATACCACATTCACCCATTCACCCATACTTATACAGTGATAGCAAGAGGAGGCGGGGATCGAACCATTAACCTTCTGATTAGAGGACCACCCGCTCTACCTCCTGAACCACAGCTGCCTCAATATTGTTGAAAATGTCACAAAATGTAGCTTTAACTGTAAGTAAGAGCCCAATGATGATCAAGGAGAGTCACAGTTAGTGACAAGGAGCTACTTTATTTACAGAAGAAAAAACATGATTAACCCAATCCATGAAAAACAGCCCTCACTAAACTATATGGTGTCTACACACTTTTGGCCATATATTTTATGACAGCGCTGCTGGTTCGGCGATAATGTGAGATATCATAAGACTTATAAGGATAAAATACCTGCCGTAGCAGTTTTTTAGGGGTATATTTTAAACGTACAAATCAACCATGTTCTGCATCCACTGCAATCTGAATTATTAAAAGCTTTCAGTTTTATGGACAGCTGAGATTAAATGGTTCGTGCCAGAAGTGCATAAAGTCAGAGCCTCTGCCAGAAAGCAGTTCAGTGTTCAAACACACCAGAACGTATCACTGCACCGACATACTGACTGTGTATCACAACAAATTGTGATGTCATAATTTGTCCCACCACTAACTAACATTATTTTCTCTTTAATAATACAATGGTTTTTTACTAAAAGTAGTTCTGATGCTGAATTTAAAGCTGCTCTAATTGTTATTTTTCATATTAATAGGCGTTACACTGTATTTCCTCTCAGTATTTTAGCATCTTTCAGCTTATTGTTTTGGTTTTACAACCCACAAATTCACTGTTTTGCTTCAGTCTTATTACTTCAGGCAGCATCTTTTCCATAAAGAAATCCACGGTACACTCCCTGCACAGCTCCAAACAGCAGACGGACGCAGTTAGCAACTAGCTGGTGAACATAGAGGAGCATTTAGCAGCTAAAGACACAGATATTTCCCTCAGGAGTTGGTGGAGAACAAAACAGAGCTAAAAAAAGGAGAGTGAATATTGAACTTACTGACAGGTGAATGGAAGCTAATGTTGCTCTATGTCTGTTATATGTTATAAGTTATATGTTGATAATATGTCAAAGTTGTGTTTGTAGCTTGTTGTTGCCCCAAAAACAATCAATGAATGCAGGTTTTAGTGCTTATAATATTTAATACTACTGGATGCTAACTCACCTTGGCAATGAGAAAGAGATGTTGCTGTACCAGCTGCTCCCCAGCTGTGCACACTCTCGTCCTCTGGGCGGCGTGTCGTCTGAACCGCTGCTCAGCCTCTCGCTGGACGGGGCTCGGGTGGCGTCAGAGTCCCCGGTCACGGTAAAGATAGAATCAGAGAGACTGGGCCTCTCATGGTGCGCCAGCGGGGCGAAGCTAAGCTGGACGATCTGCCTGGCGCTCTGGCAGACCGGAGCGTGGATGGCAGGGGTTAGTGTGGGCAGGTCAAAGGTCAGAACCGTCTGTGTGCTGGAGGTCAGCAGCTCCTCGCTGTCCAGGCTGTTGTACGATGTCCCTTTGGCTCGGTGAGACTCCATAATGCTCTCAAAGTGGCGGCTGAAGGTGTCTTCTGCAGCACAGCGAGGACCGGAGACCAAGATGGGAGATTTCAGGGCTGGGTGGTGGTTGTCAAAAAACGTTTCCATTGGTCTGGACAGAGAGGGAGGTTTTAGAAACACTGCAACAACACAGCTGTGTTTATAAAGACAAGCTTAAACGTGTGTTAACCAAGGACACATCTAGAAAAAGGGACTCAGATTGTGTCTTTATTAAGTCTTTATAGGATGTGCTGTGCTGTTACTAATTCATGCAGAAATGCCACCAAACCTGCTTACTTGAAAAAATAGGTTATGAGTGAGATCCAAATTCAGATCAAAATATAGGTCAGGGGAAAATCCCACTTCACCAGAACGTGTGTGAACTTGTGTGTGTTTGACTGTGTGTGTTTCATGTGCACCTCTTCAGCAAGTGACCAAACACCTCCGGCTCTTCTTGAGCCGCGTACTGCTGCTTCCTGTTGTCTCCTTGCATCCTCACACTGGCCCAGCTCACCATCTCTTCCTCTTCCTCCTCCTCCTCATCTTCCTCTTCCTCGTCCTCCCTTCCCCCTCTTCTCTCCTCTGCCACCTCCTCGTCTGTCCTCCCATAAGGCAGACCCCCCAGAGGGCTGCTGCCCGTCCCTGAGGTTCCCTGCACGCTGCGGTTACTCCCAAACGCAGAGTCGGCGTCGTCCTGCTCAGCCAGCAGCACCTCATCTATGTCCGTCTCACGGTAGCAGCGCAGCGGGACGGCGTCCAGGTCGGTTTCTGAATACTTCAGCGTGCGGCGAATGATGCCCGTTTTGGGTGAAGTCCCGATCACGGCTGGAGGAGGGGTCACCAGTTCTACCTCCACATGCTGCACCTCGTGATTGGCAGAGAGCAGAGGCAGGGAGGAAGGGGGAGTCGGGGTGGGAGACTCACTGGAGTTACCACTGGGAGGAGCTGTGGAGGTTTCCAGAGAATCTGCAGACGGAGAACATCAAACTCAATGAATGATGTAACTGCACAGAAAACATATTTAAATGATTTACTTGCTCTTAATTGGTCCAGAATCATAATCAAAGGCTGGGGATGAATATCAAACCTCAATACTGTTTTGGGACTGACCCAAAAGTGCCTGAAGTACTGAAAGGTGGCAATAAATGTCTGATTAGATCCATCATCTTGTTTACTTTAATCAGATATTTACTGATTTTAAATCTAGGTTTATCAAAATGAAACACATCCCACAACTATTCTCCGATATACCCGGGCCCTACGCATCTTGAATAGTGAGCATACAGGGCCACCAGCTCTGATGTTCTTACATTGATGATCAGAGAAAAACATATCACCTATAGGAAGCAATTTCCCCCTGGATACCATTCTGTATTTATGAACATTTATATTTTTCTAGTTAAATGTTTTATCTAAGTTAATATTGTATTATGTAAAACCTCACATGAAAAGTTGATTTTTTTAATAGCGTGTATTTTTGGTAATCTATATGTCACATGACTAATTATTGGACTATATAAAGGAACCAGAAACAACCTCAGATACCACCCTGAGGAAGGCAAGATAACTGAAAACCTTGGAGGGATTAATCAGAATATACAGTATCACAGATGAGTTTTGTTATGATATTATGAAGACGTTTAAATAGAAGTAATTTTCAGACAAATATTACTCAGACAGGATGATACAGTGTATTTGTTGGGGACTATTTTCAGAGGGGGATTAATACACATTTGCTGCTCTAGTGAGTATTTACAGCAGCAGGATGGATCAATATGACACAGAGAAATAGGATATATCAGGCTTTCAAATGATACAAGGCACCGAATGAGTATGTTGGCCTCAATGACATCCAGTGACACTGACAACTCACAGTGTGACTCTGGCTTCTCTATTTCCTTTAGATCACCCTGAAACATTATCTCGTGAAGCATGAAGGATGAAGGAATACATCCTCCACTCTGGTATGATATGAAAACTGAAGTGCAGTAACAAGATGAAATTGAGGTGGACGTGTTCTCACTTTTCTCCCCCCTGCTAGCAGCCTCCTCAGCCGGGGTCCCGAATAAAAACTCCCACTTGGCACGAGCGATCCTCTGACAATGGAGCGAGGGCACGGGAACTGCAGAGCCGCTGTCCGTCTGAAAGATACACACAGAGACAAACTGGAGAGCTCTGCAGTGCAGCGTTAAAGGAACAGTCAGACATTTACTGACTGCAACAGTTACGCCTCCAAATTACTCAGATTTCAACAAATAAATATGGATTCTAACCATCGTACCCATTTTTTTTTAACCAATTTTGTGTGTTAAACTAAATAAGTTAATTTAACTCAAAGCATAGTTAAACCTGATTACATCGAAAGCCAAAGTCAAACTAGATTTTGTAAGTTAACATTTTTAACATTTAACATTTTTGATCATGTAGCTTTAGTCATTTTAAGTGACACTGAGTTAATTTTTCTTTTTTAACGAAATCAGGAAGTCGGTGCCGCTTAAAATTACTAATAAAAGCTGCTTAATTAAAATTACATTTTTTGTTTGTGTTACTTAAAAGTTTCGATGTAATCCATTTCCAACATTTATTTTGAGTTAAAATAACTTATTGCATTACAGTGAGGACTAACAAAAAACTAATATATCTAGTAGTGTAACTAATTACTGTTGACAGGGAGTAATACGTAAAGTAATATTACTTTTGAAAGTAACTAGCCCAACAGTGCTCATTACTATGTGTGAAGTATGTAACCAGAGCAAGGAGGAGGTTAGCTAGGTTAGAGTTGTTTGTAGTTTTTTAGTATAAGCGATATAAGCAAGCTATTTCCTCCTACTTCCAGGCTTTATGCTAAGCT
>NW_023339651.1:2524873-2525371 GCF_004916995.1 Morone saxatilis | reverse complement strand
ATTTCCCAAAATGTCAAGCTATTATTTTAACTAAATTATATAAAAAGTATGCAGTTATAGGAATCAAAATGTGTATTAGTATCAAGCATAATTTGTGCCCACCTGTATTCCTGAGGTGGCGGCCCCAGTCTCATTGCTCTGGTGACTGGACTGACTGGACTCTGGGGACACACAGTCCCTGTCCCCCAAACTGCCCGTCACCCCACTGGAGCTCCGTGAGGACGACCCTCCCATCGCTCCATTCTGCTCCGCCTCTGGAGGCTCTTCTACCCTCTGCAGGTGCGGTTGCTGCCCTGCCCCAAATCCCTCCATCTCATTGCCCTGTCCTTCCTCATCACAACCCTCGTCTTCCTCTGGAGAGTCTAGAACCACTGGTCCGAGAAGCAGGATCTCTCTCCTCCTCTGCTCGGCCCGTTTCTGCTGGGCTGTGGGACTGAGTGGCCGGCGCCGGAGACCGGGTTGACGATCAGCAGTTTGGCCACTGATGGATCCAACTCC
>NW_023339651.1:2519575-2524821 GCF_004916995.1 Morone saxatilis | reverse complement strand
GGCCACTGATGGATCCAACTCCAGGCTCAGCGCTCGGCCTTGGGCTGTTCTCCCCCTGACTCCCCCACTGCTGCCTGGACGTCCAGCTAACTGGTGCCTCCTCGACACTTTGATTAATAAAGAGCCTGCGAGCGAGCTCTGTGCAGTCCCCTCTCTCGAAGCAGCTCAGGTCTCCCCTCTTGTCCGGGCTCGGGGACCAGGAGTCTCTGGTGTACCGCGGGAGCTGGCGGCGATGCAGGGTGGGGGTATCTGGTGCTCGGAGTTCTGCTTGGAATAACCTGGGGTCCCTCATCGGAGAGCTGAGCTCGGTGGGAGGATGAGAAGGTCGGAGAACACGTGAGGGAATGCCGGGGGAACTCTGAGCTGCTGATAAAATTGAGCTCTGATGCTGGGATTTCTGAATGCAGCCCTCGTCGTGTGATTCATTATTATTATGGGAGTTTGTTTCAAGTGACTGTGACTGCAAGATCGAGTTTTCAGGCTGGTGAGAGTCTGTGTTGTCAGTTGCTGCCGTGTGTTGGTCATTTAAAGGGATGTTCATCTTAAGCGTTTGCTTAGACTGTTGTGCATTTGAAGTTGAATTGTGAAATTCTCCAGAGTTCGAGCCGCTTGCAGGCTCACCTAAAGCGTTGTGCAATGAGGACCTTCTTGCCTCTGTGAAAATAGAAGATACTTTGGTAGCCTCCTCTGCTAGCCTGCGGGCTACTTCAGGGCTATGAGCCGGAGAGGAGGATTTACTGTCACTTAACTGGTTCAAGCCCTCAATTACATTATTGCCAAGTTGGACGATTGCTCCCTGCGGTGCAGTGCTCCTGTTACAAGTCCTGTGAACATGTTTTTTGGTGACTGGACTGCCTGTCACACCTCTGTCCTGCCCTGACCAGTGAAGAGGACTCTGGGTCTTGACACAGGACTCGGGCTTCGAGTGAGGAGGCTGTCTGGACTGGGAGGATAGCTGGTCTAACGCAGGGCTCCGAGGCAGCCCACAAACAGCCTGGATCCTATCGGTGATGTGGTCTTTGGGGTTTACGCTGATGTTCTGGCGCTGAACAGGAGACCCAGCCCAGGACTGACAGCGCGGCTGTTGGTTGTAGCGTGAGGATGAGGTGTGCTCAAGTGCATGGGCTAGTTTAATCCTCAGTAGAGGGGAGCCAAACTCCTCCACAGCTCTCTGGGTAGCTGCCCTGCCGATGGGGTCCAAGGCTGGTTGGCGAAGGCCGGGAGAGTACGTCTGCTGGTGACTTCCTGGAGATCGGAAAGTCAGCTTGGGACTGGAGCTGCACGATGAATCGGGACTTCCAAACCAAACTGGGTCGCTGAGCCTTTTACGAAAGTAAGACGGGGTGGATCTTTCCTCTCTGGTACCTCTCTCGCACACAGAGTTGCGCGGACTGTCCACGGTCTTCACATTGGACTTCTCAATGTAACTGAAGGTGACTACAGACCGCTTACCATCGCTGACCTCTTCCTCGTTAAACCTCCGGAAGTTGGGAGGTGTGTGAGGGAGAGCGACCTTTCCGGAGGAGGTCATTGGTGGAGAGTGGACGACGGACACTTCATCACAGGGTGCACTCCAACGCTTGGTGACTGCAGGGGAGCTGCTGGCTTGCTGGAGCTGAAAGCTAACAGTGTTTCTAGAAGGAGACTGGCTGTGTGTGCAGTCCTGAACCAGACGGTGAGCTGTGGAGGTCTTGGTGACGGTCTGGCAGGCCGTCTGGCTTGCTAGCTGAGATAGGAGCTCCGCAGGACTGTCCTGAACCGAATGCCCCTGAGCAATCCCTTCCTCGTTCCCTCCCTTCTGATCTGGGGCAGACCTCACTTCTACATACAAATGAAGGACTTTTCCAGACTGGGACATGACCTCCTCTCAGGCCGTAATGAGGACAGAGAAACAGAAATGGAGCAGGGAGGGAGTCAGACAGGGTAAAAGAGACAAAAACAACTTCTTTTTGTGTCCTTTTATTTGTTGGTTTGTTTTTTTTCTGTTTTTCTGCTGGTGGTGGGTGTCAGTTTATTTTTAGACGGTCTTTCTTCTCCCTCCCGGCGTGTCTGTGTGCAGAGCAGAGACACACAGGCTGAACGGCCAGAGGACAAACATGCCCATGGGACACCTCCAACAGCTCCCTATTCTTCATACCTGTGAATGAAAGAAAGGAGGAGCTGTTATCTTTTTTTATCCTCAAATGACGCAAAATACACACAGGATATTCCAGCATTTGTTGACATATAACGTGTTAGTGTCTTCTCACTGTATCAGAATAAAAACAGGTCACAAAGGATGAGGATTTACTGTATACTTGTGTGCTGGTTTGTCTGTGTTAATCTGCAAGTAGCACCTCCAAAACACTAATTGGAAGTGGAGTTTTGTGCCACTGTGTTGAGTTTCTTTGTACTTCAAAAAATGGCTACTGAAACTGAAACTCTCCCTCGTCTCTTTCCTCAATCTGTCCTGTGTTTTGCTATTTTCCCTCAACGCCTGTAAAACGAAAGGACGAGGGAATACAATGGGACACACAAGAACATGTCATGCAGCGAGGCAGTGGCAGGCTGTTTGAGGGATAAGGGCAAAAAATAAAATTAAAAGCGCACCAGCAGGCAGAAGGTTGTGTTGCATTTATGGTGAAACAGCTTAGTCAGGGTTAGGATTAGCACCCTCGAGGGCACTTTATCACGTTATCTCCACTAGAAGGACACACAAGAGGACACTTTATTGTGTTTTATCTACCATAAAGGCTTCCAAGAGGGCACTTTTTGAACATGATGGCACCATTTTCTTTGTACCAAACTACACTTGCCAACCTGTAGTTGAACTTTAGCTATGTCTGTGGTGCTAGGTGAACTAGCTCAGTGTTTCTTTTCTTTACAGTACTGCATACTTCCTAAAATAATTATACTACAACAAATTCCATAAATACTGTAAATACAAGTTTGATAAGCCATATTTTATATTCAATATTGACATTTTCAAATCGTAATCTGACGTAAAACCAAGTTACAAACACAATCACGTTCACAATGATATGTTGTTTTGTATAATACTGTACCTCTTTATAGACACTAGTTTTGCACTGGTACTGGTATATAGTTACAAATAATCTGAGAACCACTGAGCTCGCAAACGTAGGAAGAAAATGGTTCCTACATGAAACTGCTCACGAGGTAGGTGGATTATCTTGAGTAACTGGTTCGGAAAGAGACGTTGTTGTGGAGTTCTTCAAAGACATTTTTTTGGGCCCTTTAATCACAACAAAGCCGATCTGGTTACATCACAATATGTATTTTGAGTATTTCTCACTATAATATCTGAGCTATTTGGGCTGAAAAAACATGTCCAATATTTGCACGAATAAAATTAATTACTGTTTTAGTTTTGGATGAATACACATACACGTTACTTTACAGCAGGATGGTGTATGTGAGTCTGACTGGGGATATGTTGACAATAATATATATATATCATATCACCAGGCTTATTCATTACCATCTATAACTGGATCTCAAACAGTGGAGTGAAATCCGTAGAGGTCATTTTTCTTTCTCCTGGCAGCCTCTTACTTAATTCTCCAGTAAATACGACACAAACAAACTGAGGCTGTTTGACGTGTTAATTGATTCATATGAAAATAAATAATAGTACTTTAAACCTTTATCTTTAAGCAGAGTAACAGCACTCGCTCTTGCCAAAAACAAAATGCTATAGCTAGCCAAAGTACAGTGGAAGAGAGTAGAGAGCCTCAAAATAGCTGCAAAGCAAAAAAAAAAAACCTCTCTTCAAATTATTGCATCAGGGTTGAACCCAAATCCATTTAATTCACACCTCTTCTGAATGCATGCAGACAGGGATGTACATGCTATAACTTGTTCGACGCCAACTGATTGGATTCTGCCTCATTACAGCAAATTGATGCATTACAAAGGCGCCGCTGTTGCTGTAAACTCAGACCGGTTGGACTCAATTACAAATACATTCACTTTTTCTTCAGTTTGTCAGGTTTGTCGAGATGCTATTGTACGCTATCCCAAAGACACCTTTCAGATAATGTGCTTTCAGGGTTTAACTGTAAATGTACTGAATGACTGCACCTTGGCAGTGCACTTTTCTCTTTTGAAAGAGACTTGCCATCTATTTCTCAGATCAATGCATTCAGCTGCTGACAGTGTGACTCCATGTTGAGGTCAGACAACAGGGACATCTGTTTTTGTTTCATTAATTGAAGATATTTGTTGCTCAAAATTGATCCTGACCGTAGGTTTTGAACCTTTCATTCACTGATGCTGTGAGTTTTGAGTGAGATGACGAAGGAGATGTAGAGAGTCTGATGAAGGTGAATTAAAGTTCAGAGTTGGTTTAGAAAAGACATTTTGGACATCCAGATATTGAAGCCACACGCCCTGGACATCCAAAAATGGGTCTGTGGTGACATGATAATAATCTGCATGTCCATGTGACATTAAGCATTGGACTTTCGGACAAACCACAGTTTTAAATATAAATATAACTTCAGCATACTACTAAGGAAAGCTAAAATATAAGAATTAAACACTGAATACTAATGAAATTCTCTGTCCATGCAAATCATTTTACTTTTAAGTAAATTAAGTTGGTTTGGTCTAGAAATAAATGTTCAAAGGTTTAAATCTAAGTTTATATTTTAATAAGGGGAAAATGCAGTTTTTTAGATAAAAAAGCTGAGATCAGACTTCCTACAGCACAGTAATAACTGAAATACACTGAATGTTAATCAATTATTCTTAAAGGCCAAGGAATAAGAAAACAAATCAACAATTCAAGTGGAAAATTACTCAGTACCACTGCAGCATGATTAGCTTCACTCTATCTAATGTAGCTTTTTTACCAGTAAATTACTCAATTTTAAGATTTCCTGACTAATTGACCTTATTTGAGACTTATTTGTGATCAATTTAAGAATAGATAGAAACTTGTAAATTAGATAATAAATCTCCTATTTTTAAATAAGTTTGAACCTATTATGCCGTCACCACTGGCAACGTACTGCGAGTTGAGCTTCTCTCATTGTTTAGGAAACAATGGGATGTCGTATTCCAGATAAACAGTAAAATATGTTTGTGAACAGATTTGAAGAGAGAAATAGTCAACACAGTAACAGAATCTGGACCCATATCTGATCAGGATGGACTCACTGAGAATGAGCTGTCAATCACAAGGTAGCCCCGCCCCAAAGCATCCCCTGCTTTATGGTCTGTTTGACTCTAAATGGGACCAT
>NW_023339651.1:2508165-2519475 GCF_004916995.1 Morone saxatilis | reverse complement strand
AGTTTGTATTGCAGCCAATGGAGCTGCGCCCTGCTGGCCGTTACATAGACTGCAGGTTTAAAACACAAGACAGTTCTGTCAACTATTTGCTGTGCAGATATTGTAGTTAGGGTTTGTATTGCAGACAATATAAATACATGGAGTCATATGTGCATTTAGGTCTTGTTTTAGCAACTGTTCAAATATGCATACTTTGAATCTCCTGTATGTATCGTCCTCAGTGGGATATACGTTGCACTGTGAGGTGTGTAGCCCTTACTTGGAGTCAGAGAGAGCTCATCCTGCTGGGAGAGGAAGCAGGAAATTATCCCTCACCTCCTCCCCTCTGACTCACCATTGATAAGACCCAGTGACAGAGCTTTATCTAAATTCTGAATAAAACAATTGAACGCTCAGGATTCAGTCAATCTTATTAATCTATTATCAATCTATTAAAGGGATTGAGTACGTGATTGTGAGAGAATACACAGTTCTCAAATGAATCATGGAAAATCAGATTAGCCTGATCCGATCCGATCTTATTTTAGGAATCGCTGTGACGTTGATGCAGCAGAGATACTGAAGACTTTACTGTGTTAAAAACGGTACCAGCTCCTCTCCTGCCTCTCTCAACCCACATCTGTCAAAACCTCAGAGGTTCACTGACAAGTCAAACATCAGATCTAGGTGCACCTCAGGTTCTCAACCACATCACGCACCAAACACCAAACTCTCATCGCAGAAATGTCTTCATTATACCACGTTTAAATCCTGTGCTCGAGCCACTTTTTTCTCTTTGTTGAGCTAAATCCCTCGGCGGTTACTCAACCCAACCGAGCTGAATTCTTTCCAATTGTCACCCTTCTGTTTAGCGTTCATGCAGAACGACTTTCCACGCCAATAAAGCCACAGACAACAGAACACTTGTGTGGAAGAGAAAAAAGTCACTCAAACGAGGATGGTGAACTCCAGACTGCTGCCAGCAGCGACAGATTGGAGTTGCCTTATGGTAGCAGTGGGAGAGAACGTGTGTGTCGAAAATTAAAGTTGACAGAACAAAGAGAACTTGTGAGGGACTTGGCACGCAAGGCGAGCAACTTTCCCTCCTTGACCCCAACTGATGTTTCTGCCCTCGCTTCAAAGAGACTGAACTCAATCTCGCCAATCTTTTCAGCCTAACAAATTCTCCTCCTGGCTCTTAATTTTTTCACCCAGCCTCTCTGCGTGGAGTCGCAGCGACATTTGTTCGGCTGTTTGCTGCAGTTTTGACCCTTACATCCACTACTGGCTCTTATCTAATTATTTTTTTTACTATGCTGGTAAGAGAATAAAAATGCAATAAAAATGTCTCTAATTAGCAAACAACTTTTACTGCCTCTCCATTTGTCACACTCTATCATTTGTCATTCTCACACCTCGGAGCTACTGTTCCCACAGCTACACCATTCACAAAAATGGGCCTTTGTCCAGTTGTTGGAGACTCCACAGGGTCCCATTGTTTATAAAGGTGTGAGGAAGACGACGTGGCTCCTTGGGCTGCATCACGAATGTGATAGAGATGGTTTAAGGGATGAAGCCACTCAGCAGATTATAGATATAGAGAGTAATGGGCTGCCACGTGATCCATGCTGGACTTGAACCCCCCGGGCCAGAAAAATAAGCCAAAAAATAAGATACAGAAGCGCAGGCCGACCCTGTTCAGACAGTTCACACAGGAGGAGATTATTTACTGTCGACTGTTGTTGAATCCTGAACGAGACCAGTTTAAGAACCAGAGCTAATTTGGTGGGAAAGGGGGTCCTCCTGATCCACACTTCCCTTCAGAATAGTTCCAGTTTGAAGCCACGACTGCAGTGTTTCTGAACAATTAATTTTAGCTCCACTGACTATCTTACAATCACATTTCAGCCCACTACTAACCATGGATGTATGTGTGCGCCACACATGTGACTATGACTATGTAGTAGGCTGAAATAAAATATTACAGGAGACACAAAACGTATATTTATATTATAGTTTAAGTGTTGTCATTCTAATTTTTTAGTAGCCTATTTTAAAAGTATTATATGTTTTTAAATGAATCTATTTCCTCCATGTACACCACTAAAGGCAGCTCCACCAGTGGTTGTCAGGAGCTGTTTGAAAGTAAAGTTAGTGGATCTTCAAATGGGAAAAAAATCCTGCTTTTAAAAATGCATGAGGCTGCACTGAGGTGGGCGTGGCACTCCCCATAAATGAGACAGAGCTGGTGGAGGCAGGGGCGGATCCAGAGATATATTAAAGAGAGTGTCATGGAGACTTTAACCTCTTAGACCCTGCTGGATCATACGATTGATCCACGGCTGTAGGTTGTGTAGACAAACACCGTGCGAACCCACAGAAAACCGTTTAAAATTCTAAACAAGATCTAAACGTTTCAGAAATATCAAATATAGTTTGAACTGTGGGGGAAATGTAAGAAATGATGCAAAATACATATAATTTTCCGTTAAATGTTGGAACAAGCACATACAGAATAAAAATGTAATATTACAGTTTTCTAAATACATTATTTTCACTAAACTTAGGTGACTTTAGGTGACAATGAAACCATATTAGCTTATTGTTGCTGTTAATGTTGCTGTGTTTACATTCCCCAGACACAAATTCAAAAGAAGCACTGTAGAATTATTTCCAGTGTATAAGTATATAAATAACTATATATATATAATGATTTATTCATATATCCTTTGTTATTCTATGAATTGTTTCTATGTGTGTAGCATGAAGGAACTACAAACTTACAGCCCTGTGTTACATAATGATGAATACATTTCCTTGATTCCTTGATAATGTGGCCACATAATTAAATAAAAGGTGTTAATTTCCTTTTTTTTCCTTTTTAAAGGCTTTTAAAGGTTAAATTGTTTTTTTTAAATAAAATTAATCTAAATTAATGTGTTAAATTTGGCAGCAGTTGGGTTTATGGGTGGCAGCTGCCAACCGATGGCGCCCGTCTACATCCGCCCCTGGGTGGAGGGACGGAGGGACAGATCCACAGGGATTATTCTTAGATATCATTTGTCATCCTCGTCGCCACCGAAAGAGGAAGCCTGTTTGACAACGTTGGCCGGTATCGATTCTGGAAAGAGCCGAGATGAGCCTCAGCTTCATTCGTGCCCCTTCGATCCATTGATTCATCATCTGAGACAGATTTTGATGGGAGCAGGCGAGATAAAGACGGGTGAGAGAAAGAGCACAAGAGATGGATGGCGAGCAGGAAACAGGGAGATGGGCGGTGAGAGAGGAAGAAGGCAGGATGAGAGAGTCATGTATGTGAAGGAGAAAGCTCTGCTGGCAGCCGGCCAGAGTGCTGGGAGTGTAGAGTTACAGGAAGGTCCATGTTAGAAGCACACAACTGCAGATGTAAAATAACACCTTTTCTACTGCATCGAGAAAGTGCAAAGAGACTGTTTAAAGGGTCAGTTAAATCACAGTGTGATTGTGCGGAGGTGTGTTTATTCAGAAAATAACTTTTTATTTCTCACTACCACTGCTCCCTCTCTTCATTCACTCTCTATCTCGCTCTACCACCTCTGCTCTCTCTTTCTCATCCACCAACGTCGGGTTGTGTTTCTCTAAAAGTTGATTCCTTTTCAACATTTTGTAGCAGGTTTGCTGTGTTTTGTTTCGGCATCCCACATTCAAACAAATGGGAGTAGATGTGTGAATACAGCCTAAATTTTAGTGGCATCTCACCCTGCAGATAGTTTAAAGAACCAGTGTGTAGGATTTAGTGGTATCTAGAAATTCAGTTGGATATTGCAACCAACTGAATACAGCTCACCTCCAATAGCATGGAGTAGAAACTGGGAGAAAAATGCAAAAAACTGCAGATGTAGCTGCAGTTAGGGGCTCAGCAGCCTCCCAGTGAACACAACCTCTGAGACAGACAGAGGACAGTTGGACGACAGCGGTACTGAAGTGATTTATGGAGTTTCCTGATGGACTTGTTGAACTACAGTATAATAATTTTAAGAATTATGCATGGCTCATATTCTTTTAAATGAGCATTTTAAAATGAATGATCACATATCCCCTTACAGTACTCCAAACTACCCCTAGGGGCATGTGTACCCCCATTTGAGAGACACTGAAACATGTCAGAGCTGGTGATAAAGTTGCAGATTAAAAGTTTAAAAAAAGAAAAGAAAATAAGCTGTGTGGCCTTCGAGGAGAGCTACAATGTTAACAGTTTTTACACCCTGTGAAAAAACTGGTCACTTTTTAGACAAAACATGTCGGGATAAAAACTGAACGGGAGTGCTGAAGGACAAAATGTAAACTTAAGCTTCACCTCTCGACATACCTCGGTAAAATTTTTTTAAAAAGCCACAGCTGCTCAGTGTTGATGACTCATCCTCCTGTTGTCCTAATGGGTCACAATGCTCACAGAAGGACACACACACACACACACACAGATGGATCAACTCCTTGGCTGAGGGTTTATGCGTCAAATCACACAGGTAATTAAACCCCAAACAGCATGTGCAGCTCTAATATTAGCTCCCTGGATACGATGGGGGTGAGGCGGGGGCTCATGCTAATATTAGCTCTCAGTTTGCTTGTTGCTGGCGTGGTGCACTTGCAGCTATGATTTCAGCAACATGACAGGTAGTAACACATTAAAGCCTCGAGAGATTAGAAAGGTTTGAATGAAATAGGAAGCAGATATTCAGGCACAATCACAGCGCAGCCCCCCAACCCCCCCGATCATCCACTCACACTGATCAAAGCGGTATTGATTCCTCTACATGTAATATTAGGTTACATCATACTGTATTTGGCACAGCTGCCTACTAGTGCAAATTCCCAAGAAATGGCTGAGGGCTCACTGTCACACCCAGAATACACCGCTCAAGCTCGATGAACTTCCACAGCTCTGCATCGTAATTAACCGAGAGGCAGCTAAAGAGGATGAACTGGAATTAAAGCGGCGAGTGTCAGCACTGTCTAAAAAACATGACTTTGTTTGCATTTGATACAAGGCTGCCTTCAGCTTCTCCTTTTCTGCCTTCAAAGACACAGTCAGACAAAAGAGATGGGTCCTCTGACTCATGCAGAGGCACAAAAAAGTGTGTATATACGTGTGTGTGAGTGTGAGAAGAAAGATGCAGAGAGGTTTATTGGGGGAGAGAAGAAGGGAGAGGCATTCAATCAGCAGCACATTGGCCATGACCTCGCTGCCTCCTCCACTAACTACCTTACATGCCCACGGGATTCTTCAGTCGAGACGCTGCATTAACGTACAATAAACAACCTGAAACTTTAACAGCAGAATAAACTGTATTATCCATAGAAATCTCTGATATTCAAACCAACAAGCTCAGCTGCTCGTCAAACTCGTCATATCTTACGTACGTGCTTATTCAACGTGTTGTTTCTGATGTGTCATACTGTAGGTGTTCATCCGGTCTGTCCACCTGTCATTGCTTTCTCCGTGCACAGGGTTTGTTATTACCTCCAAAGGTTTATAGTTGCTGCTCTGCGTGCACAAGATGACACGGAAATAAGAAGACGCTGGATTTTCAGGCAAAAAGCCTCCAGGCAGCATAAAAAAACCAGTATAAATTATTTAAATTAATTAAATAAGATGCAGCCTGAGTCTCACTACTGGACGCTGTGTCCCTTTTTTTTCTTCCCGGGAGTCTATTTTTAGCTGGTTTTGGGCTATTTAAAGGACCAGTGTGTAGGATTTAGCAGCATCCAGTGGGAAAGTTGCAGATTGCAACTAACTGAACACTGCTCGCGCCTGTATTTGAAGACCTGGGAATGAGAAGAGGATGTTAAGTGTGTCAGATAAACTATGGTGGCTGCGAACTTTGCAAAAAACGTGAAAGGCCCTAATATTGAGCTCATTTTAACCAGTAACAACAATGGTTTACATAATATCCCAGCAGAGGAACATTATTTTATTATTATTTTAAGAGTAAGACCACTTGTACAACTTCTCAGTTTAAGAGAAAGTCGTCTTGTCCCAGTGTTGAAATGAAGCAGCTGTTTAGTTGTTGTGAATGTTTCTGGAGCCTTCATTTAAGATAAAGTCACAGATTTATTTACACAACACAAGAAATTTTGATTATATTTAAGAATACTTGGTTGGTTCCTAGAAAGGCTGTTTTTTTGCAGTGTATAATGTGAATAAATAAACTACTTTATGTTATTTTATATGCCAGTTGTGTTTAGCAGCTCCTCTAAACTCATTGGGATTCATCGTCAAGAAACCACAGATGTCTGAACAACATTTCATGGCACAACAGTTGTAGAGATAGTTCAGTCCAGACCAAAGTGGTGGACAGACAGACAGACTCATTGCCATCTCTAGAGCCGTGCTGCTAATGGTTAAATGAACTGTTTAATACCCTGTTGTGTTGTGTGGCTCGCAACCATAACGAACAGCCTCAATATTTGACAGAAATGAGACAATCAACTATCTTTGGCCCCACCTTTACGACCTTTACGTCTCTGAGCTGCCATCTGTATGATTAAAAAAGAGGCTCACTGAGATATGACAAACACAGGAAAACCCTAAATCAACCATTTTCCTGTAATATGATGTAACGATTCCCAACCAGCAATGTCTTTATAGTCTCACAGAAAGTGACAGAAACAGAAACAGAAACTACTTTTTCCCAGTGGGTGACCTCGCTCGCCCTATTATCTCCACTGTGGGGTCATGTTCTGCTGAACGGGTTAATGTGTAAGACTTTAGAGAGGACAGTGGCACAGTGACACTGATGCAGACAAAATAGCTCTTATTCTGTCTTCCAACGCCACACCGGAGAGATAAAGCCAAAGATAACTTTGACACAAAAAAACAAGATGACTAACTTTTTATCTTAGAGTTCAAGCGGAGAATTAGTCAACCATGTTATCCAATCCTGCCAAAAGACTCCTCTAATGGGGCTCCAAACTGGTGGCTATCGACAAAATAGGGTTGTAACTAATGACTGTTTCTTCCCTTTGATGAGTGACCCTTCAGCGCACCAAACACAGCTCAGAGAAAAATCATCTGTCCGCTCTAATGCTTCGGCTGTGGCGCGCCTACAGTACATTAATGTCACCATCTACACTTTCAGGATGGTCAAAAGATGTGCCTGCTGATTTATGGCAGTGATACTCAGCGTCCTCATCGTGTGGTTTTTATTTCCAAAGCCTAAAATAAATTTGGTTAAATGTCAAAAAGGGGGTCAAGCTGTGAGGAAGAGCTTGCAGTCAACATCAGTACCATCAATAAGGACACCTGCATCTGCCTAAAGGTAACGCTGTCATGATACAATATAATAATTTTAACCCAAAAGAATTATTGAAACTGATCACATTGAACATTTTAAGCAGCACAAACTCAATTTTGTGAGTTACAGAAACTTTCCTGATTAAGTACTTTTTAGAGATTTTGTTTCACAAATAAAAATTACAAAATAAAGTTAGTGTCACTTAAAAATACTGAAGCTGCTTGATCAAGAATGTTTTTATAACTTACAAAATAAAGTTAGTTTTACATGAAATGTTCAATGTAATTGGTTTCAACAATTTTGAGTTAAATTAACTTATCTGGTTTTACAGTGACTGTGATGAGATCAGTTATTCTAACTAAAAAAACTTTTGAACTTACTGCATTGACTATTTCTCTCCTCAAATCTGTTCACAAACATATTTTACTGTTTATCTGGAATAAACTCGAGGCTTCAAAACGGTTCTCCACAAACCGATGGGTGATGTCACACTTGACACTTCCAACCTGAAGCGTCTTTCTCGGCTCTGATCGTTCAGGTCCGGTGGATTCTTGTAAATCCCATCAAGACCACCAGGAGGAGCCAGAGGAAGCTGAGCTTTTCAGATTATCTGTCTCATGTTCTACTGTCAGGATTTAGTGAAGGTTTTAGCAAATATGACAAAAAGTTTTTTTTGATAAGTTACCTACTGCAGCTTTAAAGTTTGTTGTCATTTGAACCAGATACATTTCCAGACTGATCACATCACAATATATTTACTGAAATTCAATAACAACTATTAGCCAGCAGCAGCTCATTATTGGCATAGATAACAGTGTGGTATTGCATGTACTGACATGCTCACATGCATTCATTATACAGAAATATGCAGTCCTTCATTTCACACACCCTCACACATGTTCTCATTCATGCCTTCACACTCACTATCTCACCCACCCACACAAACACACACAATATACCGAAGAGAGTCCCACTTCTTTCTGCCCATTAGTCATCGGTTCATAAGTCTCAGTGTGACACGCACATGTGGATCATCTGTATCGTCGTGCAAAACCTGCCAGCTACCTCAGCGGCTGTTTATCAGGATCGACCCCAGGCTGTCAGCACAAGCCAGAGACACCAGCAGCTACATTTGTACTATAGACACACCAACACATACACAAAATCTTTCATCTCCTCCTCTCATCTCAATCTCACACTCACCTCTCCTCCTCTCACAGCCGCTTCATCCATACAGGATTTACACCTCCCACATGGTTTATCTTGTCTCATCCTCTCTGTTATTCCTTCTTCCTTCCCTCTCATCTTCCCTCCTTCTCTGAGGCAGAGCAGTGCAGACCTGTCCGACCAGCACAGCCTGCCTTCTCCCTCCCTCTCTCCCTCCCCGGCAGCAATGCTCACACTCAGCCAACCTAGCCCTGCCCCCTTCCCGTCCCTCTGCCTTTCACATGCATGCTGAGTCAGTGAGTAGTTAGTAGGGGTATATGGGGAGGCGCTGCATGGAGGGAACGTGCATGACAAGGAGGCATGGAGTGTTTAAAGGCCCCCGGGACACTAGGATCGCCTCCATGTGGGACACGGTTCAAAATAAAAATAAATAAATAAGTGGCAGATGTGAGTGGATGAAAACTGGACATGTGGTCTGATCTGCAGGGCGGGAATATCTCAAGCATGTGTGAACCCCTCCTCCCAAACACCTCAGCGGTTAATGAAAAGATGGGAAATTAAGACGTCCAGCTGGTCACTACATTTGAAACTACCATAATAACTACCATGTGAGTTTATGTAGAACAGCAATTCATGTGATTTATTTACATATAAAAATGTGGGTTTTTGGGTGTTTTTACATGTGATAAATTCACCTGATGAACAGAGTTTTAACATGCAAAATCACCCATTTCACACATAATACCAGAGATGAAACAGCATTTTTTGACAGTGATGTGTAATATTTTCTGTGCATTGTTGTAGAGGATGGAATAATAGAGAATAAAGAGAACAATTTAAAATCACAACTATTTTACTTTACAAATCATGCTCAGAAATATCAGGAAGAATTACTATGTTAAAGGTTTTGTTTCCAGTTTGAGTGACTGAATATAAAGGCAGGCACACAGATAAAGATACAACCAAATTTGTTTAGTTTTTATTTTGTTAGTTTTACCTTTAAATTTTTTTATTATTGCTGTTCTGCTCAGTACTGCTAGTAATACAAAATCTAGACTTTATAACCTTTTATATTGTAGGAAATAGTAAAAAGAAGTCTCAATCTAAGTAATCTTCTGTACATCTGTATTAATGTCTTTTAAAACTCATGTTTGTTGATGCCATATTTTGATGTCTTGTAGTGATTTTAATGCTAAATGCCAAATTTCCATATTCTGGACAATAAAGTAAAAACTAAAAACTTCTGACAGAACTACATTGTGGGCCAAAAGTATATGGACACATACAATAACAGTACTTTGTGTACTTTTGTTCTGGGGTTGTTTTTCATGGTTTGGCCGCGGCCCCTCAGCTCCAATTAAGGGAGATCTTAATCCAACAGCACACAATGATATTTGAACAATAATCAGTTCCCTCCAGGATTTTGTAGGTTTATTTTGGGATTGTTCTGGTCTATTAAATGTCTGATTTCATGGCAGCTTTTCTAACAACTTGCGACGCATGTTTGGATGTTTTTTAAGCAGGTTTTTTGTGGAAAAAATTATAGCAGCAATTTATGAGTTTGTGATGACATTCAACAATCACCCGTGGCTGTAAAGTTCAGGCGTCCACAAACATTCGACCATGTTGTGTAACATCTATATTTGGTATGTATAGCAATGTGCTGCTTCAAGTTATTTTGTGCCAGTTTTTGAATAATTAAATAGCGCATAAAGAGTAACACCATGATAGTTCCTCTTAATGCTGTTGGAGCAGATCCATCACAGGACAACTCTATATGACGAATATTAAATAAAAAAAGTTCCTCAAGGAAGACAAAGACACTGAGTGACATATGTGAGCTTGGATTTATCAAAAACCTTTTATAGGGTCTGGAAACATCAGAGAGAAAAGAGCAGGAAAAAAGCTCGCTCTCACTCCACTGAAATATTAAAGAGACCCATGGAAGCCTCGAATGGACAAAAACATTCTTATTTTATCTTCATACGAACATGTTGACTCAACATCCACAGTCAGGTTTTAACTACCTCCGATCCTTGATTTATTGAAGGTTTTTACACTCAATGTTGTGTTTATGACCAAATCCAACCAAAAGTTATGGTTGAAGCTGCACTAAGTGTACAAGTACACCGCTGTTATTGTCTTAAATCACAAAATGGGGCAACAAAAAGGTCATTTTGAGCCTCCCATCCCCACTCAGTGAGACTATACAGAGTAAAATGTTTCCCTTTAGAGAGTCCACACTGGCTGAAGGTATTTTTTGACTTTGGTAAAGTCCTTCAAAGGTCCAGAAATATAAACCATGATTTGCTCCTGTCACTTTAGGCGTTGTGCGGCTGACGAAAGGTCAATTGGGATGTCAAAAATGCAGTTTACAGTGATAATAGTCGCAGGTTTACCACAAAATCTAAAGTAATTTTAACATTGTAACAGTGTGTCCTTGATTTCAGACCAATATAAACATCAGCAGCTCCTAATTTTTAGCTGATTTTGTCGGCTAAAATTAACAATCACTGGATTTTTATCAGACGTGGCGAGCTTCCATGAAAGCCCACATGAAATGTCAATCAGAGAGCTGTTTGCTTCCGCATATTTACTTATTTCCTGTAAAAACAGGCAGCTAGAGAGGGACTTGTTACATCCCCCTAGTCAAGCAGCTGGAGCGGACCCATTAGCTGACTCTGTTGGACTGAGAGCTCCCAGTAAACAGCACCACCAGACCGGGACTGAATGCAGCATCTGATGCAGACTGAGGACAGGAAATAAAGTACAGAGGCGTTTGATTGCTGGTTTTGGCTCCTGGCACCCCAGGGCTAAGTTGAGCTAACTAGCTAACGACATCTAACATTACTGTTAGCGACAGTTAGATTCTTTTAGCAACAAGTCCATC
>NW_023339651.1:2507846-2508084 GCF_004916995.1 Morone saxatilis | reverse complement strand
TCACTGGGAGGCTGCTGAGCCCCCAAAAAAGAGCAAACCGCAACAAAAGTTTAGCACTTTATGCAAAAACGGACCCAGGTTGTAAACACACACTCAGACAGACACAGATACATACTAACACACACACACACTTTCAGCTGGTATTCATGCACTCTTTCTCTGATCTGCAATCAGTCGCTTTGTTTATGTATCTCTGTGATGTCCAATGTCAGGGTGACTGCCCATAAGACACCAGGTC
>NW_023339651.1:2501435-2507821 GCF_004916995.1 Morone saxatilis | reverse complement strand
CCGTCGGTTTTTATTTTAGATAATTGAGCTGCCCTGGCTCCAAGGCTAAAAGTTAAGAGGCCAAAAGGGGGTAAAAAATTGGGATTAACGCATCTATCTTTATCTTAATTTATCCTATCTTATCTATCTATCCTATCTATCTATCTTATCTACTATCTATCTTATCTTATAATCTATCTTATTATCCTATCTAATCTTATCTCCCTAAACGATTTTTGGATGAAGAGGGAGAAGGAAAGAAAATAGTTATAGTTGGTTGGAAGGCAAAAAGGTTTTTATTCGTGTTTTTGTAAAATCCTGAGAAAGGGAAACCCTGGTGGGTCTTTATGGGGCAGTCCCCCCCACCCCTGGGACATTGGACATTTCAAACAGAGAAATACAATAAAAAAAAGCCCGACTTGGGGGAATTGCAGATCAGAGAAAAGAAAGTTGGCATGGGAAAATACCAGCTTTTTGAAAAGTTCGCTGAAACGTCAGCAAACTCTGGCCCTCGTCATACAGCTTCCTCCAGGATAGAGTCTGTCTGGGTAACAACATCAGCTCCTCAGGTCCTCTAAGAAGACAGAAAACAGTCGAGGCAAAACCTACAGCTAAAGCAGCTTATGTTTACTCATATTAATACCTCGAGGAGTTTGGGAGATGTTCCGGACACTGACGTTACCTCTGGGGACCAAGGGGATTTTTTTTCAAAGGTCGCCTTTCAAAAGCCTGTTCCTCAAAGTGTGGCTTGACAAAACGCTAAAAAAACAGTTCGCACCTGACTTTCTCCGTGTGTTCGTGTGTGTGTATGAGGTGAAACAGGTGAAAATGACAGGCAGCTATCAGCAGAAGCCTATCTCTGCAGACTGCACCAAGCAGCAGCGAGCCAGCTTTTACCTTCCAGCAGTGTCAGCAACTCCTGAAGGCAGATGTTTTTTTTTGTTTTTTTCAAAAGCAGCAACTCTCTCCATTTCGACCGCTGTTCTATTTCAGACAAATAACGTTAAAGGACAATCAAATTAATAGATGATTGCCTCCATCGGCCAGTGGTGGGGTGAACTTGAGAGTCGTAAAGAGACAAACAATGGCAGTCATTGATCGATGGGGTTTTAAAAATAAACTCCTTAGTGTGACAAGTGGAGGATCAAGATTGGATCTCCTCTTTCTTTCAGTCTGTCCTTCAATTCCAACTGTCTTTATCCCACTTAGGTAAAGTCAAGAATATACAGAAGACTACATTTTGATTAGTGGTATGAGTCGATTAATGGATTAGAACAAAAAAAGACATTTGAACACGTCACCTCTGGGCTATCAGAAATATCTTCTGACATTTTATAGGCGAAATGATTGTTGGTTGAATCCTAAATTTAAACTGACTCATAAATAGAATTATTGGAAATTACAGGAACATTTATGACATTTTTCATCCATAATTGTTGCTGTTTTTACTCTGACCACAACTATTAAAAGATTCAGAGAATCGCAACTCCAACAAAAAAATGTTGGAACAAGAAGAGAGGGCCTCCTAAACCTTTCCAAATAGATTTCACATAAATCATTTCAATGGATGAACTATTACAGCTAAATGTGTACTTCTGGGGCAACCGTTCGGCTAACTGAGCTAGCTGCGTGCCAGTTTGTTTACATGTGCCAGACTGTGGTTTGTGGTTTACATCACTATCGTCAAAACGGCACCAAGATTCCCTAACAAACCTGTACAAAGCAACCAAAGGACATTTTTATCGAAGCTAGTAGCCCGTCCCTAGGTTGGCAATGTCAGTTGGTCAATCCACTTTGGCCCAGGCTGAAATTCCTCAACAACATTTAGATGAATTACCATGAAAACTTGGTAATTTGTACTTTCTCTGTTTCCAATTAGCAAGTGTTAGCATCCTAACACACTCACTAACACGGTGAACAAGTACAGCCTCACAGAGGAGCTAGCATGGTGTAGATTTAGACTATAATGTAATATTAATAAGTAAGACGTTTGTTATTACTGCAGATAAATACATGTTTAGATGGAGCTCACGTTCCCCAGATCTTTAAATAAGAGGTGGCGAGTGTGAAGTTAGCATGAACCCGTAGTCAGAATAGTCTGTAAGTGAGGCAGGAGATGCAATACTGTTAAAATATGGGACAATGGTGCACATTTGAAGACAGTTTCTCCTGGAAGCAGTGCTGTGAGCAAAAACTCATCTCATTGTCAGTGGTGAAAGCGTTCTTATTTTCTGTCTTGGTCTTGACTCTGGCTCTCTTATGTGGACTTGACTCAGTCTCGACTAGTCCTGGTCTTGGACTCGCCTCGGACTCGAGAAAGGTGGTCTTGACTACAGCACCGCCTGGAAGACATTCTGTGTTGCACTACTTAGCCTCCTGCAAGTGGAATAATACAGACAGGACTTTTCCTTCAAATCGAGGCATTATAACCCGAATCAAGTCGAAATATTCACAAGTGCATTACAGAACTTGTGATAGATGTAACTCGACTCCTTCATTAAGCCCCTTGGAATCAGATAAACTGTGATACCACTTGCTGCTGAACACTTTGCAGGACATTGTGGGCTATCAAGCATCAAGGAAAAAAATCAATTACTGGCATTGAAATGTTACTAAACAGCCAAGAATGGAGTCTGTATCCCCGGACTCATATTGCACTGTTTCTCAGTGTCCATCACGACAAAATGAGAAGGCATTTCAGCGTGTAACAAGGAGAAAGCGCCTCTACAACAGATTTGCGTTTCATTAATCACACAGGATCCAGGCCACTGCAAAGCGCTCCATCTGCACCACAGCCAACATACAGAAAAAGCCTCACAGATTGGAGCAGCTAGCAGCAGACGACCACTCATTATACGGAAACACAGCAGGATTGTAAAGTGCTAATGCTCGCCATCATCACACAAGCTCACTCCTATCCAAATGCTAAAAGGCCCGATTCATTGCCAGCGCTCTCACCTCCTGAATGCGACTCCCACTACCACACCTCCGAAAACGTATTCCTGGCTTTGAGCAGAAAATACACCACACAGCTCTTCTCATTACAGCTACGCCGGCTTTGAAGTTCTTCCCTGCAAAATATGCTAGTTCTTTTGAAACAAAAAGGCAACCAAAAACTGAGCAAATGATGTAAAAGACAGAGGCAGTAACCATGGGCTGGTGAGCAAAGAGTGGGAGAGTGTAGGAAGAAATGAAAACAAACGTGGGAAGGAGAAAAAAAACTGTAATTCAAGACCGCTCTGGTCACTAATGCTGTTATTTCTCAGCAGCATTAACAACGTGAGAATGGAAACAGGGCTGACCATCTCAATCTTCCAATAAGAGCTGATGGGAACCCAAACATTGTTAGCGCTAACCACTTTGTTATCACAGCTCGCACACAGGCCATCGAGGCATCTCTGTGTGTGTGTCCTTGCTCTCCACAACACAACCCGTTATCCTCTAACTGAAGGACAAGCCTGCGGATATTCTGGATTTCTTAGTGTCAATAAATGTAATGATCAGCAATCAGAGGATCCTGTGCTTTAAAAGATATTTCTCTATTTTCAGGCTGATGTTCTGCTAACTGACGGCTGTTTGCTGGTTCAATAAAAAGTAAAACTAGGCCTATAAAAGCTCTGTTTATAAGGTTAATAAGGCATCATGAAAGCACCAGGAGATGCGTTCAATGATAAATAAAAGCAAAAAGTCTTGGAAAAGAAACCAACAAGTAATAAGAAACCTAAATTAAATATGATAACATTTTATTGGAAAAACTATAGCTAAATTACTTTCCTGTATAATATATTTTGGACAGATGAGGTAGAGTTTGGTGAACTGGTGGGAGGAGAGAGACAACACGGTTCATTCAGATGAAGCTACACAAAGCGAGTTGTTGGTATTTTGGTGGATAATAAGTCTTAAAGGTTAACATATTCATAGGCATGTTTTCATAAGTGTATAACCATATGTCATAAATATATTGAATAATAATAATTTCTGTGTTTTCGTTAGAATAAGCTGTTTTTATCTACAGAGGGAGCAAGGCCCCTTCTACAGAGTCCACCATGTTTCTACAGTAGCTCAGAACGGACAAGCATTGACTCTTGATTGGGCCTTTGAGTTTCGTGGCCACCGTAGTTTCTCCTACATGCTTGGAAAGGCTGAGTTGTATTCAAATGGTTGCAATCTGAAACTTCACCACTAGATGTCACTAAATCCTGGACCTTTAAGACTTGAGAATAAACAATTAACATTTTAAACGAAGTCACATTTTAAGATATTATCTGACAACTGACAACATGATATAAGAGTAGAATTATGTCTGAAAAAGTGTCAGATTGATGCGGTTTTATAAACGTCTTCACCAAACTATTGTTTCATTATTTATGTTTTTTTTAAAAACAACACATTTGGTGATGTGCAATATGCCAAGCTACAGATTTGGTGTTAGACAAAGCGGTTCAGTTCACTTCAGTCGGCTCAGTTTTAAGATTTGTTTGTATATGAATCGAACACCTCTAGAAAATGTCTCCTTCTACTGATTGGTGGAGCAAATAAAACAAAATAGTGAAACAAAATGTCTGATAATCAAGATAACACACCGTCCTGCTGCTGTTAATACGAGCTAAATCAACAAATGTGTGTTAATCCGCAGCTAAAAATAGTCCCCAACAAATACACAATTTACTCCTGTTTGAGTTATGTTTGCTACAATAAATAACAATAAAACTACAATTCCCAACTACATAGGTAGGAACCACTGGGCTTCAGACAGGGAAGGAAAGTTGGAAAGTAATTGATAGATCAACAAACATATTGCTGGTTTTGGTCTTTGTACTTAAGGTTTTTCACTCTGAACACATTAGTAATTTGATGCTGCTGTTTAATCCAAATGAAAGTAACATTTAGTTCTGCAGCACAACAAACACCAGCAGTTACAGTGCAGTTGACTTCTGGAGTCCTTCAGAGAGACACTCCGACAGGCAGCCCTGCAGACGTGATGGGAGGGGGGTTGATGTGTGTTTCTGTGTGTGTGTGTTTCACTTCTCTCCAGGAAAGGTGAGAAGAATGGAGTCTTTTTCTACCCCCACCGTCCACTCACCGAAACCCAGAGTCTAGACTGAGCCCCAGATGGAAGGTGATGGGTGGGGGGGGGTTCATAAACTGCAACAAATGAAGACAAAATGCTTTCAGCTGCCCTTGGCGGACGAGGATGGATCTGCTCTCGTGCTTCGTATGGAAGAGGGGGGACGTTTGACGGGGTCTTCAACCGCGCTGTCCTCTCTGCAGAGACTTTTCCTGCAGTGGCATTTGTCAACAGGAGCTCGCATTAGCATACAGAGCAAATCCTGTCAAATATTTAAATGAATCTTGAGCGGAAACACATTGATTATTAGATTTCTTCAGGGATTCTTTTCCCCCCCATTATTGATTCATCTGCTGATCATATTCTCAATTCATTGTTTGTTCACTGCCGTCAAATGTCAGGAAATCGAATGAATCAAATGTGATCATAGAAGCATTAGATAACCAGAACATGTGAACATTGGAGGAGCTGGAAACACTTTTGCTTTAAAAAAACAAACTTGTTGCAGATTTTATGCTGTTAATCGATTGATTGTTTCAGCTTTAATTGATGTAAAATCTAGAAAAGCCTATGGATGGATGGCAAAGTTTGTGTTTGCTTCACTGCTAAAGACTCAAAAACCAAATTAAATCATGAAACATAAACCAACTGCAGTAAGATATGACTATTTTCTGCTTTCACTCAACAGGAAATCTCATTATTCTGCAGCAGGCAGACAAACATCTCCAATTATCTGTGTTTCTGAGGAAATATGGACACCAACAAAAAAAACAACCTGAATTACTCATTCGACTGAGTAAAAAAAACAGCAGGTCTGCAGTCACCTGTGTGCCTCTTGTGTTCAGGTGCAACAAACTTAATCTAAAACCCTCTCACGTACACACACACCTTATCAGATAAAACACTCCAGTGCCAACTTTTTCCTGCCAAGGACGAAAAAACTTAACTGCAGAGCTGCTAGCGGCACGCACGGATGCGTCAATGACAGCGGCGTTAGTGACCTTTCTCCCGCGGCTCTGCACCCTACAGGTCCGGGCTGTGTGTGTCAGTGATGCAGTGCACACTCACTGTACGTGGCTCAAGTTGTGCACTTACTGCGTGCATCCGAGGCAGCGAGCACAGAGAGACCGCAATAAAAAAAAACCCGCAACAGTCATTCCTTCAGTGAACACGACGGACGGCAGCAGAGGAGATTACTCACCAGGAGATGTGGTGTTATCTGTGGGGGGGCAGCAGCGATGGTCTCCCCGGTGCTGGAGATGATGAGATGCTGCAAATGAGACACTGCGGTCCACATTGATCCGCTTCCTCCAGCTCCAGTGTGTGTGTGTGTGCGTGT
>NW_023339651.1:2492699-2501250 GCF_004916995.1 Morone saxatilis | reverse complement strand
TCTCCCTCTCTCTCTCTCCCCTCCCTCCCCACCGGGCTGGGCATGCCCAGTCTCTGCTTCCTCATAACCATCAGTTTATTACTTACTTGCAGCTCTAAGTTAGTCAGACTGAACCAAGTTATGTTATCAGCAGTGGTTTAGACCCAAAATCAAGGTGCAAACTACCGGGGGGGCAGGATCTCTTAAATACTGACAATATGCTATTTTTGTTATTTCTATCTTTCTGTATCTTCATCATCATAGATCACGTATAAAATGTGGTTGTTATTGAAGTATGATTCATGCATAAGTGTGATTCATCACTAATTCACTTCCCTAAAAATTAAGCCATGGTACAGTTCACACACTAACACAGGGCCGTGTCCGGGGGGGTCACCAAAGCTTTAAGGAGGGGGTCGTGAGGCCTTCTTGATTTTAAGGCGTGCCAGATAACTTAAAGAATATACACAGCAGGCCGATAACTCAGCATCTGGTTCACGTCTGTAAAGAAAAGATAAATGGAAATGAAATCGTCTAATAGAACAATGGTCGGTATGATTGTTAAAAATTATAATGCGTGTTTCTACAGTGGCCCAGAATGGACAAACTTACACCACTAGATGCCACTAAATCCTGCACACTGGTCCTTTAATTTGTATTTGTATTATTTAATTGTATTATTGTATTATAGGCTGTATACAGTATATATATACACACAAAGAGAGCACTGTGATAATAATAGCTGGTTATAACAGCTGGCAGGTCTTTGAGCTAAAAAGCTAATGTGACATGACAATAAGCGTGACAATAACAATACTGTGTGATAATATTAACATGCTAATGTTTAGCAGGTATAAAGTTGACCATCTTAGTTTAACATGCTAACATTTGCTAATTAGCACTAAACACAAAGTATAGCTGAGGCTGTTGGGATGCCATTGCAGTTGCTTTTGACCTGAAGGTGGCGCTAGATAAAAATTCAGATCACCAAAGTGTCACCTGTAGGCACCATAAATAAATAAGTCTACAAGATAGTTGTTGAGATATTTCGGTCTGGACCAAAGTTGTCAACAATTACTGTTAGCGAAGCAAACAACTGCACTTTGTGCCAAAGACTCACAGGTAACAGTTTAAATCATTAACTTTTAATTAAAACCTGAATAAATAAAAATAATCCAGATGCCTCCGTACACACGGGACAACAAGATATCACTGAATGGCTTCACGAGTATGAAAATTATGTGAATTATTTACATTAAATGTTAGAATAGAATATAAACTATGTGACGGAGCACTGAAGCTGCCGTGGAGGCTGATGGTTTTTTTACTTTGTCATCATCTCATAAAGAATCGACCAAACGCTCCAGAGGGATCAATACGTGAGGGATCAGGGTGAGATCAACAACCTGAAGGCCTCTGTGATCCCTGGGGCTCGTTGCCAAGAACTGAAGGTGACGTTAAGGGTATCAGTTGAAAACACAGGCTTCTTGTGGAGCTCAAAACAGAGAAAAGGAAGAAAATGATTGACCTGGATGTGGATCATCTTGTTCATCTGTAAATATGAAACTACAAGTAGAAGATTGTTAGCTTAGCTTAGCATAAAGCCTGGAAACAGGTGGAAACAGCTAGCCTGGCAGTAACTTCCTGGAGTCGTCACAAACTGCAACTTGGTTACTTTGCTTTTTGTACATATTAAACAAGCAACATGTGATATGTTAATAGTTAATCTGTCAGCTTTGGAGGTGCAGGTGGATTTTGTTACCTTAAAACGGAGCCAGGCTAATTAATTCAATTATTTATTATTTACTTCTTGGGAATACACTGAGGGGTGATGCCGAGATTACATTACAACAAAAACAGAGATTAAACAATGAAAAATTAACAAAAAGAAGACAATAAGAACATAAACATTGAAGCCATATCATTAAAATTAATAATCATATTTATAAAATGTCCCAATGTTATCAGGGAATCAGTTTTTATTCAGAATTCAGAGTTAACCCAAGGAACATGAAGGGTAATCCAGTCCTGGGAGCGGGTTTAAAAGGTCACAATGGTGCCAGATCAGAAAATCATCACATTGATATTCACTGTATTTATTATTTGTCGTCACTGGAGGGAAATGTGTGTTCAAAGGCTGCACGTGTTCAGAATCAGAAAACTTTATTGATCCCCAGGGGGAAATCTGCTCATTACAGTTGCTCAAGGTGCTCGCACGACATAAAAAAAAACAAAAAACAAATTATATTACAACATCAAACACAATATATACAGAGAGAATATAAAATGTATATATGTATATAGATAAAAAATAAAATAACATTTTTATGCCAGATCAGAAAAATGTTACATTTATATTTACAGTAGTTATTTCTGCGTCGTCCCTGGAGAGAAATGTGTTTTCAAAGCCTGCATGTGTTAGTGTACATGTTAATATATACATACACAGATATACATTCATGCCTTACATATATCCTTACATCTACTTACATACACACATATATATATACAAATCATCCTCCATATCTCTCTCTCTCCCCTCATTCACTGTCCTCTCTTCACTGAGGCAAACAGGCAAAAAAGAAGGTCTGAGAGAAATATGTTGTTTTCCACTTTGAAATGAGAGACCCTGAAGAAGACCTTGAAATAAATAACTGTGAAAGAAAAGTACATTTACTGAAATACAAACAATTGCATCCTGTTATGTCAAGTTTTATTTTGTAAGAATCTGTTCGGGGGTGTCCTGACAATAATGACATTGATTATTTCTACAGGGAAATAAATACTTTCCTGTGTGATCAAAGTGACACTGAGAGACATCTTCAGCTGTTTCCTCACATTGTCCTCTGGAGTGCAATAGCACCGCTGGTTGTTTATGTGGGTTAATGAACTCATCTTCAGTTTCTCTGATCTGAATGTTAATGACGACCTCGCAGAGCCAAACTGCAGTAATTACATATTGGGTCACAATTAAGACAAAATCAGACTTTTTGTCATCTGTTTTATTATATAAATGTGTAAACATTTTCCCAGTTTCCTCTGATTCAAAGAACAAATTTTATGCTCTAAAATCTTAGAAGTTTTGTTTGTTATTACACATAAATTAGATAAAACTGATCATAGAAGAAATAGCACATAAACTAGCTGCTATTTCTGCAGCCTATGACTCTATGAAATTCATGTGATTTAATGTGGTTAAACTACAGTTGTATTGCAAATTTAAATGTATTAAAGTACACATTTCTTTATTAAAATAAAAGGACAAAACTTAAGAAGAAATTAACATAATTTGTTTTTTTTCTGGCATTGTTTGTCTAAGCAGTGCAATATAAAGATGTACTTTTTACTATAATTAACAAACTTTAAGATAAAATGTTCACAGCCCTTTTCTCAGCTGTACTGTCTTACTGTACTCACTGTTGTACAGATGAGAAATGTGCTCCAATAGGTGTTTCTCCACTGATTTTTGTCTCCTTTCAGACCGCTGTGATGGCTGTGACTGTAGCCAATGTTCACGCTTGTCTAAACTGTCAACCTGAATTCCTTCCAGAGGCATTAGTGCCAATTTACACTTGTTTGAAATGCATTAAAATCACAGCAGTTGTGTTCAGTATAATTCATGTTATAATCACTTTAGATGAGCCCTAATGCTGCACTGACAGGCAGTGATTGAATGTAGGTCCAGTGTGTAACATTCAGGAGGATCTTTTGACAGAATATAATACTCATGAGGATGTTTTCATTTGTGTATAATCACCTGAATATAGGAACTGTTGTGGTTTTATCTACACCAATGTTGAACCACCCAGAATGGACCAACCAAACATTGGCTCTAAAAAGGTCTGTATGCGTTTTTGTGTCTTTTGTGGCCACCGTAGTTTCTAATTCGTGCTTGGAAGGGGAGGGTGAAACGAGCTGGTTGCAATCTGCAATTACACTTTTACCAGAACTAGCTGTTGCATCCCTCCATTGACTTCCTGGAGAATTAAGTATTAACTACAATATGCTGCTGATTAAACATAAAGCACTTTGTAACCTCAACCTCAGTTATATTTCAGATCTCCTTTTGTCTCTTTTTGTTCTTTACCTCTTGTTTATTCATCCATATGTTAGTATTTATATGTATTTATGTATGTATATGATCATATATCTGTGTGTGTATATGTAAATATATGTATATGCATGTATATCTGTATATTGAGTCCCTGAAAACAGATTTTAGAAATATATTAATTAATCTAATAGTTAATTAATTACATGTAACTGTTTTAATTGTGTCCGTATTGTCAGTCTTCTTCTTATTATTATTATTATTTTGTTTATATTGTTCATGTTTTATCTCTGTTTGTCTCGATATCACTGAAGTAAATAAAGGTTGAATTAAGTTGAATATATATATATTTGTGTGTTTGTGAAGTACGTTTTAACTTAAAGTGCTAAATAAAGCTTTACTTTACTAAACCCTTCACACTGGATCTTTAAATATGAATTACTTTGAGTCTTTTGTTTTTATGACACTTTCTAATTTCTGCTCCATTTTAGATGGAAATATTGTACTTTTACAGCTTTATTAGTTGTTACTTTACAAATTAAAACCATTGCCAACAAAAGATATGAATACATTTTAGCCTATGGTTTGTTATAAATTAAACTACCCAACAGTTTATAGCTGAAATTATTAATTGATTATTAATTGAGTTGTTGGTTGACAGAACATTTTTATAATCATTTAAGTCCTTTTTACAGCAACAGTTTGACTTTTATGTATGTTTCTTCTTTAAATATATTTCTATATGCACATATATTTGCTCACATACTGTATGTACATTAAAGTTAATCTCTGTTTCTGACTCTGATAATATTGTAGCCTCAGAACCAGACCAATCTGCCAAGCTCACGGTGTTTCATTTGCAAATTAGTCCGGCAATGCCAAGCTAATAATATTGACTTCCACTCCATAAACCACAGTGCTCAACATCACATTAAATTAATCAGTCTGCACCCATTTACCTCGCTCATAAATACCCAACATAACTAGTATTTCACTCTCTCAATAACTCAAAACCTCCAGTGTCTGAGGCTCCCTGTGCTGCTGCTCTTTGCTGCCATCTGCAGGCAGGGAGGAGGTTGTGTGCTTGGTGGAAGTGGATCAAAGGGCAGCAGAGGGGCAGCAGAGAGCAGAGGGGCAGCAGGGCAGTAGAGGGGCAGTAGGGCAGTAGAGGGGCAGTAGAGGGGCAGCGAGGTTGAGAGCAGCAGCTGAGTCCAGGCGGCTGCTGAAAGGAGGTCTCTGTGTCTGAGCTGTTTTCACTCTTCTGTCTCCTCCACAGACTCACAGTGACTCTTCTATCCCCTGCCGGCTGCTCCTCTTCCACCCTGGAGGGCAATTAAAGTGTCTTTGTTTAAGTGTATTAATTAATCTGAAGGCTGCTAGGTAGAAATTACTTGTTTGTTAACAACCTAACTCTGATGTTTCATACAGCAGCTGTCGAATAAAACAAACTCTTCCATGCTTTGTCCAGCAGATGGCCCTATATCTTCATTATTTAGTGGTTCTTTACTGTGGTTGACACTTTCTATTAAAGTACACATATTCACAATTAACTAGGTGCTTATTAGCATGCATATTAGTAGCATATTGGCTCTTTATTTGTCATTATAAAACACATATTAATGCCTTATTCTCTATGAACATTATTATACAACTACTAGGCCATTAACTTAGAGTTTCCCTCAATAACCTCCTAATTATTTCCTATTGACAGTGAGTAAGGAAGTTGTGTATGGTCTTAATGTGCTTTGTTCAGTATGGGCCTAATAAGGCGGTCGTACCACAAGATAACACTTAACAAAGAGGTCTTTTCCTGTGTACTCTTTGTTCCTAAGTGCTTTATAATGATGCTGATACTTTCACTTAAAAGTTTTAAATGCAGAACTACTTCTTCCTGATCAACAGAAACTCAATCAGCAACTATTTTGACTTTATTTACAGGATTTTCCTTCATAGTTAAGTTTGAGTTTATTCAATTTGTATTGTGTTCCAAACATTTCCAAAAATGACAGCACAATAAGTGACAGAAAACAACACATAACCCCAGAAGAAGATCTCCATCAGTGAAAAAAACACGAGTAAACACGACAGAACAAACACAATTGAATAAATGAATGAATAAAATAAGAAGATCAGTTGTCTACTGATTACAGCCTTGAATGGCAGCATCACTGGAGGACCACAAGGGTCACAGAAATAGTAATAAGTATTTCATTCATTAATAACTAATTGTACAATCAAAATATGCATTAATGCCTTTTGGAGCATCGTGAGACTCTAATTGGACTTTAACTTATAGCAGAGCTTGTCTATATTGTGGCATTGTTACTTTTGTTCTCCTTATGTTAGCATCCTGATGTTAGCATTAAGCCCACAGAGCTGCTGGCATGTCTGTACAGACTCCTGTTAATTTAATGTACGTCTTCTTCTATAGGTCTTGTTATACAGTATTTATTGCTGTTATTTTTATCAATTTTACATTTTGATCGTCTGATATATTTCATGTACTTCATTAAATGTCTGACGTTAACATTGTTGTAACATCTTTGTTCAATGTGCTGCTGCTATCTCGGCCAACATTTCTGAAACACCTTCAGATACCTGAAGACCAGGTGACACATTGCACTGACTTTAAGGATGATATATTTCTGATATCTGACTTTAGAAGTGCAGATTATCAGCAGTCACACTACCACTAATCCATTGCAACACAATGAACCTGAGACCTGACTGGTTACCTTTGGCCTTCAGTGCTCCGTCACAACAGTGAGCCAACAGACGTGTGCAGCTGTGCAATCAGGAGTCTTATGTAAGTGCAAACTGAACACTTTCACATATTGTAAGTGACTCCTTCACCTTTGACACAGATTCTGAGAGCACACTGTAAAAATATAAAAGAAGTAAGTTAACATAAATTAATCCGCACTCATTTACATCAATTAAACACAACTCGTAAAAGCAAATCAGTTGTTTAAGCGAACTTAAATGTGTTCAGTATTTTAAATACAGTTTGTTCCAGTGACTTATTTTCTTGTTGACTTTATATTATTATATAAATGTTAACATTATAATGCTGTATAGCTTAAGATCTTTCCATGTCAGTTTAATAATCATCATAAGCCCAATTATGCATCCAAATAATTCTTAATGATCCCTCAAAGTGTACAGATTTCATGTTAGTCACATAAAAAAACACTGATTAATTACATAATTGGTTACCATTTTGATAAATCAAGTTTTTTATCATATGTCAGCTGTTTTAACAGGCACTGTAATAATTTGCTTTAGTGGAAGAAAAATGAGTAAATTTAACTTGATGGTGACATTTGTGTAAAGAAGATGCATATAAGTGACTTTATTCAGATAAATTCTAAAGTTTGGAGAAATGCTGCATATGACAGTAACTTAAATTAACTGAATGTAATTAGTAAAATTAACTTAATTTACCCAAGTTACCTTAGAAATAAATACTTGAGTTACTTCATGGATTCCACAGAGCGACTGCATAATGATTATTACATCCATCAACTGTATTGTATGTACAACCAGGCAATATATTGGATGTGGAACTGAAGCAGAGCTCAAATATTACTCAGTTCAACAAGATAAATTAAAAAGAAATAGAGGAATAAGAGAGAAATAACAAAATATATGTATAAGGTTGCATGTGTGCATATTATGTGCATGTATATGTGTATGTAAATGTTTGTGTATGTGTGTATCAATATATGTAGATGAGATAAAGACGAAGCAGGAATAAATAAATGTAAATTTACTACTTCTTTTTTGTGTTGTTTATGAGGATTTATTCATTGAGCTTGTGCATTAGTTTAAAGTTATTTTAACATATAAAGTTAAATTATAATGAGATTATTTTGTTGATTAATTCATTAAATCCTTTGGTCTATAAAATATCAGAAAATAGTGAAACAAAATGTACATCCACAGAGTCCAAGGGTAACCTGTTAAAAAAAAAGTGCTGGTTGTCTGCATTCAAAAGGTCCAAAAACCAAAGATATTTAGTTAAAATTTAATTATAGAAGGACTATAAAAAACAGAAATCCACATTTGGCTCAGAACAAAAGCCTGTACACCAGTTTAAATATTTCGGCAATTTTTGCTTTTAAAAAAAAAAAAGAGACAATTAATCAATTATCAAAATACATCTTAAAAGTCTTTTAACATTTAAACAATTCGCATTAAAATATCCTTAAGTACTAAAAATAAGCAGAATGGCTAATGTCATAATAATATTTTATATTATAATTTAATATATTATACTACTGGTTAATGATTACTGATGCATTAATGTGTTCATTCAATACTGTTAATGTAGCAGCTGGTTAAATGTGAAGCCATTTGGTTAATACTCTGATACTGATGATATAATATTGATTAATCTTTCTTTATTATCAGGGATACTGTACCAAACAGTCAACTTTAAAGTTGCTGTAATTTAAAGCCCTTCTTAAAAGCCCACTCTTGACCCAGGGGTTTTTTAGCCAACTAGGGATGACGATTCTA
>NW_023339651.1:2488708-2492674 GCF_004916995.1 Morone saxatilis | reverse complement strand
ACACACAGCTCTGGTGAAAAAGGTCTGTTCGTAAAGCGTGAGAGCAGCAAAGTGCGCACAAAGGTCCGTTAAACGAACGACCACCGCTCGGTCAGCTGTCGACGATAACATATACACTATAATACCAAGTATAAATAATAATCCATAATATAATACCGAATATAAACAAAAAATATAATACAATCTATCTAACATAATATAATACATATAATACAATTAAAAATGTAAATAATACAATATAATACAATATAATACAGTACAATATGAATTACATATAATATAATATAATATAACAATATAATACAATATACATAAACAATATAATATAATCAAATATAATTATAATAAATATAATATAACATAATATAATATAATAGAATATAATTATCAATCATAATTAATATAATAGTAATACAATATCAATATACTATAATATAATATATGCAATACATAGTTTTAATCTTAATATATACTTAACCTAAAATATATACAATATAATATATATAATACAAACTATAATATAATACAATACAATATAATATCAATATCCACCATAACGACAATATAATATATATTTAATACAATATAATACAATATAACTTACACATCAATATAATACAAGTTATAATACAATACAAATATAATATAATACAATATAAGTATAATATAATCATAACTATAATATAATATAATATCCACATCACAACATTTATACAATATCAATTATCCATATAATACAATATAATATAATATACAATATAATATAATACAATATAACATTATATTATATAATATAATATAATATATATATATATATATGATATATCAGCACTGCTTCGGCTGTTACATCATCATATGTTGTCACCTAGCAGAAATGTTGGATCGCTGCTAACATAAACGCATTCCTCGCTGTCCAATTAAACGTCCTGAAAAGAGGGAGTGACCCTCTGCTCGCTGAAACAAACTCCACCAGGGAAACCCTGTAAGACCACATTTTTCTAGCCTCACATCCTCTTGAGCCCGCGCAGCAGCGAAACCTAATACAGCCGTTACAACGTACAGTAAGCTGTCAGAGCCTCAGACAGACTGGGGAAAGTGCAGCGTGCACTGTGCTCACAGCTTTACAGCAGTGCTGCGGAGTCGAAGTGTGACTGCTGTAAAGGCTCACAGTTATCCTTTGTGTTGCTGTAGGACGCTGCTCACTATCTGCTGTTGAATCCTTTAATGTGCTGATGGCTTCGGTGTCGACACCTTATCCTGTGATTTCATCTGGATTCTGTTCTGATCTGTCGTTAGTGGCAGCGAGAGTCCGGCTGATAAATGGGCGGATATAATCTCGTTCCGCTCATGAATGTCAAGAAATGCCAAAGATTTGTAGTTGGCTCACCTGAGAGTGTTTTTCAGCTGTAAAATGTCATTGCAACTTACATTTCTTGCCAAATGTATGTTATGTGTGTCAGCCCCAAACGTCTGGGCCATAGTGGCGGCAGGGAGCTTCTTCAGGGATAGCAGGTGCTGTTTTTTCCCCCAGAAAACAAATACATGAGCTAGATCTTTGGGCTGAAACAAATAGAAAAACTATCTGCTAAATAATAATTGGTTAATTTTCCAAGCAAAAACGTTAAATGCTCAGTGGCTTTAGCTTCTCAAATGTGAGGATTGGACGTTTTTCTTCGTACCATATGATAGAGAAATGATTAGTTTTCACTCTTCCCAGCCACACCCTCTAAAACATCTTATTACCTGAACCATATCTCACTCACACTCCCTCTGTCTAAATGACAAATGTTGTGTAACCAATAGAAATACGGGATAAAGTGAACAAGCTCAGAGGCCATCTGGTCATTTTGCGTGAAACACTGCAAATATTTATCTAGTTAAATATTAGGACAAGAAAAGACACACAGATTAAGAACATCAAGGAGCTTAGTCTGTTTTAGGCGTTAAGTTCCTCACTGGCTGTGTCCATAAATTGTTACTTAATCTATAACAATGCAAACTGAGAACTTAAGTTAAGATTCATTTCATTTAGAAACAATGTGATCAAAGAATGAGTATAATTACTGAGGCAATCAAATACATTAATAATGCTGATTAAGTTCTACCAGTGCCATACCATCCACTCCTATTGCTTCTTCTTAAGCAGCTGGAGAGTGTAAATAGAAAGTTATTGGTATATATTTCTGAATAATAAAGGCGTACGTCCTCCACTAATAATTATATATCAGTACACTGGAAGATACACAAACTTTTATTTAATCAGAGCGATCACACCTTGGGCTTTTATTTTGTGAATCTTACCATCCCTAATAAGAAAATTACATTATTGATCTGAGCCGATATTTGATGCCAGGTGTTTGGGGGACACACACCTGTGCGCACACACACACACACACACACACAGTTACAGGAATGTAATTAAAGAGGACATTGTGTTACTCATTGGAGCTGCCGTTTACAGAGAGGGAGGTGTCCTCGCTCCTATCAGCTCCTGTTCTCATGCACTATTAATGAGCCGCTCACCTTTAGCCAGAAACAATCTTCTATCAGTACACTTGTTCTGGGAACCGCGTGTGTTGAGAGTTACTGAACGCCACAGTCCAGCTCTTTATATGTGGCACCATGGTTTAAATAGCAGCCTCATTCTCTCCAAAGGTTCATTTTGTTTCAAAGAAGGGAATCCATTTTTAAGATTAGCAGAGGTCACACCATAATTATCAGGACAGATAATGGAAACTTATAAATCATCAATACATTGTAATAAATGATGATTTTTGATAGACAGACAGACAGACAGACAGACGTAGATTAGAAGATAGATAGAGAAGAACAGACAGGACAGACAGACAGATTTTCACTAATTTCGGACATTTTATAGAACAACAATCATGTAATCAGATAAAAAATGATTGTTATCTGCAGCCTTAGTTGCAAAGAGTTACACTTTCAGTTTCTCCTTCAGGGCTCTGGTTCTATCCAACAGGGAGGACTGGGAAAGCCCCCCCGCCCCCCCCCCAGTAGCATTAACTGGGTCAAGCAGCAGCATCTACTCAGCCTAATATGTATTGTACCAATCTGGATTAGTCATCTGGTGTATTCCCGAACCACCTCAGACACACGCACAGCCTCTTTATTTATGAAAGGACTGGATTAAAAAATAAATCAGGTGTGCTGTCTTTTATCGCGGCGCACACGTAATCTCACCATTTAGCGTTCGAGCTCGGCGGTTTCTGCCTGAGCTCAGGAGTCGACCTTTTCCTGTTCTGTCGTCATTTTCTGCCGCCGGCTGTAATTGAAATGGTATCAGTGGTTTGTTGATAAGCCAGGCGGAGCAGTGCCCGGTTCAAATTGCCTCATCACGCAGAGCTGGCGGTCTGAATGGTCAGTGTGTCAGCCACTAATCTCTTAATCCTTTGCTGTGATTATAAATGAGGAGAAGTGAAAGGCCGGAGTCAGGAGAGAAGGATGGGTTCATGAAACCGATTCTCTTTTATCTTTTATAGTATGTATGTGTTTACCTGCTACCAGTAAGCAGATCACGTCATGTTTGTGTTTAATAAGTCCTTTTTCACCCTAATTTTGTGACGTCCTTGCGTAACAGTGCTACATCTGTATAATAATCTCCTGTTTCAGGGTCTGACTGAGGAGATTTAGGGTTTAGCCGGACTGGTAGTCAGAGGAAGTCGTCTTCTTCCTCTTTTTTTAACCTGATGGAGGTCAAAGGAAGTTATTTCAGATAATTCAATTTGATATTTTTGCGACTGTTTATGATAAATAATGTTGAAAGACATGTTTCCTCCTCTATATCATTTGTAGTTTATAAGTCGAATCAAGCAAATTCCCAGAAGGTAGCAGGTGTATCAGATGTTTGTTTCTAAGTGCTTGTTTGTTCCCAATTCTTCTTTACACTCCAGTTAATTAATACACCCAGCTATAACTAATGCTAACAAAGTCTGTTCTGCTGTA
>NW_023339651.1:2484287-2488608 GCF_004916995.1 Morone saxatilis | reverse complement strand
AATATAAGGGTCTCTGTGGGGTCAATACTCTCACGGTTAACGCTCCCACCAGATCATATGACGTCATAATCAAGCCCCGCCCCCACCCGCCTCCATCACTGCATGCTCGAGGAAGAGAGAACGTGCTCTGCTTGCGTCAAATCGCCCGGTGACAGCGAGAACAACCGGAAACCAATGGTTCTACCTTCACAATAAAAGCCAGGACTGCGGCTAACGACCACATCACTGTGTCACTGTAGTTGGGACATGACTGCAATAATAATGTAATAAGTAATCATGTAAGAACAAAACTAATCATGTGTACTCTTTGTCTTGTAATTTTGAGTTTAATTGCCCTTGCACACGATAGTTGTCCCGTTTATTTACGCTCATTCTTTTATTGTGAAGGTCCGAACCGGAACGTCCGTTGTTGCAGCTAACTTGCTCCGCCTGAAGGAGAGTGAGTGACAGTGGGGAAGTACATCTGGTGGTTCCGCATCCTCGCACCGCCCCGGACCCTAACCGGAGATAACCCCGCTAATATAACCCGAGCAGCAGTTCACACTGACTCCAGACTGCCAGCAGCTCGCTCACATTCCTCCCTTTTTGTTTCTGTCTCCCTTTAGTGGAAGAAACGGTGATAAAAGAGATCAAAATGAACGAGAGTGAGCTCAGCTCCCCGATAACGGAGTACGACTTCGAGCGGCGCTTCGACGAAAGACGAGCTCTGGAATGGATGCAGGAGAACTGGTGGGTGATGTTAGCTCACAGATAATACCACATAATGACATATTACACTAACATGTCTCCCTGTGCTGGGTGCTGGGCAGCGTCTCTCCTCCTGTCTGTCTCTCTCTCTGTCTGTCTCTCTCTCTGTCTCTGTCTCCTCTACCTCCATTAATCTGGTGTCACATTTTAAAATGCGTTTGAGGCTAAAAACACATCAGAGTTGGTTGAAAGTTGGGTTTAGTTGTGCAGTTCTTCCTGGAAATGCATGAAAATACACCAAATATATATTTTCTATCATTCTGATGACACATTATCACATTTTTAGGTGGATGTGTTGAACTTTATTTACACATCTGTAACTGCTGGATGTGTAAATAAAGTCTGTTTTTGGTCTCCAACCAACTTCTGATCAAACTCTTTTCAATGCAGGACTTAGTAACAGAGTGTTTTTTTAGCAGTGTCGTATTCGTATTAGTCAGACTTCCTCCACCACTGCTTAACTGTCATTATTGTGTAAAGCAAGCATGATGACAGATCACAGGTTGAATCAGTGAGTTAGAGACATATTTAATGTTTATTTCATATTATATTATAAACTGCACAATGAACCCAAATAATAAACTCAGTAACTGCTGAAAGTTTGTGTAAAACCAGAGATTTAGATGAATTTTGAGCATTATTTCCTGTTTAGGGAACTTTTTCTGTATTCTTTATTGGGATCTTTGCAGGGATATACAACACTTATAACTTCTAACAGTGAGAAATACAATTCCCTTTTTATGACGTGCCATAGAAGAATAAAAAAAGCATTAGGCGTCGATCCTGCTCGATCCGGAGCAGTAACAAACACACACAGTAAGAAAACAACAACAACAACTCAACTAAACAAGAACATAAACACACTAATGAGGATGTTCAGTTACACATTAATGCTGTACATTTTAAATAAAAAAGACACTTAAAAGCCGTAGAAACCGTGCCACACTCTAGCACTCCATAATTCATTTAATATCTGAACATTTACAAGATTTAAAGGACGCATTGGACCTTCCTTGGAGAGTTTCTCCAGCTAAAGACAATAAAGCACATGTCTAATCCAACGTGCATGTGTTGGAGCTTCAGGAGATTTATTAGGATCAGTCTTCCCGCCAGTGAAGTGGTTGAAGAGAGGGTGAGGACCCCCCGACGAGAGCACTGAGAGGTTAACCTTCAGACGGAGTATTAAACACCATTGCACAGCGTTAGGTTAAGGCTGGGCAGAGCCAGAGCATGTGTATCAGGTTAGCACCTACAACAAATCAGGGAGACATCATTGTATCACTGAGCCGGGCGAACACAGGAGCTAAAGGAGCTGTGTACCTTTTCCAAACTCTCTCCCCAAACCTCACTCGATATCTCCTCCCCCTCAAGTCCATCTCCCATAACAGCTCGACTGAATGGAGTGAGTCTATCCTTAAGTTATGCATTGTACAGATTCTAGAGATAGCCTCTTTCAGGGATGAATACGGGTCAATAAATCCTCAGGAGGTGAAGCGCTCTGGCAGAAAACTGGGGAAATGTTTTGCTAAATTTAGTGTTTTTCCTGTAGGGATGCAGAATATGATACAATATCATACGTGTTACAGACATTTCCTTTAAAAAAACATATTGAAACCATGATGATGTGACATTTTTTGAGGTCTGTACCAAACAAACATGTTGATTTGTGGACCGGAGCGTCTCTGCAGCTCTACGGTGCTTCATTAGAACGCTGTCTGTCACACATTTTACCTTTTTGATCTGAACATTGCAGCTCTTGCAGTTTGCATATTCTCCACGCTGCAGTGTCCACAATATTGTTTTTGAATTACAAGAAATGCCAAAGATGTGTTTGAGTTTCCATCCTGTAGTTCGCCCACCTGAGAGTATCTTCTTTTCCATTCCCAGTTACATTTCTTGGTTGCAAACAAACCAAATGTATGTTATGTGTTGTGTTACCAGATTGTAAAACCAATGGTGGTGTCAGCCCCAAACGTCTGGGCCATAGTGGCGGCAGGGAGCTTCTTCAGGGATAGCAGGTGCTGTTTTTTCCCCCAGAAAACAAATACATGAGCTAGATCTTTGGGCTGAAACAAATAGAAAAACTATCTGCTAAATAATAATTGGTTAATTTTCCAAGCAAAAACGTTAAATGTTCAGTGGCTTTAGCTTCTCAAATGTGAGGATTGGACGAGAAATTATTAGTTAATTATTAGTAAACCCTCTGTCTAAAGGACAAATGTTGTGTAACCAATAAAAAATATGGTATAAAGTTAACAAGCTCAGAGGCCATCTGGTCATTTTGGGTGAAACACTGCAAATACTTAGCTAGTTAAATATTAGGAAAAGAAAAGTTAAAGATTTTAAAGGACACACAGATTAAGAACATAAGTAAACAAAGGTAAATATCAGAGGGAGCTTCGGGGGAGTTTAGTCTGTTCTAAGCGGAGCTCAAGTCCCTCATTGTTTGTGCACTCGTCGATAAGTTGACATTTAATCTATAAAAATACACATAACGAGGACAGGCTAAATACCCCAGCTAACAAAGTCTGTTCTGCTGTACTGAGTTGGTGCTAATGAGTGTGTTATGGTGGTGTGTTTGTCCTCCGCAGGAACAAGTCGTTCATGTTCTGTGGCCTGTATGTCGCACTCGTGTTCGGCGGGCAGCACTTCATGAGAGAAAGGCCGAAGCTGAACCTGCGACGCCCGTTATTCCTGTGGTCGCTCAGCCTGGCCATCTTCAGGTGAGTCACAGGTCCTGAACTGATGTCGGCTGGTAAAGTCTGGATCACAGTCTCAGTCTGGATCCAGTTCATCCAGTCAGGTTCTTCCACACCAAACAGAAAAAAACCCAAACATTTCTTCAAGGGGAACTGCGCCGATCAGAGTCTTTTTTACAGGTCTTGAAGTTACAGACCAGGTTGTTTAAGGCCTTTGGTGTCTCCAGAGGGAGTTGTGTGAAATACATTTCCTCAAGTGATGTCACTTGAGTCAGCATCGGTTGGGGCTGCACGACTGTAAGTTTGAAAATTAAACAAAACTTGGGTGGTTGAGATAGAAAGAAGTGAGCTCACCTGATCTGATCTCTGATCCTGGCACAATGCTACGTTAGCCGCTTATAGCATAGCACTCACGACTTTCTGATTGGACTTTCTGTGGTTAAGTTGCATTGTGGGTAATGTAGACAAGGAAGAAGAATGTGTAGAATAAAAAAGACAATATGTCTGCTTCTGCTGTGTGGATTTTTATTAATCTGTTTTAAAAAATGAGTCTTACGATGTTATAGGAGTGGAATCGATGCTCAAAGGTAAGGAGGTCCGGTTGTTGGGAGAATAAAACCTGCGACACAAAACATACAGCGTCTGGGACCGTAAAAGCAATGTGTTATTACAATGTTAAGTGGCGTCGGCTGCTCTTACACGCACAAAATCAATCATATAGAGAGAGTCCCAGTGTTCAGACCCTCTTAGCAACTTTATTTCTAAAAAGCGACTTATTGAGACCATCAGGGAAAAGATGAGAAACATATCATACAATATACAACAGCTCCAGGGTCTCTCCCTCTCCTCTTGGGCCATATGAAGGCAGTCAGTAG
>NW_023339651.1:2483940-2484107 GCF_004916995.1 Morone saxatilis | reverse complement strand
GTGTGTAAATTTACTTTGCCGTATACCAATCAGAAAGATGACTGAAAGCGTGATTTCAAGAACTTCTATGATGGACCAGAGCGAGTAAATGAAGTTACTGAGACACTATATCTGTATATTCATTATTTAACCAATCAGACAGTGGTTGTAAGTCTGGGACAGTTTGG
>NW_023339651.1:2469208-2483915 GCF_004916995.1 Morone saxatilis | reverse complement strand
ACTGACTGCCTTCCAATATGCCCCAAGCGGAGAGGGAGAGACTTTAGACCCAGCACCGACATCAGTCAGGACCTCGTGACTCACCTGAAGATGGCCAGGCTGAGCGACACGCAGGAATAACGGCGCGTCCGGCAGGTTCAGCCTTCGGCCTTTCTCTCATGAAGTGCTGCCCGCCGAACCACCGAGTGGCGACATACAGGGCCACAGACATGAACCGACTTGTTCCTGCGCGAGGACAAGACACAGCCACCATAACACACTCCATGTGAGCTACCAACGGTCAGTCACAGCAGAACAGACTTTGTTAGTGGGTAGTTTAAGCCTTCCCTGTTATGTTGTACTTCCTTTATAGATTAAATGCTCAACTTCTATCCGACGAGCGCGCACCACAAACAACATCCAGGGACCCTGCTCCGCTTAGAACAGGACAAACTACCCAGGAAGCTCCCTCTGGAACATACTTTACCCTTCTGTTTACTTATGTTCTCTAACTCTGTTGTCCTTAAAATTTTACCTTTGTTCTTTTCTAATATGTGCTACTAGGCTAGAGTATTTGCACTCTTTCAACCCCAAGCCAATGACCAGCATGCGCCTCTGACAGCATTGCTTTCTAACTGTTTATACCATCATTTTTTATTGGTTAACACAACGCATGTTGTCTTTAGCACAGCAGGGTTATATCAGTTAACTAATACATTCTCTCGGGCGTCAAGTCTCACATTTGAGCAAGTCTACGAGCCACTGAGACAATTTAACCGTTTTTGCATTGCGAAAATAACCAAGTTGCATATTTCTACGCAGGATAGTCTTTTCTATCTTCTGTCTTCAGCCCAAACGATGCTACGCTCATCGCTATTTTGGGCTGTTTTCTGGGGGCAAAAAACAGCACCTGCTCACTCCCTGAAAGAAGCTTCCTGCCGCCGACTCATGGCCCGACGTTTGGGGCTGACAACCCACCCCACCTGGTTTACAATCTTGGCTAACACAGGCACCAACAAAAAGATCTTAGAAATCAGCACTTTTGTTGTTGCCAACCAACGAAATGTAACTGGGAATCCGGAAAAGATAGATACTCTCAGGTGGGCGAACTACGGGACTGGAAACTCAAACCACGCATCTTTGCATCTCTTTGTACATTCAAAAAACAATATTTGTGGACATCGCAGCCGTGGAGAATACGTGCAACTGCAAGAGCTGCAAATGTTCAGATCCAAGAAACGGTAAAAAGGTGTGTGACAGACAGCGTTCTAATGAAGCACCGTAAGAGCCTGCCAGTAGACGTCCGGTCCAACCACATCAACATGCTTTGTTTGCGTACAGATCCCTCAAAAATGCACACACTTGATGTTTCAATATGTTTTTTTACAAGGAACATCGGTCTGTCTAACCACGCTATGAATATCTGTAATCATTTTTGCTGCATCCCTACAGGAAAAACACTATTTACGCAAAATTTCAGTTTTTGCCAGCCCCGCTTCACCCTCCTGAGGATGTTTTGACCCCCGTATTCACTCCCCTGAAAGAGGCTTATCTGCGAAGAATCTGTACATGCACTAAACTTAAGGATATGACTCCGCACTCCATCTCAGTCGCGACTGTTTACTGGGCAGACCCGGACTTGAGGGGGCACGAGATAAGTCGAGTGACCGCGTTTGGGGCGAGAGAGTTTTTGGAAACAGGTACAACAGCTCACCTTCTAGCTCCTGTTGTCGCCCGGCTCAGGTCATACAACTCGATGTCCCTGGCATTTGTTGTAGCCGCTGCTCAACTGATACACATGCTCTGGCTCTTGCCCCCAGCCTTAAACCTAACCTGTGCAACCTGGTGGTCTAACTACCCGTCTGAAGGTTAAACCTCTCAGTGCTCTCGTCGGGGGTCTCCACCTCGTTCAACACTTCACTGGCGGAAGACTTGACTAGATAAATCTCCTGAAGCTCCACACATGCACGTTGCGATTACGACATGTGCTTATTGTTCTTTAGCTGGAGAAACTCTTCCAGGGAAACGGTACCCAACCTGCGTCCTTTAAATCTTGTAAAATGTTTCAGATATAAATGGAATTACTGGAGTGCTAGAGTGTTGGGACGGTTCTTAAAAACGCCGGCTTTTTAAGTGTCTCTTTTTTATTTAAATGTAACAGCATTAAATCGTGTAACTGAGACATCCTCATAAAATAGTTTTTCTGTTTTCGTTTTAGTTTGAGTTGTGTTGTTGTTTTCTTACTGTGTGTGTTTGTCTACTGCTCCGCGGGGAGCGCCGATCGAAGCAGGCCGATCGAGCCCTAATGCCTTTTTTTTATTCTTCTATGCGCACGCTCATAAGAAAGGGAATTGTATTTCTCATGTTAGCAAGTAAAGTGTTGTATATCCTGCAAACGATCCCAGACATAACGACGAATACAGAAAAAGTTCCCTAAACACGGCAAATAATGCTCCAAAAATTCTCTAATCGTCCTGGTTTTACACAACTTTCAGCAGTTTGATTTATTATTTGGGTTCATCTTGAAGTTTATAATATAATTATGGATAAACATCTAAATATATATGTCCTCTAACTCACTGATTCTCAACCTGTGATCTGTCATCATGCTTGCTTTACACAAATATGACCAGTTAGCAGGTGGAGGAAGTCTTGACTAATACGAAATACGACACTGTAAAAAAAACACTCTGTTACCTAATCCTGCCATTAAAAAGAATTGATCAGAAGTTGGGATGGAGACCAACAAACAGACCGTTTATTTACACAGTCCACGCAGTTACAGATGTGTAATAAGTTCAACACATCCACGCCTAAAAATGTGATAATGTGTCATCAGAATGATAGAAAATATAATTTGGTGTATTTTCATCGCATTTCCAGGAAACGAACTGCACACACTAAGACACCCACCTTTCAACCCAACTCTGATGTGTTTTTAGCCTCAAAACGCATTTTATAAAATGTGACACAGATTACAATGGACGTAAGGAGCACAGAGACCAGCGGACAGAGACGAGACACCGGCCCAAGAGAGGAGACAGCGAGGAGAGGAAGAAACCGCATAGGAGAGACGACAAAGAACCATACAAGCGCCAATGCGAGAGCGCTTGGGGCCATATGAAGGCAGTCAGTAGGTGTTTGGGCCACGTTTGACCTTTTCTGTCGCTCTTTTTCTCCGGATATCTGGATTAGTGTTCCTGTATCTTAGTTTATATGTTAATAGTGATCGATAAGTGTTTGTAAATTGTAAATAGCACAAGTACTGTCAATATTTAAATTGTTTGTTTGACCTTCTGCCTCCCTTTGTAATCTAAACAAAAAAACCTCCTCAGTATGCGTGTGTAAATTTATTTAAATAGTTTGTTAAGCACAAGTGTTTGTAAATTGCTTGTAAATAGCACATGTACTGTAAATATTTAAATTGTTGATATTCTCCTTCCCTTTGTAATCTAAAACAACAACTTCAGTGTGTGTATGTAAATTAACTAGAAAACAATCAGACAGTGTTTGTGAAGTCTGGGACAGTTCAGTTTTAAGTAGACTTTGGGAAAAAGTTACTTTCGTGTTCACACTAAATCAATCATACAGAGAGATATTGGCGACTTTCTCGCTAGTTTTAGCAACTGTTCAGACCTTCTTAGCAACTGTATTTCTAAAAAGTGACACATTTAGAGATTTATTTATAGACCTTTAGAGAAAAGACGAGTATTATGTTCCAATATATTTATATTGTAATTAACAAAGCTGCTCATAGTAACCGCAGTCCAACAGCTCCAGGGTCTCTCCCTCTCCTCTTGGGGCCATATGAAGGCAGTCAGTAGGTGTTTGGGCCACGTTTGACCTTTTCTGTCGCTCTTTTTCTCTGGATATCTGCATTAGTGTTCCTGTAGCTTATCTTATATGTTAATAGTGATCGATAAGTGTTCTGTAAATTGTAAATAGCACAAGTANNNNCCTTTGTAATCTAAACAAAAAAACTTCCTCATAGTATGCATGTGTAAATTTACTCTGCACACTCAAAAGTTGAGATACCCGACTGTGATCCCTGAGGCTTTCTAGGTAAAGAGAAGATTACGTTTAGGAAGCTGGATGAGTGCAAACGGGGAATGTGCTCTGAGAATGTGTTCCCGTCTGAAACTGTTGAAACCAGTTAAGTGACACGACTGCCACCAACACATTCCTCGCTGGCTTTAAAGGTGTGAATGTGCGTACTCGAAGGAACGGCCAACCCTTTCACAGACTGACAAAGATCTTTATCATCAGACATCATCCGATGATGGAAGTTTTCCAGCCATGGAATCACCTGGAAATTGATTTAAAATTACTGATAATGATTCTACTTGATTCAAACTAGAGGAATTAGAGTGAAGTTGTAGTCAATTCACCGGACACCGCTCTACTGAGAGCAGCCACAGTGGTGAGCTACCACCTCTGAGAGCTACCAGTGAATTATATGTGCAGATTCTGTCCTGTACTGTCAAGAAAACTCCTGGAAAATTACTTTTCTTTATAAGAGGGGGAACCCTGGAATTGGAGTAACGTGGCTTGAATGTTACAGAACACAAACATCACCTCCACCAGTTTGTTGTCTCATGTTTCCATATCGATATGTCGCCTTTAATTGACAGATGTTTTATTTGTATGGTTCAATAACATTTAATAACAACATCGGCCTCTCTGCAAGTAAGATGTCTGTTCAGCTCTGCGTCTATAAACTGAGCTGTAGCGAGGCAGAGATACGTAGATTATGTAGATTTATTTTGTTTCCCTGGCACAAATAAATAACAGCAGATAAACATCGACTGAAATCTAATTTAAAATATCGGTATCGGTTTTATAGATCGCTGTGTAGATTTGCTTCAGCTCTTTTAAATTAGACGGCCACATTGTAATTACAAGCCATTAGAACCTAGATTATAGTAATACCCTGCGGAGTTACGTCATTTGTGTGATGTTTATCTTGAAATCCAATTACCATATGAAAACCACACTTTGGTATTTAAAGCATCGGCTCCTAACTGGAAGTGTTATGATGCTAACACTGCAATCACTGCCAGGAGAGTTTGTAGATTGTGACCCACTTGGCAGGTCCTAGCAGGCGGGCCGAAGCTCTGAGCTCATCATCGCCATCGCCGGTGGATCTGTTGGTGTGTTGAGCCCTCCCTCTAATCTTAATCCCGCAGCAGTGGGCACAACCTGCCCTCTCCACCCCTCAGCTGTCTGCATACAGGACATCACAACAGGACTTTGTGGTTTCCAGGGCTGTTGGAAGCTGCTGATGTTGTATATTTCATCAGTAAATCCCACACAGAACAAAACCAACAACATCCCACTGAAGTCTTTGTATCTAAAACCTGAAATATCTTACCAGAGCACAGCAGTGTCCCTCAGTCCACAGCCCAGGGCTACAATACCACAAGAAACACTCAACACGAGCAGTCCTGTAGCTGCTGATTATCCCAAATCCCAGTGAGTGTTTCGGTTGAACGAATGTTCTAACTGGAGACTATAACTGGGAGGGAACTGTAGAATACAGCATCACTAGCCGACCGCAGTCTTTACACTACCTCGTGAATTTAGGGAACATAATGAGAAAGATGATGAGAAGAAACTCTCACGGGACACAGCAGCTTCAAGACTCGGCTTGCAGAGATAGCAAAAGTAGAATATTTATTGGATTCATTGTTGTAGACGTTGTGTATGTAGCCTATTTACACAACTATGTGATGAATAAAAAGCACTGGAGAAAGGAGGCTTTATGGTTCTAACACAACACATACAGATCAATACGAAACATAAAGTAGTCCCTCATTATAATTTAAGCTATACTTCTAAGTTTTCTGCCAGGCAGTGGAGTAATTACTTATAAATGAGTATTTAATAAAGACTTTACAGTTTGTACATTTGGAAAGAAATCAGAGAGAAGTAGCAGCAGTACTCAGCTTGTTTCTGTGTGTTTCTTCCACCAAATTCCTTCCTGCGATCTGTGGATCGATGTATGATTGCACTACACTGGGATTGCAGGGCTGTTAGGGTTTTATTGACATTAGAGGATGAGTCATGTTGAGCCTTTATGGCTGTAGCAGAGCTGGAACAGCAGACATGTGGAATGAGACAATACCATGGGTTGTAAAAATGATGATTTTAAAAGCTAAAGTTTAAGAATAAGGAAGTGTCCTGATCCCTGAAGAAGGAGGAGGTTTTATATTCAGCACACCTTCACTCCTCAGGGCTCCAGACTGAGACCATCCCATATTTCCAAGAGTGATAAAAGGACTGTGTTGAATTAAAAAAATCTGTTTTTGAAAGCCTTAGGAATAATGATGTGTGAGCGGAAACTGCATTATCTGTAAAACATAGAAGGTAGCCTGAAAATGGCTGTTAAATAGCAACAATAAAGAAGATGAGAGTGTTTGTGTAGGACTGGATATTGGCACTGATCTCCCTGTTTGGTTGATTTAGATGCAGAGTTGATTTATTTTAATTAGATTATATTGGGTTCTTGAAAGATTCGGTTTCATCAGATCGATACCGACATCACATAAATATAAAACTCTTCTCAGAGTGTATGCTGGGAACTTAAAATAAATACAAATAAAGAAAGAGTCTCAGATAAAGCTTCTTTTCTCCGGCCATGAGGACAGTAAACTCCGTCCTCTTTATCTCCTCGCCCTTGTGTAGCACATAGTCTTCACCCAGTCCTTTGCAGTGCCCCTCAACATTATTATCTGCACTAAAAGAGTAAAGTAAAATGTATTTATATGGCACTTTACAGAGGAAACACACATAGATTAAAGAATAAAATAAAAACACAATAACTACAATTTATTTTTCATTTATTTGCAACTCAGGACCATGGTCACATGTATGTAGCAAAACCATAATATACAGTAATAACAAGCACACGGCTAAAGTACAACAAATATAACGTAAAGGAATTCATTCTTCAACAGTCCTGATGTCATGTTAAACAGCTTTCAGTTCACGTAGAACTGAACACAACCTCTCAAATATAATGTTGGGTAACGAGTTTACGTGTGTTCACTCTGCAGCATCATCGGAGCGGCGAGGACCGGACTGTACATGCTGAACATCCTCACAACCAGCGGCTTCAAGCAGTCGGTGTGTGACAGCGGCTTCTACAGCGCCCCCGTCAGCAAATTCTGGGCCTACGCCTTCGTTCTCAGCAAGGCCCCCGAGCTTGGTGAGGCTTCCTTCCTTTGGATCTCTCTCGATATTGTCCTGAATGTCAATGTCTCATGGGGAACAGCTCAAGATGACATTTTTAGAGCGATCTCTGGGTAAATGAGTTAGGCCTGAATTCTTCACTTGAAATGATTTACCGTGTGTTCCTAAGCATGACTGGAAAAATATTTGCGTACAATGACAGATTTAAACTTTTAACCTTTGTGTAAATGTTGAGTAAACGTAGAGGTATGTTCTCTGAGGCACTTAGAGAGGGGACACAGTGTCCTCTCTCAGTCTTAATTAAGTGGGCTGATACGTGTTGGCAGCAGGTAGCCTACCGTTAGCTGGTAGCCACCCTAGCAGCACGTGCAACAAAAAACTTTAAAAATCATAAAATCATAAAAATTTTAATTATCTTTAATTGTCCGTTATGTGCTGCAGTGTTTGTTTTTTGGCCTAAATTTTCTTATAAAACCTGACGATTATATGACTTGTGTTTTAATTTTTGTGAAGCACTTTGTAACTCATATTGTGAAAGTGCTCTGTAAAAAAAAAAGACTGTCATTATTACTTAATCTTTCCAGTTAATGTAGCAGCAGACAATTACCTTAAGAGCTGCTTCAGTGGATGGTGTTGCCTCTCTCTCTCTCTCTGCACGCTAATCTCGTCTCCTCGTGCTCTCTGTCGGACGCACGGACCTGATTGCTCGGGGAAATGGAGGCAGATGCTGAGGTGGCAAGAAAACTCCATTAGTGCGTGATTGATACAGTGTTTCCTCAGCTGCAGACAGGAAGAATGTCCTCATCCTCCTGTTGGTCAGCCTATTAGTTTACTACAGGATGTAAGAGAAGATATGATAAGACAAGATGTATTGATCTTCACAGGGGTGATTCAAGGGCAGAAATAAGTTCAGATAAATCTACTGTAACAGTGTGCACCAGAATATTATAGAATATAATTAAGTAATAATGCTTAGTGTTTGTCTGTATTCATATAGATATATCATAGAAATATAATATACTAGTATGTAAGTATAGTATGTAATAAAACATATTACAGCTACTTTAAGCAACATCGATTTAGTAAAAAAAGGTAGAAATTAGTTGTGCTAGTTAGGGTCGGATATAGTTTGAAGTTTTTGGTAATAATTTCATTTTAATGGTCAGAAAATTCCTAAAAATGTCCAAATAATTTCTGAGGAAGCTTCCCGAAAAGAAGCATGTAATTTGGTTCTAACTATAAGCAGCTTCCAACAGGATAATTCCTATTAACTGCTGACTGTTTTACAGGCACACTCATACAGTTCAATAACTTTTACACAAATAAATGTATGATGAATACAGTTTTACTTGGGTTTAAATGAAACAGTTTGAAAGTGAATATCCCCTGAAAATCAAAACTTAAATGCTCAGCTGCATATCAAATCAATAGCCAGCTCCCACGGGGTATCCAGAGGTTCTGGTTTCACTTTTGGGGAGCTGCGCTGTATTAAGTCACTGCTAACAATTCGAACATTTCCCACTGCTGCAGCTTCACATTAAAAGCATTGAACTGATGAAACACGAGTTAACTTTTATTTTGAAGTAAGCCAGTTACGGAAAGTGCAGAATATTTGTCAGTTAGCTCGACACTGGCTGCAAAAATGCATCTACAAAACAAGTTGATTCCAGCTTTACGATGCTCTGACTAACCTCCTCTCCCCGTCTCTCTCTCAGGTGACACCGTGTTCATCGTCCTCCGGAAGCAGCGCCTCATCTTCCTGCACTGGTACCACCACATCACCGTGCTGCTCTACTCCTGGTACTCCTACAAGGACCAGGTGGCGGGCGGCGGCTGGTTCATGACCATGAACTACTTGGTCCATTCCCTCATGTACACGTACTACGCAGCCCGGGCGGCCAGCGTGCGGGTGCCCCGTCCCTTCGCTATGGTCATCACAGCCACCCAGATCATGCAGATGGTGATGGGCCTCACCGTCCTGGGCCTGGTGTACCGCTGGATGCACGAGGTGCGCTGTCCGTCCTACATGGACAACATCGTGTGGGGCTCTCTCATGTATCTCAGCTACTTGGTCCTTTTCGCCATGTTCTTCTACAACACCTACCTCAGAGGCTCCTCTGGGGTCAAAGGCTTCTCCGGGGACAAGGGATCCAAGGCAGAGTAGCGTGTCCGCGCTCGGCAGTCGTATCGAAGTGTGCCATAAGTATAATGACCGACGGTGAGGGGCCATGAATGTGTGTGAAGTTAACGGTTTGCTCGGCCCTCCTCTTTTTACCACATTTACACTTGACTTTTTATAGGAATCTGTAGCTCAACAGTGATTTGTCCGTGGATGTAGAGCGGTAGGGAAGAGGAGGCTGAGCACAGATTAATAAGAGCTCATGATTAGATGCAAGTACAGTACGGAAATTATGGTTGAATTAGGGGGAAACCCATGTTTGTGTTTTAATAGCATAGTTCTCATTACATTGAAATTATTGCCTTGGTTACTTAGACTCTTAACCAGTATCCAAAAAAAAAAAACAGCCATACGAGGGCCAAATGTTGATGAGAGGTGGTTTACAGGTGTTTGTGTTGTTATGTTACGTTAAGGCTTTGCACTAGAGAAAACAAGCACTTGTGCGCTTTAAATGGCTAAAAGAATAGTTCAACATCCACATGAGAAGAGTGAGCATTAGCTCAGCATAAAGACTGGAAGCAGATTACTTTCTTAAGTGCCCTACAACACTTATAAAGCTGGATTATTTAAAATATACAACTTATTTATTTAACCAAGGGAAAGTAAAAGAACCTTTAAAAACGTCACTTCCTGAGTTTAGGTTTATGTGCCGGATCTACTTCTTTATCCGTCCGCCCAGCTCTTCTCAGCAGTGTGTCCGGCTACAGCGCGGACTGCCAGATACAGCAGGTGCACACTGGGTCCAAAATTAACTTTTTGGCTCATCTGCAGTAAATTTATCAGCCAAAAATCTTTGTCATCGGCCAGAAAACTGCATCAGACACCACCGCTCACAAAACACTCAGAAACCTGTTAACTAGGCACTTCAGACGTGCCGGTAGGTGAGTTTTTTCACCTGGCTAGCTCAGAAAGTGTTGAACTATTCCTTTTAATCCAGTGTCTGTTTTAACCCTAGCACAACTGTGACCTACAGGATGGTACATTTAGGATTACCCAATGTACTAAATGAAAGAAGGGTGTTTTCTCGTGTTAGGGTTTAGGTCTCAACACACACACACACACACATTAAAACTATGTCGCTCTGAGGCAGTTTGAGATCGTTTTAACCCTTATTGAGCATCTGGGAGTAGCTACAGTAAACTGAGGCATGCTAATACGCTCGTTAGCTGTCATTTAAAAAGGGAACACTGATGATCTGATGACTTTCTGCTCTTTCCACACGCCGTCAGATGATAAGATCTGAGTGACGAACACATTCTTCAGCTGACAGCCGCCCCAGAGAATACAACTTCCTCCTCTCCCTGTTCTTTCTGTTCTTTTATATAAAACACACGTTTACACACATTTTGCCTTCTTCATCTCACTCGAGAAGTTACACTGGACAAGGCCCAGTCTGCAGCTCTTCTTCATGACTGAGACGGGGGGTTAGTAATTGGTGTCAGATATAAAACCAAAGGCCAGATGTATTAAACTGTGTGTGCACAAAGACTACAAAGAACACTGTATGCACTGCTCTGATTAGGTCAGATTTGTGTAAGCGTGGATCTGGTTTATAAACCTGCTGTTGACCTCCACTCCCACAGTTAGCCATAAAGATATAGAGATACAGACACACCCATGATCAAAAGTACTTCTGTTCAGCTTCACAAGACTTTAGATCTGCCAGTGAAGAGAAGTTTCGCTGTTTTTGGAAAGATCAAAAGGCACAAACTTGCAGGCTGAGAGGCAGTAACACCAGCAGTGTCTCTCCTCTGATGCTGACACAGGAGCTTTGAAGCGCCTCATTTCCTTTTAGCAATCACACCTGAGCAGAGCGACAGGAAACAGCCGCCTGTCACACCAACGTTCAAACCACTGACAGTACAGATAATGGACAGAGCCTCTGGGTCTGTTAAGTGTCCTAAACCTGTATTCTGTGTAAAGACCAGCAGGGGGAGCTCCACTGGCTGCAATAACACAGATATCATGCAGACTAATGGAGGAATGAGCCGACTTCTCAGTTGATTTATGAGCTCACTCAACAGTTTTGACTATTTCTCTTCTAAAATCATGTGAAAGTGTGAAAGTATCCAGTATTTCACCTGACAAAAAGCTAAAATTGGAGAAAAATAAGTACATGATATGAATGACTATATTTGCCTTTTAACCCTTTTAAACCCTCATATTTGTGGGAAAAGGTGTCTGTGGGTGTTTCTGTGCACACACAGCGTCACACATCTGGCCTCTTTCTGTTTTACTCCCCTTTTATTTTAATGTACATCATGTCCATCCACAGTGTTGGCCTCTCTGTCCTGTGTTCCTCCTGTGCTGTAATACACCCAGCAGCCTGTAGATCCACTGGGGGGGGAGGGGGGTTGCTAAAAACTGAACTTTAAATTGTACAAAGCGATGCTTCTGCATTGACATATTCTGAGGTGCTGATTCTGACACGATGAAGTTAAACAGGAAAAAAACTGCTGCTGATGTGTCCATTGTAAATAATAAGAATCTATTTATTTTCTTAATATATAACATTCTGTGGCAGATCTAAAGTGTACCCGGTAGAGTATTTTTATTAGCACGTGCAGTTAGCTGTGCTTCGTTGTGTTCTTTCCATCATATTTGTGCTTTGTTCCTCACATCTGCTGACAAACCGGTCACTATTTTTGCCTCTTAAATGTCAAGAGATGGAAGGTAAATGTAAAGGTAGACTCCTTAAAGCCATTAATGTTGGCAGGTAGGTGTGTTTCATCTTGTTATGTTCCTAATTTCATTTCAATTTTTTTCATTCTAATGCCTGTGTTTTGTGCCCTTTTAGATAAAAACCAGTTCACATTATGGATCAAACAAATGCTTACAAATGTACTTTGAGCCATCGTGTCTAACCACTATTACTGTCTTTGTTGTGAAGGAGCTGACGTTTACATTAGACTCTTGTCTTTGACATGGTTTTTAGTTTTCCAGCTCTAACATCAAATATCCGCCCGTTAGTGATTTTACTTGTTATTCAGCAACGTCCAATCTTTAAAGGTATTTCATGATCTCTTCTGTCTGCCAGTGTTTTAATCCAACAGGCCTCTGTGGACTTAACGCAGTGGTTCCAAACCACCACCAGGGGGCGTCATACCTTCTTGATTTTAAGAGAATCAAGAAAATATATACACAGTAGGTCTCTAACGGATTACTTATTATTCAATATCTAAACTTTGATAACCTGATCTGCTAACTCAATGATAGAGGAAACGTCCCTTTTAAGGATAAAGGTTGGGAACCGCTGATTTAACGTACAAATACAAAAACCTGTAGTTTTACTGTAAAACTGCTCCCAGATCTGTTGGATCATTTATAAGAAGGCACCAAGTGAAAACTGTCAGTTATGATTCCTGCATTTGTTGTAACACTTTTCTAAACTTGAAATTATTATTGTTATTATTATATATTATTATATTAGTTATTTCTGTGCCAAACTATGCCTCTGTTTATTTTTTTTCCATCATGGATCAATGTGAGTGCGCTCCTCTTGTAATACATCAGAAAACACGCTGATTTCACTCCCGTGGATTCGGCTCTCGACTGCAAACGAAGGGAAAAAATAACAGTTTAAGGGCTTTTAATGTTGAAATGTTGTTTCAATAAATTCATTCTGGTTTCAAAATGTCTCAGTTCTTTGTTTCATTGTTTTGTTTTCTGATATTTTATTTGTTCTAGTCTTTGTTGTCTTTTCTTTTTTTTCTCTTTATAATTTCTAATGGCTTTGGCAATATTGTCTTTTCTTACACTAATATAAACTTCAGAATCTGTGACATTTTCAATGATAGCAGACATGTTGATTACAGAAAAAAGCACAGGTGATCCCAGGGTGTCAGTATTTAAACTGTAAACAGGTTAAATACAGTTTCTGGAACAGTAAAACGTGATATCTCTGAGCGAAACCTTTATTTCTACAGCATTTTAAAGGAATTTATATGAAATAATGTATTTTTGTTATATTACAGACTAAATTGCACATTTACAACACCGTCATATCTCACGTGGCAAAACTGCTTCGGTTGATGGTAAAAACTTGTATTTATACGAGAAAATATGGAATAAAACTCTGACTTTATTAACAGCACTAATGTCCTTTTACTGTAACTACCGTTTTTATTACAGTAAAGTTCTGGTTTTGATTTAAGACCAAAATATCTGAAACCACTGACGTTCCCATCAGCCTCGGCTTCACTTTGTGTTTAGAGCTAATGAGCGAATGTTATCATGCTAAAATAAGATGGTGAGTGTGATAAAAGTTTCACCTGCTGAACGTCAGCATGTTATCAAATGGCTGCTGTGCTCAAATAGTTATTTTAAAAGTTTATTTGTCAAAAAAGCAGCCTTTTAAATATGTAAGATTGTTCAAAATTAAATAAATACATAATACAGACAGAATTGTATAAAAAGTAAAAAAAAACAACTTATCTCTAATCAACATTCATAGGAAATAATCTGCTCAAAATTCATACAAAACACTGGTTTTACACAAACGTCCTGCAGTAACTGAGTTCACTGTTTTTATTCATTGCACACTTTATCAGCTGTTCTCTACTGTTACTGTTATACATTGAATATAAATAAAATATGTCACATAATCAGTTTACAGGATGACAGAAAAGGAGGAGGTGACTGAGGGGCCGACGGAGGACGAAGCTCTGCCTGCTCAGCACATTAGTCTTGCAGCTGTGGGTGACACCAGAGGACGTGGAGGACAGACGCACTGCGAGGAGCTCAGAGGAAGCTTTTAACTGATACACTATAAAGGATTAAAGCTGTGGTTTCCAACCTGGGGGCCCCGGACCCCCACTAGGGGTCGCCAAAGCTTCACAGGGGGGTCGTAAGGCCTTCTTGATTTCAAGGGGTTAAGAAAACTCAAAAAATATACACAGTACGCTTATAACTGCAGTTTATTCATCTCTGTGGAGAAAACTAAATTAAACACTGTAACATTATACTGCACTTTAAAACCAGATAAGTTAATTTAACTAAAGAAAATTGTTGAAACTTTGTTATTTAAAACAGTAAAGGGTGTGTTGAGACATTTTTAACCCACAAAATGTATATAGTATAGTACTTCTTTAATGCATAATAATCTAATGATATCATATATAATAGTATAACTGTATAAATGGTACTGTTTTGAGTACTTGTAATACTTTAAGTACATTTTCTAGGGGTCGCCAAAGCTTCACAGGGAAAACTTAAAACTTACTTAAAAATATACACAATTGGCCCTTATATCAGCATTTTATTAATTTCTGTGAAGAAAATATAACATAAAGTTATTTTTAGAGTTGAGATTTAAGATCTAAACTCTGAAGACACACACAAACTATATTCACAGAGCTT
>NW_023339651.1:2468873-2469108 GCF_004916995.1 Morone saxatilis | reverse complement strand
ACACACACACACACACATTAAGTGAAAGCAGCTGTTTGAACCTCTGCACAGGGAGGCACGAGAGGACCCACGTGAAGTTGCCTTCAGGTGCCGTCGGGAGAACTGAACATTCATTATTTAATGAGCAGTAATAGCTCTAATTATGGGGTTTTTGTTTATGTCTTTTTGTTTTGCTTTTTTGCAAAGATGAAGTATCGCAGCCTTTTTCCATTTGAGTAAACTGACTAAGTGATAT
>NW_023339651.1:2450424-2468762 GCF_004916995.1 Morone saxatilis | reverse complement strand
TTAGGGAACTTTTTATACAATTATATGTCTGTATTTATTTAAACAACTTTTTAACAATCATACAGATTTAATAGGCTTATTTTTTGAAAAATTCAGTTTTTTCTTCTCCCTGACAGTTGGCCATTGTTCCAGCTTGTGTTCAGGTGATAAAACACCATACACATACATAGTACATGTATATAGTAAAAGGGCTTTTACACATACTATTTACCAGGATGTTTACTTGTAACAGAGTCTTTTTACATTGTGGTATTTATGTTTATTTAAAAGAGTAAAAGAGTTTCAACCATGAAATCAGAAATGTTCTGTATGAAATTCTTCACGGGGCCAAATGGAGCCTCTGCTCGCTGCAGCCGGTTCCAAGAAACAGATATTTCTGATATCTGTAACTTTTCAGAGAAAAACTCAGAGACCCTTCAAAATACACAAAGTGATCTAAAAACATGTTTTTTTTTACTCAAAGTTAACTATTGTTGTATCTGCATGTCAGCTGGTCTGATCAGAGTCATTGTTCCCTGTGCAGTTGTGGAAATGAACCAAATACAGTTAATCAAGTATTTAAGATGTAATATTTGGAGGAACTTGTAATTAACTTATAATATAACGTATTTCTATGTTCTGCTGCTGTTTACTTTATCTCTACTTTACTTTTACTCTACACTGCGTTACATTCATCTGACAGGTTTAATCGCTAGTTTTCTTAATTTATTCAAATCAATGAATCTTTGTGTAACATCCTTTGGATTATATCGTGCACAGTACAAATATCATCATGTGTCATCACTGCTAACTTACACAGTCCCTGAACAGCTCTTCATTTACTACGTTTATCTTTTTATATTTGTGCATATTGTCTCTATTTTAACATATATATATCAATATTCACAGGAAATAATCTGTATAATCTAATCAGTGTTTGGTTTGTGTTCTGGGCTACTGTAGAAACATCACTCCGCCATAAGAAGACCTCTGTAGAAAAAAATGTCTCATTCTAAGGTAATAAAAACATAATTCTTATATTCAGGTGATTAAACACTAATGAAAACACTTATGAACATTATATTATATTTATTGTTCTCCAATAGATCCTCATGAATGTTACAAACTGGAAACTTTAATTCAGATTTAAGCATTTTAGGTGGAAGTTTAAAAATCAATAAAGACTCAACATAGTGCAAATATAAAGAGGCACTTCTTTAAAATCAGACATCAACATCTGGAGTCACACACACACACACACAGAGAGAGAGAGAGACTCATCTGCTGCAACAGGAGCTTACAAAGGGCACCTGAAGGCATCACGTCATTCACGTCATTCTCGGAAAAAAACATTTCGAGTTGTTTTTGAGGGAGAAAAGAAACATGAAATCAAATCTCTCACACAAGCATGTGTGTAATTTCTCTGCCATGCGGTTGTGAAATCTGTTTCCAGGAAGGAGGCAGAGAACAAAACACAACAGAAAAAAAACCTGCACTTGGTCCAACACAGTCCGCAACACTTGGTGGAGTTTGTCCAGAGACTCAGCTCATATAAGAGAATAAACAACCAAATAACAGCGACATGGAAAAGGTGATTCAGCCCAACACAAGCTGTCACATGTGAGTTTTAAAGGAGGGGACATGTGAGGGAGCCCTGGGAGGAGTTTAAAGTTACTCACTCCAGCTGCACTCCACCTCACTGATCCGGCTGCAGACGCAGGAGAGTCTGACAGCATGAAAACACACTTTCTCCTCATCCTGATGTGACACATCTGCATCTTATTCTATCCCACACATGTTCCGACCATGAAAGCAGCTGCAGCAGCTCAGGCAAAGGAGCTCGCAGCGACTTTGTGCAACTTTTCCTGGAGTTTGGAGGAGCTGAGATGAGGAACGGAGCCTGAAGATTTTCCACACTGAGCAAGCGAGAGGTAGGAGTCCTTCAGAGTCCCTGCACAGGACCCCTGCATGCAGATTCACACTGAAGGCAGTAAATGTGTAAAGCCTGCAGATACAGCGGGGACAGGTAGAAACCAGCAGCTTCTGCAGGTGAGAATTATTCACCAAAACCGAAAGAGAGCAAAAAAATAAGAAAGTAAAAGGGCTATTCTGCTGTTTTTATCAAGCTTAATGTTGCATTTGTTCTTTATTAACAGTTTCTTGTGTGTTTAAATAGACTTAAAACAATAAAAGGACACAGGAAACTACAGGACAGTGCCCATATCTGCTTTATATAAGTATTCTATATTCTATACAAACTGTATAAAGTGCTCAAACTGGAGTTAATATGATTATGACAACTTTGATAGTCAAATAAATAGTTTGAATGGTTCATTTTCTACAGTTAAAGTGGGGAATGCAGCTTTTATCTGTGGTTTTATTTATGATTAGAAAGGCGGCACTTTATTTACAGGATTTAATGGATGAATGAACTGAACCATGAAGAATGTATTTCTTTCATTTCGTTCCACTGTTAGGAGGATATTTTTGACAAAAGGAGAAATTTAAAGACATAATTTCAATCTTTTGTCATTTGAGATCGTTCCAGTTTCTCCAATGTGAAGATTTTTCTGCTTTTCTTTGTCTCAGGTGACGTAAACTGAATATCTTTGCACTGTTGGACAAAACAAACTATTTCAAGAAGTTACAAACGAGTTTAGGATTATTTTTTTTTTACCATTTTCTGACATTTTATAGATCAAACAATCAATCAACTGATCATTAGTTGCAGCCCAACTCAAAACAAGATTTGACATTGATGAATGGACAGAAAATTAACCAATGACAAGTTTGATAATCAATACAGATACCAAACACAAGGCAGCCTCTCAAATGTGAGAATTTAATTCCACTTTAAACCGAATCATTTGGATTTTTTGACTGTTGGCAATACAGTCCAACAACTTTCCAAAATCAGTTTCTGGTGATTTGAGAAGTACATTTCTCATTATTTTCACATTTAATGTAACTAAATACAACAGTAGACATTTCATGCATAGAAGGAACATCAAGGCAAAGCGGGTAACTGCCTCCAAAGCTTTCAGGGTTACTGTGCGTCATTTTTTTTAAGCTGAGGTTCAAAGTTCATTCTTGACCTGGGAAACGTCACCAAAAGGTTCATTTAGTAGCCGTTCTGGAGCTTTCAGTCCTTCCACATGAGTGCTGGAGTAGAAAGAAGTGAGAGCTGTAAAGACTTCATGTTCACACTTCAGAATGACATCCACTGACATTATACAGGCCTTAATGTACTGAACTATTACCGAAACAATCAGTACATTCATTTATTAATCGATCGGCAGGAAATAAATCTGCAACTGTTTTCATAATTGTCATTTTTCAGGCAAAAACAGAGAACGATCCCCAGTGGTTGTGGATGTTTTTCTGTCTTATGTGATTGTAAATCAATACTTTTTGGAGTTTTGGACAAAACAAACTCTTTGAAGATCTTAATTTGGGTTTAAGTTTTATCTCAAGAAAATCATCGTCAGATAACCTAAAAATGAAAAAAATTAGTTGGAGCCGTCCTTTATTACCTGAGCTTGAGGCCCGATTCATGTGTCAAGAACGAAGAAAGTTTAACACCTTCATTGTTCCAGTTCTGTCTTTACGTGCCACAGAATTCCTAAATGAATGTGTTTAACTGAAGTTCTACACAGCAGCCAGGTAATATATGCTCACAGTGTAGAGAGAGGGGCAGGAACAGGGGGTAAAGAGGGACCCAGCAGCTCCTTTTTACCTTTTTTGGACTGTGGCCATGAGCAAGAGTATGTTAAATGTCTCCAAGGAGGAAATGGTTTAATCTGTTCTGTGAAGATCAACCAGTGGAGTGCTGTTAACAGAAGAGTCTGTCTGTTGCACCGCATTGTGAGTGTATTGATCTTCCCTCATATGGTTTCACTGCAGCATTCACACACACAGTCCTTATACAGCAACTGGTTTTAACCTGTCGCAGTTCATTCAGTGTTTCATTAACATCTGGATTTAATCAATCTATAAAATGTTAAAGAAATTCCCAAAGTTTTTGTCCAAAACTTAAAGATATTCAAACGTACACATTTGAAAAGATGGAACAAGAAATGTTGTTACAGGAATCTTAATCCTAAAGTCAGCGCCGTGTTCAGACTGACTGGGGTGGCATCAAACTTTCCAGTCATACCTAATTTATAATTCCCAGACTGTTTAGGGACCCCAGTATGAAGAAATATTGAAAAAGACCAACTTAAGATTTTCCAAGTCAACTAGTAGTCATAAACATTTTTAACTTTTTACTTGATAAATACACTGAAACAGATCCTGGTGGACTGATCGATACGATGGATAACGTTAACAGTTACTGATACTGATACCTCTGATACTTCTGTCCCAGTTTTGGTTCCCAAACTTTTTTGTTTTGTTTTTCTGCGACTAATGAAAAGTGGGTTGACTAAGACTCTACGATAAATCGACTATTTAGTTGTTGTTTTTTCTTTGGAGCATTATTTAGTCCCCTTCCAACATGCTAGCATTAAATGGTTGCTACCAATGGATGCATTAGATCTACTTTTATATGATATAGCTTTAAAACAGAGCTCACTACAGCCTCTGAAAGACAGCGCGGAGGATAACGCGGTGGCCAATAAGATTTCAGTGCCCCCCTCTGGACACGCCCCTGCTGAAAGTGCCTAATTATAGTTATTTTTGTCTGTAAACTGTATTTAAGTCACCGACACAAACATTCTGGTTTTACCGGGCCTTTCATGAAGCTGCTGTGTGTGTTTGCAGTGGAGACCTCCAGGTGGTCGCCATGTCCCTGTGGATGATCCTTCCTGTCAGCCTGCCTGTCTTCACCATCACAGGAATATGGGTCGTGTAAGTACCTCACAGTAAATAAACGTCATTTTCTGTCTTGTAGGAGTAGCTTCTTCTGTGTGTCATTTGTAAGGCAAACCGTAGCACAAAGCGAGAGTCCAGTCACATACGTTAGCCTGGTTTAGACTGGCTACCTATTATCCCTGCAGAGATCAGGATGACCTCAACCGGCTGTACAAAGTTCATGAATGTAAAACAGTTCCCTTTTTGGGAAGGAGAGAGTAACGATTGTTGTCGGAGGAGAGTCATCCTTGAAATTCCTCTCGGTTTGTCTGCTCTGTTTGTCCTTTTACTCGCAGCGGTCACATCTGTAGCTCCTCACGTCTGACAACAGCAAACAGGGTCACCGCTTTCAGCATCTGTCACAGTCACGAGTCAACAGGTGGTGGGATGGAGCTCCAGAGGGAGGCATTGTAAATGGCATCTGTGGCTGAAGTGTAACAATAATAGTTTAGTTTCTCCTGTTGAGCATTTTTAAAGACTTTCAAAGGAGATAAACATGCAAAGGAATAATTTGACATTTTGCGCCGAGAGTTAGGCGAAAAGATTGATACCTCTCTCATAGACATAGAGCCAGCAGAAGTTAGCTTAGCTTAGCATAAAGACTGGAAACAGAGGGAAACAGCTAGCCTGGCTCTGACTTTATATCTTGTGTTTTTGTACGTGTTTTTGATTTGATTTCTCATATGGTTAAGCCTTAGAGGAACTGAGGTGTAAAAACATCTGCAGCTGCATATGCACATTGACTTTCATCTGTCTCTTAGCAAAAAAGTCACACTAAATCTTACATTATTCCTTTAATCTGAGACTAAAAATATCTTTTAACAATCCATAATTTAAGCAGAGATTTACGTTTATTTATTTTTAAACTGGATCACTCGTGTCGCTAATGTCTATAATAGCTAAGCCGTGATGTAAACAGTTTAGGGTTTATGGTAAATGTTGTTCATTAAAGGCTGATAAAAAACATAAATATTGAATAAAATGAAAACTAAATCAACAACATCTCTACAGCTCAGTGATTAACACGTTATATCTAGTATTTTTTAATCTGAAACCAAAGTGTAAAATCGACATGTTGTGGTTTTAAAGGAAGTTATTTGTTGACTTTTCTGGAGTTTCCAAATTTCCCCAAATGTCAAACTATTCTTTTAATCTTAACTCAGTTTCAGGACTTAAATCCTGAGATATTTCGGCTTCGGCTGCATCTAATGTGACCATTTTTCACATATCTGTCTCTTGTAAGTCCCCCAAACATATGGCAGTGTAATGCTTAATTCTTGCAGCGACCGTTTAATAAAAAATAATGATTAGCTGCAGCCGTAGCTGTGCGCCCCACACTCATTTAACTCCACTGTGGAGGGTAGAAAGGTCAGCAGAGTAAAGATTTAATCAGAAAAACAAACCATTGTGTTGGCCTTCATCAGGAATCAGATAGTAAACTAAATAGTTGTTATTTCAGGTGATTAATTCTAAAGGGAATTCACAGAACTACAAATCAGTAGTTATTGTTAAAGACACTGGAAGAGGAAATCCCTGAGGATGTCTGAGACACCAACTCTCTCTTCTTTAGTTGATTTCTGTGACTGTTTCTTTGTCTCCCTCTTTACTTCCTGTCTCTCCCCGGTGAGAGAGAGATAATTGACACAGTCTCCTTTTGTAAGAAGTCTTTCACACCTTCGTAGAGTTTTTTTCACACCGGGTCTCCAAAGCGTTCCCCGTCAGAGACGAGTCTGTAATTCCCCTCGTTCTGCCAGACCTGTTGTTCTTCAGACACGTTGACACCTGTCCGCTACTGCCTCTGAATGCTCTGCTGAGCAGTTGTATGACCCAGAAACATGCACTGCAGCTGTGGACAGGGATTTCAAAATAAGGGTTTTGAAGTAAATTATTCAATTCAAACACTAATACAAGTGAAGGCAAATCAATTCTTCTGACCTGAGTGTCCTCTTGTTATCAGCGATCAATGGAGTCATTCAAACCTTCACATCTTTAGTTTTTGTTTTATTGATCCCTGTGTGTCTTATCTGTGGCACAGTGTGGCCTGTTCAGTGTTTTGAAAGGGAACTGACAGTGGTTGAAACTCAGTTTTCTTACTAGCACTTGTGTAATGCTAACATGCTGATGTTTTAACAAGTTTAGTGTGTTAGCATGCTAACATTTGCTAATTAGCACTAAACACAAAGTACAGCTACTATTTTATTTCCGTCTTTATTGTATGAAATTTAATTTTGTATTTTATAAACTATAAGACAGTCAATCATTACGATTATAAATTTAAACAATATAGAACGAACAGATACTATATTAGAGACATGAAACTTTTACATAGAGACAATAAATGTATGTTAAACATTTAAAAACAAATAAATCAAGCAGAGTAAAACAAACAAAAGTAAAATAACAACAACAACTTGCATTTAATTAATTTTAGGGGAATTTAACACATAAATCAAAGTATTTACAGTTTGTCTTAAGGGGAAAAATAAAGTTTTTATAAAATTTGATGGCAATCCACCAGAGCCTTTTTACTTAAACCCTTATCATGGTGGCACCAGAAGAAAAGTCACCAGAGTCTTTAGGATCCTCTATGGACCACGAATGTCTCTACAAAACTGTGTGCAAATGCATCCAGTGAATGTTAAGATATTTCCCTTGATAAATGAAAACTTTGACCTGTTGGTGGCACTTGAGGAAAAGTCAGAGGTTCCTCAAAGTCAGTAGGATTAATCCTCTGTGCACCATGAATGGCTGTACAGAATATCACTGAAATCCATCCGATGGTTGTTGAGATATTTCAGTCTGCACTGAAGCTGCTAGCAGAGCTAAAAATCTCCTGTGTCTCCTCTCAGCAAGAGTCTTAAAATATGTGTGTGTGTGTGTGTAATGAATTATCTCAGGCTTGCAGCCAGGTTGTGTGTTTGTGGAGGTGGTTATTGTGTCACTGACAGATTTAAGGGATTAAAAAAGCAACCGCAGCTCGTCTGGCTTCAGGTTGCAGGCAAAATACAGCCGGCAGCCTCTGCGACAAGCACTCAAACACTGTGTTGTACTTTAAAGCCGGGACTGGCATTAATCTCGCTATATGTGACTTTCAAGTGCTAATGAACTGCTGACAGCAATGTTCTGGAAGTGTAGATGTTGTATGAAAGATCAGATCTTATCAAAGTCAGGCTAATCAGAACAATATCTCATGTATTTAATGTTTGCTGTTCAGTTCTTTAACCAAAGATTCTCTGCTTTAACTTTTACAGATACGCGATGGCCCTGTACAATCAGCACGTCTGCCCCGTGAATAACTGGTAACAGCACATATACACACATATACGCACATTTATCAACCAACTGATGTTACTTATTAATGATTTTACATACAAATAAATCATAATCAGAACCCATATTGTTAGAAAAGACCTGAAAATCCTTAAAGTTGTTCTCATCCAGTGGTGAACTAGAAATATTTCATTTATTTCTGAGGAGAAAACTAAATGAAACTTATTATTATTTTTAAAGTTTAGACTGCACTGTCAAACATTTTTTTATGTAAAACTAACCCAGTTTTGTAAGTAAAAAAACATTTTTGATCCCATGGCTCTTTGCTGCATAAAATCCTGACTCCCTTTCTCCCAAGAGATCAGAATTAATCATCATTAGGGCACATTACGGTCTCCGGGGTGAAAGTTTGACCCACCCCTCTTCCCTACACTGACTTTGTGACTCTTTACACACTATACCTTCGTACACACGTATACTTTTCCCATCTAGGTGAGGCAAATGGCCATGACAGTTTGTCAGAGCCAGCGGAGGTGAGGTACTGCGAGTTGAGGTGCTCTCATTGGCTACGCAGTTTCAACTCGTCCGTAGCAGGAAACAATGTCGACTCCCTTGGTCGCACACATTCTCTTAACTTCTACTCTAAACAAACATTATGCTGTATGGAAGAAGACTTGAAACTAGAGATTGAGACCATAAACTCATCGGGAAACTGTTTACTGAGCTCATAAATCAACTGAGAAGTCGGCTCATTTCTCCATAAGACTGAATGGTATCGGTCAATGGTGCTGCCCCCTGCTGGCCGTTACATAGAATGCAGGTTTAAGACACTTCACAGACCCAGAAGCTCTGTCCATTATGGTAAAAACTAGTGTTTCAGGTTGCTTCAAAAGTAGTAACAGCTAAATATCCTCATCTTTGTCCTATTTCACATCACAGCTGATAGCCAGTGTTTTATATTGATTTAAGGTGGAGAAAACAACACAAACAGAGAGAAAAAACAAGCTTTTTCAAAAGTAGTTTGAAGGTTCTCTCTGTTCCTCTTAATGTGCCACAAAACAAAACAAAACTCAGTCACTGATTGTGAATAATTACTCGCAGATGCCCACTGGGGAGAACTGTGAAGGTAAAAACACTTTTACAGCTGGCGTGTTTATGTAGCGTTGATTCAGGAGAAGCTAATTCACAAAGAGCTTATTTAACACGAGGAATCTTTTCTCGACCGACATCGCCGAGGCTCCGCTCCCCACTCCCTGTGAGCCTTTACTCAAACATTAGAGGCTTTAGACGGAGAGAGAGTGGAGAAGATAAAGATAGGGAGTGGACATAAAATAAAGTAACACGTCACAGTCCGTTCCTTTTCCGAGGACGTCAGATAGATGCCTCTGTATCCTACACACTGGTCCTTTAAAGGAGTAGTTGGTGACTTTAGGTTATTGATCCAGTTTCAGACTTATTGACTGTTACTGTTGTTTTCAGTGTAATAACAGGATCCAAACAGCTCTCATATAATGAAACATGGACCCCATATTGTCATTCTTTTCATGCATTTCTAGAAAAGGCAAGAAGCTGTTAGTTTTATTTTTCTAAATCTGTGTTAAAATTGAGCTCAAGGTTATTTTTATTGTCTCCCGTAAGAGGAAATTGCTGGATAAAAGAACTAAATAAAATCACGCTTGCAAATGTGCAATCAAACTAAAAACACACTGTTCAATAGATAAGAGATTATATTCATGTTAATGTTTGATTCATAAACACGTTCATTACAAAGGTTTCAGCTTTGTTGATGGCAGTAATGTAGAAAAAAATAAAAAAACCCGGATACGTCCATTTAACTGTTCTTTAAGAGACATTTCACCTAAAAATATTTCAGGTTAATTTTCTACAGTCGTTTGCGTAGATCTTGACACTTGATGCTCAACCATTAACCGAGCTTGAACACACTTGCTTACTTTAGATTTATTATGCACCATTGAGGCAGCTCTTAGGGGGTGAAGTAAAAAGTTCACCTGAAATTATTTAGTTGAACTTTGAACTACTTTCAGATGAGTTTCAGTCCTCATTTGACACCTTTGAACCTCTTTTACTTTTAAATGTTTTTATCCTTCAGTACCTGCAGACTCACATGTGTGTGTGTGTGTGTGTGTGTTTACAGGCTTTATAACGCATCGTGTGAGGAGCAGCTTCCATTACAGAGGGGTCCTGTTCTGTGCTGCACCCTGGACAACATACCACTCATCAGGTCAGTGGTTCTGCAGGTATTCCAGGAGCATCTGAGTCTTTTTAAGTAAAACCGCTGCTGGCTCAAACTCCTGTTACATAATTATCACAGTTGTCTGGATCCTGAACCAAACAATTGCTTCCATCGGTGCGGTTTCTGGAGACCAGTTTGGTAAATCAGCAACAAGACTGGCTGCAGAGCCTCTATTGAGTGATGTGAAAGAGCAGCTGCCCTGCTGCAGTCTGTGGTTTCCACCAATTCTCTCCAAAGGCTGGTTCTGTTCTTTGTGAACAATAAAAAGTCGCTTTATTTCTGCTCCTTTTTTAAAATTCCCTTTTGTTGAACACTGAACCCAAACTTGGCACATAGTACAGCCTGTGATTGGTGGGAAAACTTTGTCCCAGACTGGTGCGATTCGTGCAGAATTTGCTCTGTAATAAAGTTAAATTATGTATTTGTGGATGCAGTGATGGTAAAATAAGTTCCATCAGTAATTCAGCCTGAGAGAGACCAGAAGACTCTCCTCTTCTTCACTATTATCACAGTTTAAATCTCCACCGTTGCCACTCGTGCACCAGCTGCTGAATATTGCACCAGCATTGTGGCTTTTTCTTTAAATGTGATGTCTGAACTTTTGCACACGTCAAAGTAAAACAACCTCCAGTTAAATAAGGCGACAGCGTTTTGTGACTTCTATAACTGTTTCATGGAAGTTGTCGTTGATAATAATGGATTTGATTTGATGCATCAATGTTTAAATATTCTGCACGTTACTTAGCATTAGCACCTAAATTTAGCTAAAATTAAATCTTGAGAACTTGTGCGAGTGGTCCTACTCTTAAAATAAGGACAATAATTTTGTTCCTCTGCTGGGATATTATGCAAACCGTTGTTGTTACTGGTTAAATTGAGCTCAATATTAGCTGTAATGTCTTATTAAGACAAAGTTTGATATATTGTCTTAAAACCAGATTACTTCTCTAATGCAGAACATGCTTTACAAAAATAATTTTTCTTTTTAGACACATAATAAGACTCAATTCCCAGACAGTTTTTTATTTTCTTGAGATTCCTCTGTTGCAGTGCTCGTGTAACGTTATGTCAATAAGCATCATATGCAAATGTGAACTAAGGCTTATGTTATTATTATCATTATGTTATTGTGGAGTATTTGAGTTCATATGTTTTAATACTGAGTTTTAAAGCGGCGTTCGTGTGTGTGGCTGTATCCTGAATGATCAGACAGACAGAAAACAGACTGCACAGTCTGAGTTGTCTTTGGTAGAAGTTGAGCAGCTGCAGTGCAGACTTTGCTGCAAGATAAGTCCACACTTGCCCGACTGAGGCTCGCTGTCGGAGCGGGGTCGACCTCATCACCCCCACAGGAAGAAGAGCTTTGGTTGCGTGTAGTGGATCCTTCGCCGCTCTCTTTGAAATGTCGCCACACTGAGCTGCGAAATGTAAACAAGAAATGCTCCCCCCCCAACACTCGCAACAAACACACACTGATATGAACAAGGGGTTTATGTTGCTGTGGATGCAAAGATGACTCCAGCTCGAATAAAGTTTTAGTTTCAGGACATTTTAAAGAAGATAAAGATCTTTGTGTCAGTTCATCCTCAACCTCCCAGTTGGTTGTTTTCCATTTATAGACACTCGTTTCTCTGCTGAACAGCTTTCCAAAGAAAAAACTGACTGACTATTTTTAAGGAATTCCTGCCTGCAGCACATTAAAACAGGACCTGGAGGGGGGTCGTGTTCTGATGTGAACTTGATTGAACTTGCACTTTAGCCCACTTAGTCTGGAGGCCGAGCCCGCACTAACCTCCCCCCTCTTCCTCTTCCTCTTCTCTGTTTTCATTGCAGTAAATGTGGAACGCTCCCACCTGAAAGCTGCTTCTTTAGCCTCATATGCAGCACCGGATCCTTCATGGGTGAGTATGAGTACTAGTAGTATTCAGTTTTAGAAACACATGAGAGCGTAGCTGTAGTACGCATTTTACCCACCATGCTCTTGGGTTGAACGAGGCTCTGTGCACTCAGGCTTGTTTTCTCAGCTGTACTGACTCCAGCCAAGTCTCTGTTCCCCAGAATGCACTGCCAGGTCCTGCCCCCCCCCCCCCCCCCCCCCCCCCCCACACACACACACTCTCTGAAGGGAAAATGTACTTGATGCTATGAATGGTCCATTTTTATGACTTTTGAATTCGCCCTCTGACCATGAGGGCAACTATTCTACTACTTTAAATCTTCTATTTTGGGTGGTTTACTCTGGGTTCATTGCCCAGTGTGCTCTGTGGTGTGTATTGATTGATTGATCTTTGATCGGTTACTTGCAGTTGAAACATGTGGTCACTCTGTGGCAGGAGGCGCTGAATAGAAGCTTTTATTGCAGTTAATAGTGTACAGCAATCATCAAGAATATATATTTGCCTCGCCTAGACATGAAAATACACTCTTGTATGAAGGTGGGTCAGTGATCTTTGCAGCCAACAGATTTTTGTTTTAAAATGAGAGTACCAAAATCCATTTAGGGAATAAAACAGGTGGTGTTTTTGTGGCGTTTCCTGATTTTTATCTCTGGCTCTGTCTGACGTCGCAGTATCCCACAAGCAAACTGCCAAACTCAAATGCATATAATTACGTTGCAGTAAATGGTTAAACCTTGATGTGAGTGTCCTGCCTGAAGCTGCATAGTTTTACTTTCTTCACTTGCTGTGACCTCTCACCTGGTTCTTAAAGAAAATGCTGGAATTTGGACGCTTAACGAGCCCATTAACCTGTCTCAGTTCAGGTTATTTTTCCTGTGGCTGCTGAATGTCTTCCAATAACACCCACTGAGTGTACTGCTGCTCTTCATGACTTCTCACAACCAAGACGCAGACCAAGATTTAGCATTAAAAATGAGTAAAATAGGTAAAAAACACTCAGGAATCTAAAATCTGTCTGTTCCTGCAGTTCACACCTCATATTTCTGGAAGGTAATTTGACAGGTGGGTTGTTGTCCACATTATCCAGCAATCTGTCAAGATGGTCACATTTTTGATCGGTGTACAGCAGCTTAAACAGTGATGTCATCGACTGCTGGGAGACCCACAGAGGTCAAAGGTCAGGTCAAACAGTACAGGACAAAGTCAAGTTTGGTTAAAATATAAAAAGTAGAGCTTCAACTAACAGTTACTTTCATTAACATTATTTCCTAAAAAGTCAGTCAAATAAATGTGTGAAAACACCTGTTGTTATTCCAAGTTAAGTCTTCATATTGCACGATTCCACATAAAAGAAGTTCCTTTAAGGATGTGTCTCGGTAGTGAAACAAACTGGAGATACAGCGAAACATAGAGAGCTTTAAAAACATGGAAAATTGGATGGCCAGAGCAACTTACGTATATTACAAACACAAGACTTCTGCATGTCACTAAAGACTTTGCTGCACGATACGGTAAAAACATCTGGAGAACAACATTTGTAGCTCAGAGAATCTCTGCAGGATTACAGTCCTTCATTATGATGCTGTTTGACCTTTTATCAAAACAAATTGCAGCTTCTGCGATTTGCATAATGTGATTCCTATGATATTTCGATTGATTATGCAACCCTTGTTTCCACCCAGTTTTAGCAACAACAGCTCAGAGAACGTCCCCTTTAGTGTCTAAAACTGAAATATATTCAGTTTACTGTATGTGACAAAGGAAAGCAGGGATGATACAAAAACACAATAATCTGCTCAAAATTCATCCAAATTGCTCGTTTTAAACAAACTTCCTGCAGTTATTGTGTTCACTGTTTGGGTTCATTGTAAAGTTTATCAGCTCTTCTGTTATTGTTATACACTGAATATAATATGAATATGGGTGAGGGGTCCTCAGTTTACTCAGTGGTAGAAATGGTGGTCCCTTTAGGAAAGAGACTGTGGTTTGGACACAAGCTCAGACTCCCTAACATCAAAAGCTTTACTGTGCTCTCATAAACAATACTCAGTTTATGTCTGTGAGGCACTTTGTTTAACTCGAAGGTGTGGTGTGAGAGGAGAGGATCAGAAAGTCCTCGCTGTGTGGCAGCCAGTGAAACACACAGATAACCCACAATCCCTTTAACTCTGCACACACTCGCTGGATCATCAAAAACTGACCGCCGCGTTCACTGCTGGACTGACCGCCGCTGTCTGTTGTTTGTAGCGTGATGAGCACCAGATGTGAACGGCGGCGTAAAACTGCTGTGAAGCTTTGATGCAGCAGGTTAATAAACATACGTGAGGAATCTGCAGCATCATCTCTTTACGTTTCAGACGCAGCGCCGGGATCTTGCCGCTCCTTTGATGCTGCACCAGCGTCCCGTTCAGTGTGTTAGACATAAAGTTACAGCAGGTCCCTAACTTATACAGAAATATAACAAACTCTGCAGGAGAGGTGAGAAGCTGAAGTCTGTATGAAGACTCTTCCTATAAATCTACAGGATTATAAAATGAGATACAAATCATAAAGTCAATGCAACTAGGAAACACACAGACAGAAAAACACATGAAAGCAAGTAAATAAAACATCTTCAATCAGTTTGACAAACACACATGCAGCAAAACTGAAAACACAAACAAATAATATAATCAGGATTTCATAGTTTAGTTTAATTTCTTTTTTAATAACAGTAATAATATATATACATTTATATCAGTGGTTCCCAACCTGCAGGTCACAAACTTAACAAATATTTATCTCAGTATTTGGTTCATTTCTGTTAAGAAAAGTAAATGCAAAGTAAATTGTCTAACAAGAAAACAAGAACGGAGACACTGAATTTGTCACAAAAGAAGCCTATTAAGTCTGTGTGATTGTTAAAAAATGATAAAAATCTATAATACAGACAAAGAATTGTATAAAAAGTTCCCTAAACAGGAAGTAATCTGCTCAAAATTCATCCAAATCTCTGGTTTTACACAAACTTCCTGCAGTTACTGAGTTCACTGTTTGGGTTGATTGTACAGTTTTTAATATAAAATGAAATATCTATAAAATATATGTCACAAAGTCAGATTACTAAATGACAGCAAAAGTGTGGAGGGACAGAAGGAGGATATTGAAGAGAGACCCTTTGTATCCAACAATAAACACTATAGTTGGGAAATAAAAGTTTTAGTTTGTGTCTGGATGCAGATCGGCATCGTGGGGTTGTTTTTCTTTTTATAATGTGAAATACAGTTTGTATAGTGGACACTGGACCTGGGCGTGTTTATGATGACATCTTCCTCTCTCTCTCAGTGATGCTGATCGGCCTGCTGCGTTACGCTCATGTGATAGAGAAGCACCAGAACTGCATCCTCAACACGGCCGGCCTCTCCACCGCGTGGATCTGTGCCGCCGGTCTCATCATGGTGGGAAACTTCCAGGTAATCGCACTCCGATCAGACTCATTGATCAGGGCCAGAATTGGTTTAGGTAGCTATATGTTTACACAGAGACGCAGTTACAGTACGTGGGTGTTTAGTACCTCACCTACATAGCAAGCAGGGTTTTAGAAATACAGAGGTCCAAAAACTGAACTTGCAAGGGAGGTAAAAAGTAAAGCAAAAGTTATTTTCAGGCAATTATTTCACAACTTTTATTGTGTAATCCTCTGCAAAAGATACCGCTGTGAGAAGAAGTAAGGGTACTCGTCACTTTAGAGCTTTAGGACTTTGTCTTAATAACGATTATCAACTGACACACGTGACACAACAATGACAGCACAAATGTGTTGTCAGATTGACCTTCACTCTCCCTGTCTGTAATCAATCACTTTGTCAATTGATCCTGATTATGTCAATCAGGAGTGATCACAGTGAACGTGATAGCAACACATTGTTCACTCTTCAGGTTCCTGTTAGAATGGATCATAGTCACATTGATGTTAAAGCCTGTTGATGGAGACATTTGTGGGTTTTTAGTGAAATAATAATTAGGGATGTTGCTTCCCTCGCTAGTCAACACCAAAGTTAGTAAAATAAAGTAATTTATGACCCTTTGGAGTCAGTTAAATCAAGAGCTTTCATGGGTTTATCTGTATGTGTTCAGTCAGTTTTATTTACCCATTAGAAATCATCCTCTGCAGAGCCGGACTATTCATTAGAAATGAACGACTTTCAAATGAGGAAGTGATGAAATATCAGTAAATCACTGTTTTAGTCTGCGGTACAGAGAGTTCATGTAGCAGCAGGTAACAGGAGGAGATGCAGGAACTATTTAACTGTTTAACTTGTGTGTTTTTACCATCGGTCAGATCTTAAAATCTCTGACCTGCAGCACAGAGTGAATCTCAGAGTATCTGTGTGTTAGTTAAAGAGAAGGTCTGAGCTGTTTATGTTACATAGAGGCCACAGAGACCCTCTGCTTTCAGTTGCCATGGCACTGACCCATAAATCCTGTAAAGTCTTATCTAAGCAGCGAGGTCTGAACAGTGTATAGAGGCTCTGTGTAAGAATAAAAGGATTAAAATGAGAATAAAACAATATTTGAAACTTGTAATGATTCTAAAAGTTGGATTGGGTTTTTTATTAAAAATTTATATTTACAAAAAGCTCCCACTGACTGTAATTAGACTACACCTGGATGCTCTACAGAAAAGATCAAACGTAATTGTGATCCACAATAGCCGGAGGCGGTGAAAATCGCTAACAGTGAGATAGCAATCTCTCTCTGCAGATGAATACCGCTTGGAAATTATGTAACTTTCAGAACATGCAGCCCTGCAGGGAGAGGAGATTTATTTATTCATCCATTTGATTGTTTTTATTAAATCGATCCTGAATTTATTGTTTGAGCTTTTGTATTGTGTGCTGCAGCTTTAAAAAGTACACAACCACATTTTATTTTGCCACCTTCTATTTGAGACATTTTAGTTCAACTTTTCCCAACTTTCTCTGCATTTTTTACATATAAACACATATATATAAACTCTCCCAAAGCAAAGAAGATATTTTTTATGTGCATGAAGTCATCCCAATGTAAAGTCTTTGAAATGAGCAGGAAAACACTAATGCACATTTACTCCTATAGCAGCATCCATAAAATATGATCCCATTTCACCCAAATCAGTGACATTGTTGGTGGTGTGTGACTTTGTTAAGCACTTATCCAAAGCATTGATGGTTTATATAATGGACAGTGTCTTAAACCTGCAGTCTATGTAACGTCCAGCAGGGGGCAGCTCTGATACCATTCAGTCTTATGGAGAAATCGGGGGGAGAGAATTGACCGAGCTTCATCAGATTGATTTATGCAGCCTCCAGTAAAACAGTTCCTGAGTGAGTCTTCTGGTCTTCAATCTACTACGCTTTCCCAGTCTTCTTCCACTACAGCATCGATCGTTCATTTAGTAACTGATGGCTCCCATTCTAGGAAGTAAACCAACAGACATACAAGGCCAGGGGCGTATGCCTTTAGGGCGGGCTACCTTGTGATTGAATACGCTCCATTCTCAGTGAGCGTAACACGCCTCAACCGCACCAACTCAAGCTAGATCCACTGTCAAACAGTGCTCGAATCAGATAACTGGCCCTCGCAGATTCTGTTACGGCGCGGCCGCGTGGCACGCAGGACAGAGTTTCCTGTCCTCCCTCTACCCTGTGTATCTTTAAGCGTAGACAAAGTTATCATAACGTTTCTTTAGGAAGGTCTTTTTAACATTTGTACACGTCCACAGCTCAAGGTTATATCACATCACTCTGGCAACTAGCTGGGTTACGTCCAGCCGTCTCAGAGGCTGAATCTGAATCGATGTCATCTCTGATGCCTCTGCTGGTGGCAGCTTCCGCTGTTGTCTTGCCTCGTCTGATTTGCTGCTCCCCTAGACAGCCTCCTTCAAACTTCTGTAGACCTATCCAACGCAAACTTCTTTTGACTGTACCGTGTTTGTCTTGATCTGGAGCCTTGTCTCGCAGCTCCTCTGTGGTAGCGTGATACTTACAAAAACAAGACGTTTCTGGTGCGTATCCGCCTGCGTCCGCTGTTCCTGCCCTCTGTGCAGCTCGGTTTACAGGCCGTGC
>NW_023339651.1:2430658-2450399 GCF_004916995.1 Morone saxatilis | reverse complement strand
AAGTCACCTTTCATTAATGCATTTCTACATACTAAATTGACATCCCACAAAAAAAGAAACAACACCAGCCAGTGCTCAGTTGAAACAGGCCGGGATTTTTTTGCAATATAGCACAGACTCCATCGCCATCGAAGGACAAATAAATCTCTATCCACTTCTCTGAAATTTCCTGTGCTCATCTTGCTATGCCTCGTACCTTTCGTTTTTTACTGGAACACTGACTTTGCTGCTCTCCCTCTCGGCGTCTTCATGTTGATTTCTTTTCTGCTTCCCCAGACCTTTTCCCTCACTATTCGTTACAACGCGTGTTCCGTCCGTCTTTTGTGATGCTTTTTGCCTTTTTATTAAGAAATCGATCCATTTTGGCCTGCATCTCACCTGGCTACCGAGCTAACTAACCTGGCTGACGACGCGTGCACTGCAGTCAGGGTAGAACAATCCCATAACGGGCTGCGTTGCCAGGTTTGACGTGCCCCCTTAGGGAAACCATTAATTAAGGGTAAGAGAGAAGTATAATGCAAGATTTGCGTTTAGTATGCAGGGTACACGGGGTTATTTATTAGCACATTTAAAATTATTATTACAATATTGTTATAAGCTACCATGCACCCACAAATTAAAGCGCAACGACCGGGCAATGATATCCCTGGGTCTATGTTAATTCCTCCTGTATTATATTCTATGACTTCTTCTGCGCCCCAAGCCAAAAACTTTTCACACTCAGCCCAAGTTAATGTTAACAACAATAGGAGAAAACATGGGTATTTCATTCATTAGTTTCAATAAATTCAATTAGAAAATCTACAAACGAGCCTTTGTTCTCCCGGAACTTATCGTGCGAGGACTCAATTAAACTGATCGGTGTCATTAACGTTAACTCTAAACTCATAACTCTTATTCCACTAATAAATTCAAATGTAAAATATCAATAATATAATAAAATATTTAATAAACTCCATCCATGTTGTCATAAAATCTGAATCCGCTCTATAACCCAGCAAACCAAAACTGTCAAAAATACCGTAAAAATTTTCCCTTCTGTAGAAATATAAATAAATGAATCAAACACTAATACAAGGACCCGAGGCTTATTCCTCGTAATTCGATTTGCTGGCCTGTTGTCGTAAAAGTGGCTCTCCCCTTGATTTTGCTCTGCCAATGTGGCTCTTGTACAAATAGTGAGGATCACTGACATAGACTGTACAATTAAAAATGGACGTAGTCTGCCTGAGGTCACTCTGAAGAGCCGCTGTGAAGCTCAGTGTGATCGGCTCTACTAGCTAACGGCTATTCTAAAAAATGCAAAGAGTCACTAATAGCAGCCATGCTCTTAATTATGCAAAACTTTAAGCCTGAATATAATTTAAACGGGGGAGTTATATAAAAATTCACCTTCTGTGCAGTTGTTACAAACGGGGAAATTACCGCCACTGGACATGTCTGTGTGTTTAACATCCATCAGACCTGTGTTGAGATGTAAGTGTTAATATTCAGACACGTGTGTCTCTTGTCAAAGGTCAGTGTTATAGTTAGAGGCCCTCTGCAGTGTGTGTGTGTGTGTGTGTGTGTCTCAGATTTGCTCTGTTTCTACTCGTCTGGGCTCTAACCACATTACTGGGGGCACACTCTCTGCACAGTTCATCCTCGGGGTCCATCATCCAGTTCCACCACTGGTGGTTAAGGGTCGTCCTCCTTTGCTTTCTGATTGGCTGCGGAGTCCTCCTCCCTGTCCAAGTCTTACATAATGAACCTCAGTGTTTGCCTCGGAGTAAACATGGCAGGAGTCTGAACGAGCTCCGTCTGCAGAGCCATAAACAGCTACGCACACGCGATTCTTGCATCTCTGAGATGAAGTGTTGATGTTGATTTTATGAATGAAACGTTTGTTTTGGCCTCATGGTTTTTTCCCCTTGTGTAGTTTGAAATCTGGATAAATCATCTTATTCCGCACTGTCTGACAGTATCAATTATATTCTGTATCATCCTCTCTCTCGCATCCTCACTGGGAGGAGCTAAGAGGTGAGGAAAGGAAGCGAGGAGACACGTTAGCATAATGATTAGCACCCACAGGTGAGAGAAACAAACAACAAACAAACTCCTGTCATGTTTTTTAGGTAAAAAACCCTTAATATTGTCCAAAAATGTGCTTTAATTAAACATCAATCAAATATGACATATCAAAAAACGCAGGCACTATGAGTTCTTTATCAATGAAAAGTGTGATTTTAAGTAAAGTTACTGTATTAATAACTCCTAATAACTCTAATTTGTAATAAATGATTTAACAGATTTCATATTTTTGAGATTGAGATTGAAAGACTGTAAAACTTATACTCAATAACTCAAATTATTTGAGGAAACCGATAAAAGTTTATTAACTCAAACAATTTAAGCATGAAAGTATTTATTGTTAAGGTATTGTTAAGGTAAGTTAATTGTACTTAGTTAAAAGTATATTACACTCACATGCAGCATTTCTCCAAACTTAAGTGAACTTTTCTTGCAGTAAAGAAAATGATTACATTACCTGCTGACGTATTATAGAAATTAATTAATTATAAAAATTGGTAATTGGTAATTCATTTTCTCTGTTTTATCTATGTGACAAACATCAAATCTTTACAAGTTGGGGGATTAATTAAGAATTATTTGGATTCCTAATTGGGCTTATGATGATTAACAAATCTAAATAAAATCAATAATATACAACATTATAGCACTGATTACAGTCAATACATTTTTATACTGATATAAAGTCAACTTAACACCAATATTTAAAATACTGAACACATTTAACTTCACTAAAACAACTGAGTTGCTTCAACAGTTAATTTTTGAGTTTAATGAGTGACTCCAACTGTTTTTAAAGTATTATTTTATAACTAACTAAATGTAAAATGTTTGAAATTACTTTTCATTGTCTACAAAACTTGAATGTTTCCTTTTCGAAGAAAAGAACATCTGACTTTTTATGCTCTAAAATTATGATTTTTATGTGTAACACACTCATAAATCAACCAGTTTGGTTGTTCTTCGTGTCTCTTCCCTGTAATTACACAGCTTGAACAGCTGTGATGTTTCCCACAATGCACCTCTGTCATCCACATGTCATAATCATACCAGCTGCTGCTATATCTGTGTGTGTGTGTGTGTCCAGGAAGTATTTATAACATTATAAATGTGAGGAAGACGCACTTCCTCTGTGTGTGAGTGTGTGAGCGTATTACAGGAACTGATCACTGATTGATTATCGGCTCTCTCTGATAATAGAGGTGATGTTGTTGTAAATTGGTTTTATTACAGGTTTTTTCCTTCGGTTCCTTTTCTCATCCTGAGTTTTCCCGGTGCAGATCATCCTGTCCTCTGACATTGTTTGTCAGATGATATTGTAAAAGTGATTACCCACAACTGCCAGTCGTAGGTCATGAGATCCCTGTGTGTGTGTCATTGTGTGTTGATCAGCTTTTGTTGTTCTCTTCGAGAAATTACGCTTTTTTAGGACAAACGTTTTGTTTTTGAGGGGTTAAGATTACGGTAAGAGGATTTTATCAGTACATTAGTGACACAAATGTTTTGGGAAAGACGTCATAAAAGCTGAGAGCTGTACTACACAGCGAGGTAACTTAACCAGGTAACTTCAGGAGCTAATCGTGCTAAACCTGCCAAACCACACGTTTTAGTTGGATCCACACACCAAAACAACAACCTCTATACCTACATAATTTAAATGCAACAACATACTTTTGGTGTCACACAAACTGCAGTCTTCTGGGGAACGTCCTGTGTTTTTTGCCCCATTTCAAGTCAGCCCCTGACCTCGTCCTTATGTGGACTTTGTGCTCTTTATAATTTTCCCACCCGGGAGGTTACGGGAACAACTGTGAAAATGTTAAAGTCGTGTTATTGATCTGTTATCAACTGGGCCTGATCACGCATCAGTCCTTCTGTTACCAGACTTATCTACAGAGAGCAAGTTTAAACATTGGTGTTTGACCTGGAAGCTCTCGTTAACCATAGTATTAATATAAGGAAACGCAATAGAAGCAACAGAGGTAAAGGGAAGACGCCTAATAAACCACTGATTATATTTGAATTACAGTTTTGGAAACTGAGTAATATTTTGATTGTAGACAGTTTTAAAAGCTTTGTTTGGTTATTTCTTCAGGATTTGCAAGTCCGCAGCTACGCCGCAGCCGGATGGGCGTTCCCCTCCAGCATCGCTTTTGTGTCTGCAAGTCCGCTTCGACCTACAGACTGCCAAGGACCCAAGGAGGAGTTTACCCGAATAGGTCACTGGTACGGTGTGGGGGATGGCGCTGCTGGGCCCTGATGGACTCGGGCCCTTTCGAGATCCTCTCCAGCGAATGGAGAGGAGGGTCTGGTTGTCTTAAGGGTTTCCTGAAAGATGCAGTTTCAAGGTAGTTTTTTTCTTTGAGGATCTCGTGATGTGATATCCGTGGATGGGAGAACATCTTTCGGGTGAAGCGTGATCGAACGCTGACGCAGTCGCAGCCTATTTGGTGGCTGGTCACTCGCCGTCTGGTGGAGTGTGCGATGCTCCTGTTGTGCGCTTCCAGCATCGTGTCAGAGGTTATTGTGTCGGTACAGGATTCATGCGCGCGGCCCCGCGCCCCGTGTGCTGGCGGAAGAACACGACCGCTTACAGTCCGTTGTTTGTGTGTGCTGAGAGCGGAGATGAACGCCCCCCCCCCCCCCCCCCATTGTTACTAAAGCAGCAATAAGAAAAAACATTTATACGTGATTTGTTGTTTTGAAATGAAAGATGCCTTTTTAACCCTTAAAGATTACACTTTAACACATAGCAACTAGCTAGCTAGTGTTTCTGGGAGCTAGGCCTCACTGATTTTATAGTGCATTTTTATTGCACTATTACTTAGCCCGAAGCGGCCCCCTTATGGGCGGCCCTGTCTGGCTCCTGCTCCGCAACCATTGTTCTCCTTAACCTCTGATCCCCCAGGTGGAGTTTTCTTTTGCCAGGAGAGCTTCGCCCTGCAGCACGCCTCCGCCATCTTCGAGTGGATCTACTGCATGCTCATCATGCTCTTCTACGGGACTTTCGCCTTCGAGTTCTCGGGCATGTCGGGGGACACCCTGATGGTCCTGTCTAGAGGAGGCGGAGTGCAGAGCTTCTCCACCTCTGAGCACAAGACAGAGGTGGGCGGCGTCTCCAACCACCACCAGACAGAAAGCTTCTCCATGCTGTAACCAAACTGCAGCCCTGCAGAGGTTGAAGGGTCCAAAGGAGGTCAAAGGAAAGCCTGGAAGCTGCATCCTGCGTATCTTCACGCTCCACTTTTATTGCACAGCCAAGGTGCCGAAGCTGTTCCTCTCAGCAGTGACCAAAGACAGACTTTTATCCTGCTTTGCAAGAGTTCAGGCTACACTACAAAACATTGCACAATATTGTTTAAGTGCCTTCTCTGAACACAACGTCCAGCACACACGCAGTCCTCGCTGTTTGTTTTATTTCTCTTAATGAAACAATCACTCTCTGAATTCTTGCCCCGTTATCAGATTGGACGTCCTGAAAGCGCCTCAGATGTTTGGATGGTTTAGACGTTCAGACACCGAGCTCTGAATTGTTTCGTACTCAGGAAGTTTCGTTACATAATCGTCTTTTTCGCTCTTTACCTCGCTTGTAAAAAAATAAAGGTGAAGTTTTCCAAAAAAAACAATAGATGGAAAGTTACTGCGTGCCAAGAATAATTTGTTTCTTTGAATGTGGTTCAGTTGTTCTTAAAACATTTGTGTTCTTGTGTTGGACACTTTTAGTTCTTCTAAGTTTACCTTGTAATTAAAAAAAAGTTAAAATATCCACAGAAACATCTTTATAGCAATATGTCAGCAGCTGCGTCATATCGCCCAAATAAGCTCTGTTCTATATTTTGTTTTATCTCATGTCAGTTCTTGAGTATGGAAGAACCTTCACGCCAGTACAATAAATAAATAAGCTTAAAAAACGTAGCTTTGATAATACAAATATCCTCATGATAAGCTATTATTATGACCTTTTATCTTATAATGTCAGGTTTTATTTAATAATTAAAACTTTTTATTCCATAGTTGTGACTTTTATATCTTAATGTCGACTTTTTTATCTTAAAATTCAACTTTTCACTTCATAATTGACTTTTTATTAAATAATTATGACTTTTTAGCTCATATTTATGACTTAATTTCACTTTTTATCTCACAATTTTGACTTTTAATCTCTTTATTACTTTTTATTACATAATTATGACTTTTTTCTCATAATGTTGAGTTTTAATTGCAGAATTCTGAATTTTTATCTCACAGTCTTGACTTGTCATCTCTTAATTATGACTTTTTTATCTCATAATTTATTTTTATTTCAGGTATTTTGACTTTCTATGTCATATTTTGATTTAAAATGAAAAATGTTTTATTATCGAAGCTAAGTTTTCATCTTATTTTTTTATTTTACTGGCAGCAGTGTGTTTCCGTACTTGTGTCATTGCTTTCAGTAACAATGACATTCTTATAGTTTTAATGGGACCAAACTGTTTGTAAGGATGTTTTCATGCTGTATTTGATCATTTACAGAAATACTTTTCCAAGAAAGTTTAATAAAGTATGCAGAGAACAAAAGAAATAAAGCAAATAGAAAAATATTCTTATTTTGTGGTTTTCATTCACTCTTAAAGAAACTTGAAAAGTATTTTGTCAAAACGTTTTATTGTTCAAAAATCATATTTACATCATTTTCCAGAGATGTGGTTCACTTTTAGACGAGAAATACACCTCGTATAAGGACATTTACTGTATTTTTACATCTTTGCTTTACAGATGTCTGCAGGTCTTGATGAAATTCACAGTTTGAATGTCAAATAATATAAGAAACATCTGTTTCATCTCAAACAACCTCAGAAGAAAATATGATACTATGTTCAGAATACCGGTTTGTGCACTGATTACCTGCTGAAACTCTAAAAACTATTAAAACTTTCAGCATATACTACATGTAATAATTGTAACATCTTTGATAATCCAATATTACACTCAAAGCTGCACATACTTTGCCTGCAGCCAGCTACAGTATATAAAAAGTTTGAGACATCTACTGTATTTTTAAATCTCATCATGAAACATGAACCTCTAAAGAAAATATAGTAATATGTTTTCTAAATGTTTAGAAGCATGTATTTTTTCTTTGTTATCAACATCTGAAACTTCTTTGGGATATCTGCTGTGTGTATCTTCTCCTTCTGCGATCTCATCTTGGAGTCATTTTGTGCAGATGTTGATGAGATTCATGTTTGAATCCCAAATAATATGAAAACAACTGTTTTATCTTGAACATTAGGGAGAAAAACGAAAATAAAATAGTAGATTCTTGGGACTGTTTCAAATTAAAAAATCCTGAATAACTGAAAGAGCAGAGCATCCTGGATTATTCAATCTGTCTGCAGCAGGTTAGCAGCACAGAATAAATCTCCATGGTAACTTATGTGTCGTTGATTTTGTGAGACTGACTAACTTGCTTAATCTCAGCCTGGATAACTGAAAAAAACACAGATTTTGTGAAACAGCCCTCAGGTCTACAGGTTTGATTTTATGCTGTTTTTAAGAACAAAACACCAAAACAGCTGAAAAGACACAGTCTTCACTGTGTGTAATAACTTTAAGATCTTTAGACTCTCTTCCAGCAGCGTACAGTATTAATCATATAAAAAATACTGACAACAATAACAAAAATGTAGATTTTTCTTAAGACATTGATGTGGTTCTGAAGTGAATCTGCAAACATGGCTGCTCTCCCTTAAAATTTGGTCATTCACTTATTTCCTGACAGAAAAGCCAAATAGTTGCCCACAACAACTCTCTCCAAAGTGTGAAACACACTGCGGGCATGTGGCTGTATATCTACGGGACAAAAATACCAAACGGCTCGTGTTTCAGGTTACTATTGAGGGCCGACGAAGTCATAAAAACAGATGAAACCTCTTTGCTCCGTCCAATAAGCAGCGACTATCTGCACCCACCCTGACCCATCCCTGCACACCCTCCCAGCTGCCTTTCTCTTACTGGGTTACAGGAGCACGAGGGACAGCTATCTATACATCACTCTCACACACTCACACTCACACACTCTCTCACACACACAGATACTCTAGAAGTTCAGGTTCTTTGGGACCTCCCATGGAAACTCCTTCCTGCCAAAGTGTCCGTAGCAGGCCGTCTTCTGGTAGATTGGCCTCTTTAGGTCCAGGTCTCTGCAGCACAATCGATCAATAAAAGGTTAATTCAGGTACTTGAACGTGCCCCCAAACATTGTTTATATTTCATACAACAACAAAGCAGATGCAGACTCTTTAGTTTAAAGCCGACCTGACGATGACGCCGGGTCGGAGATCAAAGTTTTTATTGACGATCTGCAGCAGCTCCTTCTCGCTCTTCTGAGCGGAGCCATAGGTGAAGAGGGAGATGGAGAGCGGGTGGGCGACTCCAATCGCGTACGCCACCTGAAAATGTTAAATATATACTTTAAGACCTGTGTTTTAGGCCTTTGTTCAGGGTTAAAGCTATAATATGGAACATTTCTGCATTAAAATGTCTATAAACACTCGACCAGGGGTCAATGACCTTTACTATTAAAAGAGTCAATAAAAACTACATTTACGCCTCATAATGCAAATTTCTTGCAGTAGATCAAACCAGTAAATTCGGTATTTTCCTTTTAGACTTAGTTTTTTTTATTGTGTGTTGATTTGTAATCAATAGCCAGTCTAACTAGGGAGACTCGAGACTAGCAGCCACCGTTACTGAGGTCACTCTACAGCTGTCACTGTTGATTAAAGGCCATAAAAGCCCAAAAATATTAAACAAAAAAATAAAATAATAATAATAACATAATAAGTATTTATTGCAAAGACAGATTTAATCAGATCAGAACTATTGAATATTAAATCATCCATCTTTTGCTCTACCCTCAAGTGTATAAAAACTACAAGTTATGAACTTTTTAAAATGCAAAAATATGAAATTATCAGCTGAAAGAAAATACATATTGTGGATCCCAAGTAATTAGTTACACTACTAGTTACAGGGAAAACTAATATGATTACTATCAATAAGTTACTGCCCAACACTTGGGCAATAATGGTTCTTGTCTCTATTAATATGGAGATGTAGTAATGTAACATATTAATACTGTAAATTATGATAATAGTATAGGAGATTAAGTAATAATATATAATAATAAAATTAAAATGGATTTGATTTGTTGGATCTCACCTGCACCAGAACCCTCCTGCACAGTCGGGCTTTCACCAGAGACTTCGCCACCCAGCGGGCGGCGTAGGCAGCTGAGCGGTCCACCTTGGTGTAGTCCTTCCCAGAGAAAGCCCCGCCCCCGTGGGCCCCCCAACCGCCATATGTGTCGACGATGATCTTCCTGCCTGTCACTCCAGCGTCGCCCTGACAGGAAGTCAAGATTTGCATTTACAATACTTACGCAAGAATAGTGGATTTAAATATGACTGTTCTTAGAGCTCAGTATCAATCAGAATTAATTAAAGAAACGTTGCTGCTTAAAAATAAGTACCATAATTCTGTTACATTTTGTTTAATTAACTAACATTAATTCTCATTATTGAGTCATCTGTTATTTTTTTGCAATTAGTAGATCATTAAATTTACTCATCAATAATATACTCATCATAATATAAAACGGTAGACAGTTTATGTTCTGTGAATCAATTAATCAATAGATTGTTACAGCAGCAATATGAGTTAAAGATCCAGTGTGTAACATTGAAGAGGATCTATTAGCAGATTGGATTATTGGGTTACTGCCAGTTATTGATAACATGCATAACTCCTGTTCAGTTAATGTTAATGCATTACTGTTATTGAAATGTTTAATGCATTAAGATTTAGGCTGAATTAACATCATTCAGCTTCATTATACTTTTGTTTAGTTTAGTGATTAATTATCTCATAGAGTTTTTCTGTTGACCTCTGGGTAATCACACGAAAAGGAAGTTTGTCGAGGGGGATGGAAAAAAATGGCAGAGAGCAGATAGCTGAAGACGAGTGAATACAGAGCATATAGAATTTTTTGTGTACTTTAATGTTAAGTTGGACTATGAACTTGATACTACGTATGTATGTTTTGCTGGTCAATGTGCGCTTTCGTGTGTGAGTTTGTGACTCTGAACTGCCGACGAAGTGTGTTTATACTGTGAGAAGCTCCACAAAGTTAACTAGCCTAGGCTAGGTCAGCAGACGGGAGATTAACACGGTCTTTCTCTTTCGTTTTTTATTTTATTTTCCACATTGGATTTTCTGAATGTTGTGAACTGAGCTCCTGTGTTTGTGTTGTTGTTTCTTATCACATGCTGTGTAAACACTCAGGCTAAAGTTCAGGAGTTTGCATCTTCACATCTTGTGCATGCTAGGAAATCTTTAACTCAGTTTATTATTAAGGTGCATATAGAAAAAAAATAGTCTGAAATGGTCAAAAGTCCAACAACACTTGTCTTGTAGAAAAATAAACAACTTAATTATGTGACCAAGTGTTTGTGGCTGTAGTCAGAGTCCCCATAAAACACATTAGAAAGAACACTTAAACATTAAGCTACTACAGGTGTTGTTAGAGCTTTAACTTCTTCATTCTATAAAGGGACATCCCCCCTCTACCTCTAACACCTTAAGACCTTTACCTGCGGTCCACCGATAACAAACCGTCCGCTGGGCTGCAGGTGATAGATGGTGTCCTTGTCCAGGTACTTTGAGGGGACCACTGCCCTGATGACCTTCTCCTCCAGGACCCTCTTCTGCTCCTCCAGGCTCACGTAGTCATCGTGCTGCACTGAGATCACCACAGTGTGAACCCTCTTGGGGATCACAGCCCCGTTCTCTTGGGTGTAATGAACCGTCACCTGGATGGAGGGAAGGTGAGGACAGGGTTTATATTACACCACATTATGCCTAAACTGAGATTTAATCCCCATTAGGGGTCACCAAAGCTTCACGGCGGGTTGCAAGGCCTTCTTGATTTTAAGGTGTGTAGGAAAACTTTAAAAATATACACAGTAGGTTGATAACTCAGCATTCTGTTCACTTCTGTGACTTCAGCACTGCTATATTTTACTTGTTATTCAGCAATGTGTCAAGTCTTTCAGCATTTTGTTAATTTTTATGAATAAAACTAAATAAAATTGTTATTTATAAAGTTTAGATTACACTGTAAAACCAGAACCAAGTTCATTTAGACAAAAATTGTTGAAACAGGTTACAGCGAAAATGGTAAGTAAAACAAACTCAATTTTGTAAGTTAAAAAAACATTATTGATCAAGTAGCTTCAGTAATTTTAAGTGACACTGACTTAATTTTGACATTTTTATTTGTGTTGGAGCGGGAAAAAAATAGTACTTCACCTCCAAACATTTCAGTTCAACTGCTTAGTGTCTAAACTTTCATGACCTGAATTCAGGGAGAAGAAAACACTGAATTGGTCAAAAAAGCCTGTTAAGTCTGTATGACTGTTTAAAAAATATATAATATATATAATAATACATAATTCCAACTGAGAATTGTATAAAAAGTTCCTAAAAATATCAGAAAAACTAATTCCTGTTACAATATTTACAGGAAATAATCTTCTCAAATACAGTTTATCAGTTGTTCTGTATTGAATCAGTTTACTCATTGAAAACATCCGCTTATTTGAACAAATTGAGGCGCCCCGACTCTAGACACGTGCAGTGAGCTCAGAGCATCAATACGATATGTGCACATGCTGACGCTGTTGAGGGATTCTACCAGCTCAGATGTTGCATACCAGCGTGCTCTGTTCAGTCTCTGCTGGTAAGCACATTCTGGAGGTCACTATCAACGTCACACTACAGTGAGAACCACCTCATCGCAAACCATTATATCCATACATTTAAAGACTTCTTTGAGAGTTTATAAGCTTACAAACAACAGACATAAATGTGGGATAATTAAGCTATCAATGTCTCACTAAAGAGATCTTTATCTGGGATATTTTGCATAGATTTTCCTGTGATTAGTAAAAATCTTTATTTATATGATTCAGTTTACAGTGTTACAACAACTGTTTACAAGTTACAGTTCTTGATGTTTAAAGGAACAGATGGTTTGTTGATGCTTGGTAACAAAACTAAATTATCCCACCTGAGTCTTGGAGTCCGGGCGGAGCCAGGGCACGGTCCCGTTGCGTCTCAGTTCGGCCATCTTGGAGTTGAGTTTGTGGGCGAGGACGACGGTGAGCGGCATGGACTCTTCTGTCTCGTCTGTTGCGTATCCAAACATCAGACCCTGTTCGCACAGAATGAGCAGAATTTAAAATACAAAAAAATGTCACTGATTTCTTCACAAACATACTTAATAAGCTTCTTTTTGCACAAATTCCAGTTTATGTAATACATATTTCAGTCTCTTCAAGTACTCTGTGGATAACAACAAAAGTTTACGACCACAAGTTCTTAAAAATTTCAAATGAAAGAGCTCAAATTTAATAAAATCAGACAGTAATTGTTGTGTTGTGACCTGATCTCCAGCTCCGATGTCGTTCTCCAGACGATCGATGTGAACTCCCTGTGCAATATCGGGAGACTGCTGCTCGAGGGCCACCAGCACGTTACAGGTCTTATAATCAAAGCCTGCACAGACAGAGAGAAGGGAAAAAGTTAAATTAACTTGTTTTACTTTAAAGAGAAGTACAACTCTTGACTAATATCACACTGTTTGGCTCACACAGCCACTAAATCCCAATCCAATCACATGTTTTCACTCATACATGAACACAAATGTAAAATAACTGCTGAGGCAACATCGAAAGATTTAATATCTGGTTCCCACTCACCTTTGTCTGAGTTGTCATAACCGATGTTCCGGATGGTTTCTCTCACCACCTTCTGGTAGTCCACGTTGGCTCGGGACGTGATCTCGCCACAGAGCAGCACCATTCCAGTCTTACACACAGTCTCTGTTTTAACACACAGAAGAAGACATTAAGTCAAGTTTGTTTGTTAGTCATGTGATTTATGCATGTGATGTAAGTTAAATGCTTTGCCTACGTTTAACCAGGCCGGTATTGGGTGTTTGTTTTCAGCATTATGGGACATTTTTGGGACTATTGGGGTTTGGAAAGTGTTTTTTTTTTTTTAAAGGATCAAAATCGATGCAGCAGAAGCAGAGAGATTATCTTTTCTTATTCCACAAATTCTTCTTCCTTGTCAAAACCTGCTGCCTACATTACCCACAATGCAACTCAACCGCCAACAATTTAGTCAGAGATTGTTATGCTAGTAGCGGCTAATGAAGCTTCAGGAGCAGCTACAGAGGTCTGGTGAGCTCCACTTCAAACTTGTAGTCTTCTGTCCCAACCAATGCTGACTCAAATGACATCGGTTGAGGACTTTAGAGACATAAAATACTTCATACACATTTTTCCATGTAACCATTAAACTCCCAAAGATGTTGATGTGAGTAGTTCTCTTTTAAGGATGCCTGCAAACAGATTGGGCTCAAACGCTGCTTGTGAGTATGTGTGAACGTATCAGCTGAATTCACAAATAAGTGACCAGTCATAAGTCTTTGTCTTGCATTTTTCTTTTAATTATATTAATAACAAGTGTTTCAGGTTCTGTTCCTCATCATGGAAGCAGAATGGTTGTGAATGCCACTTTATGTCTGGTAGCATCCTGAATGACTCCTAAAGATCTGATATAAAGCCATCAAGTAGAGTTTTCTTCTGTGTTTTGTGGACAAAAAGTTGAATCCATAAGTTAAATTGTCTGCTACAGAAACATAAAGGAAGATAATTGTAAACTGTGGCTCCAGTCTTTTGGTGCATTATTTCCCTCTAATGGACAGAAGCACATTGTTACTCACCACAGGCTACTTTGGCATCAGGGTCCTGCCTCAGGTGAGCATCCAGCACAGCATCACTGATCTGGTCACATATCTTATCTGGAAAACAAGATTTAAATACATCAATATTTGGTTCGCTCTGTGGGTGCCGGGTTGTTTCCTCCTTTGACCTTTTGCTACATGTGACATTCCTCATCTGGGCAGAGCCTGAGGGTATCAGATTTCACCTCTGCATCAGCGTACTACACATCTTTCTTATTAGGAGCTTTGGCCCTATGAATAGCCTTGGCATCGGTGTCACATGGTATGCTGTAACTCCATCACATCATCAAAGCGTTGCCACGCTCACCAGAACTCTACTGTACTCAAACCTGCTTTTACTTCCACTCCACTGTATTTATTTCACTCAGTAGTACGTTTTTTACTGTGTTAAATTTATCTGACAACCAGATTTTTCACTCAAAACATCATACAGGATATGATGTGTTGTTGAGAGCAAGAAATGTCCTCATCAAGTCATTTTAGTCTGTAAAGAATTAAACAAATGACAGAAATCAGCCAGTAGAAAGAATAGTAAAACCTTTTTTCAATGCAAATGTTCACACATTCTTAAAAATACTAGATTCACACTTTGAGAAACACCAACGTGAACCTAATGCTGGAGCTTGTTCTGGTTCTGAGTCGGTTCGCGAACCCTCTACCTGGGGATCGAGACCCCCACTAGGGGTCGCCAAATCTTCATAGGGGGTCAGGAGGCCTTGTTGATTTTAAAGGGTGTAAGAAAACTTAAAAAATATACTCAGTAGGAGACTTATATCTCAGCATTTCATTCATTTCTGTAAAGAAAACTAAATGAAATTGTAATTAATAAAAGTTTATATCATTATTTAAGATATAAAGTAAAGAACACAGGATACTTTCACTCTCTGATAAACAGCCTCGTCCTGCTTTAGAAACGTTAAAACAACCAAAGAGCTGATAGAACAATCATGAAGAGTCAGGGAGAATAAAACACAGAAATTGTCAAAAAAGAAGCCTATTAAGTCTGTATGATTGTTAAAAATACATAATACAGGCAGAGAATTGTATAAAAATATCAGGAAAACTGTCTGACTCCAGTAGATGAATGAATCAGATGAGCCTCAAAGCCTGGTGTGTTGTGTACTGCAAGTTTATCTTCACTCAAAATGCATAATTAGGTTGTTTTCACAAAATCGGATACTTGATTTAATAACATTTCCTTATTATGTTAATAGAAAACATAATTCGCTCTTCATTACGTTTCCATGCATATAAAAGCAGAGCAGGCGAGAGAAGACGTCAGAGTGCGACCATGTGGCTGTACACATAAGGAGCTATTATTGTAACGAAACTATTTACAAATGTGAGCAGAGAGTTGTGTAACTGTATCTCAACCTATGTGTGCGTAAACAGATTTCTAAATGTGTGTACATACATATTAACGGCTGAGAAGTCCAAGTATTTGCTCCAAGAGAAGAAGTCATAATGGCTCCGTATAAAGACCCTACGGGTCAAACTCATTAAAAGGACTGTTCATTAATTTTCCAGCACTGCTTACATGTTGCCTTTTGTATAACCTTAACTAACAAATAGCTGTAGGTAAGATCCGACTCTTAAAATGTAAAGAGAAAACAAAAGTGTCTGAAACTTTTCAACAGTTTTAACAGTTGTTGATTCAACTTAAAATCCCAAGTTTATTGAACTTGTTTTCTCAAGTTCAGTGAACAAAACTTCTTAGACGACTTTGAACTAATGATTCAACATAAGTTGAGTTAACTCACGTTTTTAAGCAGCAGCAGGAAAAGTTAAGTTTTTAAATTGAAGCAGCTTAAAAGGATTCACAGTGTAGTGTTTGGTTTGAGCCTCACATGCAGCTACAATGGAGGTTTTCTCCTTGATAATTTAATTAAAATCCAATTTAATATCCGTATAATCAAGGATTAATTATCTAAATACTTCACAGTTGCACCCAAAAACAAACAAATTAGAGCATAAATCAGTGCTGTGTGGTTCGTCAGATTGCGTTTTATGCTACAGCGCCTCCGTGCACCGCTCAGGATTCTGCACATTCCTCAAAGTCATCAATGATCACTGAAACATAAAAGTGTGGAACAACACTGGACAACCGACTACTCGTCATTCATAACCTGCAGGAGCTGCAGATGAAATGCTGTATGAGAGAGAGGGAGTCCTCTACTCACCAGGATGTCCCTCTCCCACAGACTCAGAGGTAAACATGAAGGACCCGTCCTGATGAGCGTGCTCGTTGGTCCCATCCATGGTACCGTTCATTTTTCTCCCTTGTCGAAAAAAAAAGCTGCCTGTGGAAAAAGTGGAGCAGAGTGAAGTGACGACTGTGGAGCAGCGAGGCCGTTGGGGGCACAAGAAGCCTCCTTATCAAAACAGGATGACAAAGACGGACAGATTGTGTGGTAGACTTTCCGCTGCAGTCTCACAGGTCCCGAGGCAGTGCAGCCGGATTACTCTGCGCTATATAAGGCAAAGACAACATACACACACGGCGGGGGGGGGAGGGTGCCATGTGAACCCAGTGGGTTAGACCATTCACAGGCGAGAAAGAGAAGGGAGGGTGGGATTCAAGTTTTTCTTCTTCGTGGAGACACTTTTTTGTTTTTTAAACTCTTCCTGCACTAAAAGGCCCCAAATCTGTCAGAAACTGGACTCATCAAAACCTCCTCAGATAGTCAAAACTAGTCCTGGACTCAAACAGCAGAGCCTTGATTTCATCAGACGGTTTCTCTGCAGCTCCTCCACCGATTCATTCATGCCTGCTCTTTGTTTCTTTGTACCTGGGGGCCCCTGAGGTCTCTGATGGGGCGTCTGTGGCTGTGTACACAGAGGGCTGGTTTTCACTGCAGAGCTCAGATATGAAGCGATGCAGTGGAAGAGGAACAAGGAACAAGAGTGCTCAGATCTGATTTTAAAGATCAATAAAAGTGTATTTTCATATTTAATGGGTGTAACTCAACAGATTATAGAGCCAACACAAGGAACAGAGCTGTATCTATACAGACTACTCAGCAAATAACTGAGAAAGCCATTGAAGTCCAATAGTTCAAAGATGGAAAGAAACAATAAAGGAAGAGACTAACGTACAGAGAGAGAAATTAAATTTCCTGTTTTTTTCTCTTTTGTTTGTTTGTTTGTTGTTTTGTTTTTGTTGTTTCACTCTGTTGGTAGCACTGTGTGTTTGGATTATATGTGTAAGACAACAAAAGAAACAAACATAAATACTCTGTGAAAAGATGATTTTTCTGCAATAAAAGTATATTAATATACACCTAACTTTAGTTATTAGTTATTCTGTGTAGCTGAAAAAGATTACATTTGGGTTAATTAGTTGTTATAAGAAGTATATAAACAGTTAATAAAAGGTTTATAATGCAGCTGTAAGTTTGTTAAAGGTCTGTATAAACAGATAATGAATAATAATAATAATATAATTGTATGTTATTATTACCGGATAAGTTAAAATGTCCTTATATCTGCTCATAACTCCATTGTAATGTGTTTTATTATATGTTTATTAAGTGCTAATAAATGATAAATGTTACTATTGTTGGTTTGAATCGCTAAATTAATGAAAATACTGTTTAATGGACACTTTGAGTGTCTGAACAATGAATGTGTTGCTTCTTTATTGTTTCAGATTAAAACACATGACGCTGTTTATTAACTGATAACTTTGTCACATTAAACATTAAAGTGTAGTTTTGCTTTTACAGCATTGTGACAGTGTATTTGTTGTCGGCCTGTCTCTGTTTACCTGTTTCTCTCTGGATGTCTGGCTCCTCCCACCTCCTTCAGTGATTGGTGTCACCTGCTCCAAGCCTTTAAAAACAATTTCAAGACGGCTGCCTCTCTCTCTCTCTCTCTCTCTCTCTCTCCCCCTCTCCTGGAGGACTGTTTCCTTTCAGGTACCCACTTGGGTTTGGTTTCAGATTGTGTTCAGTTTATTTAGGTTAACCTTCATTCATGTTGTACTGAGTTAAAGTAGCACCACATAACAGACACTTTTCATATAGAGCAGGTCCAGACCACAAGCACTTTAACAGGTTAGTAGAGACTGTATCAACCTTTTTATTTTAACATTTTAAAGCTCAGTCTGTGGATTTGTTTGTCCATTTGTTGTTGAGCACCGAGCTGCACTGTGACGTTCTGACCACTAGATGTCAACCTGATGCAGAAGCACTGGTTATATCTTTAAAGTAACAAACAAACTCCAGTGTGAATCTTATTATATTATTTATTATTGTTTTATTGACAGACAGTATAAACACATTTACATGCACATGCACTGTATCACTGCTGAGTGAACAAACTATATTCATCCAGTGATGTACTTAATATTTAAATTAATAATACTGTAAGTAAGTAAGTACGGTTGTTACGGTAAGTTATGGTTATTTAACATCTTAACTTAGTGGTTTCCAACCCTTTGTGACATTTATAATGTATATTTCATATTATATTAAACACTGTACAATGAACCCAAATAATAAACTCAGTAACTGCAGGAAGTTTGTGTAAAACAAGTGATTTTGATGAATTTTAACACATTGTTTCCTGTTTAGGGAACTTTTTATATAATTCTCTGTCTGTATTATGTGTTTTTTAATCATTTTTAACAATCAAACAGACTTAGTAAGCTTATTTAGCTCCTAAATAATTACATAAACTGTAAAACTGTACTTTAGTTTTCTTCACAGAAATGAATGAAACACTGAGATATCCTACTGTCTACTGCCTACTGTGTATATTTTTAAACGTTCTTACACCCCTTATAGTAAAAAGACCTTTCCACCCCTGTGAAGCTTTGGCGACCTCTAGTGGTTGGGAACTTATCTTACCAAATGTGTTTACTATAAGTTTCACAAATAAGTACAAAGAGAATATTTTGAATTACTGAGCTGTGATGGTGAATTAATAAGATAATTAATAATTGTGCAGCAGTTATATGTTTAATACTAAATACTGACTTTAATGATCAGGAAGGAAAATAAACTGTTAGAATATTTTACATTTTATCACATTTCTTTTAAGTTACAATAACAAGTGAAGAAACAGGGTTGGTTGTTTTGATAGATTATAATCTATAGTGATCCTAATTTGATCATTGATGATTAATAAACTATTAAATACGTCTTGAAAAAGAGTTCAGGGGACGTATTCTTGGGTTGGAAGATTGATGGCGTTAGTTTTTGTCTCAGGCCACCATCTTCTCATCGTCCTCTTGATTTCTTTTTGGACCTGAAACACAAATAATGTTTGTTTAAGTTGATGTTACAAACTGATTTTAAGTTTATTGTGTAAACGTACCTCTCCATTTAGAAAGCAGTACAACAGAGCAACAATAAAACCCTGAAACAGCAGAAAAAATTCAAGTTAGAAAAGAGCTGCAAACTACATTATAGATCTTGTCAATTAAATTGATTAGTTCATCTGCAGCTTAATGACTGATTGAACTGATTCCTGCTCCTCAAACATGAGGATTTAAGGTTTTTATTTGTGATATATGTCATATAAACTGATTATATTTGGTTTTTGGAGCATTGGCCCAGTAAAACAAGATACATGAAGACATCAAGTCTTCTTTTCACTATTTTCTGACAATTTTTTAGACCAAACAATTACTAAGTGTTTCAACATGTAATTACACTTGTATAGGACACTAAATACGTAAGTAATGAACACTGTAATGTGATTATATAGTTATTTTAACTAAAAAAAAATCAAATATTTTCATATTTTACTGTAAGTTACACAAACTAAATTTGGTAAGTTAATAAACATTCTTGATTAAGTAACTTTAGT
>NW_023339651.1:2419060-2430632 GCF_004916995.1 Morone saxatilis | reverse complement strand
TGTAAAGACAAAATACCCAGTAAAAACTAACTAACCCTAACTTAAAACCTTTTTTTAAACTAAATACATCAATAATTGTTTTTAGTTTTAAGTTTAAGTAAAATTGAAGTTCAAAAAGAGTTAAATTATTAACCCTACTTTATCAAGGATGTTTGTTTTTTTTTACTTTTAACTTAAAGTTTTACAGCGACAGCTACGACAGATATCTGCTACCTGGAAGGATCCTAACACCAACTCGAAGTAGAGTCGAGGCCTCACGCCAACGTGTTCTGGAAACAGAGCAAACACCACGTAGTGGAGCCCGAACAGAGGGATGAGGAGCAGAGTGGAGCGGACGAGTCTCCTGCAGGAGGCGACAGACGACAGCAGAAGAAGCTGGCTGACAGGTAGACAGCGAGGAGACGAGAGAATGAACAGGTGAGTCAGATCTTACCTGTACAGCTGGGTCTCACTTTGGTTCACAGGTGTGGCCTTTGTCTTCTGAACGATGATCCTACTGACATTCAGGAAGATCACAAAGTTCATCTGTGGATCAAATCACATGCAGAGAAAACAAAACTTATAAACAAACAACAAATAAAAACCTTATAACTTATAATACATAAACATTTAGGTTAAAAAGGTTATAAAAAATATTCACTTAGCATCTCAAAATAATGACTTTGTGGTCAATATTTTGAGAAAGTTTTTCATTATAATAACTTTTATATCTCTTCTTAAACTTATTGAAATATTTGTTCTTTGCTTCCACAAATTATAACCAACCTCCTTGTCAAACAACATTTTAGTTTATTTCTGAGTTGTAATTTATTTAATTAATATATATAATTTGTGCTGTGTCAAAGCCATTAGCCCATTAGCTTAGCATAAAGACTGAAAACAGAGGGAACAGCTAGCCTGACTCTGTCCAATGGTACCAAAATCCATCTCCCAGCACCTCTAAATCTCACTAATTAAGATCTTATATATTGTTTGTCTCATATGCTAACCAGCTGCTGCCTGAAACATGAAAGCCGCAACAGCAAGATTCCCAAAACACTGAGCTACAAAAATAAATGTCAAAATATCCAAAATCTGGACAATAAACATTCACCTGACTGATTTGTTGACTTACAAGCTGCTTTTAACGCGCAGTTAAAGGTGTGTCGGTGGGAGAAATGTCCCGTTCCCAGAGGTTAGTTCGGGTAAATAAAAGAGATGTGAGCAGAATGTGTTTGCTTACAAAGATGGAGAGCAGAATGGGAATCTTGATTATCCACCACAAGCGGCTCTCCAGGTTGTCCCAACAGCTGCGTACAGAAATATTACCGTCAGTTAACATTAAATGAAGATGTGTAACACGTCTGCACATCGACACTTTTACTCACCCTTCGTCATCCAACTGATGTTTCAGCAGGGCCCAGACAACAACAGTCACTGATGGAGTACCTACAACATCAGACATGTAAAATAAAGCTTTTAACTGGAACCAAGAAGATCACATCACTCCTGTTTCAGCCTCTTTAGGCTCTCTGTATGTTTTTAGAATTGATTTTAAGATTTTAACTTTTAAGGCTTTAGGTTGTCTCTCCCCGCCTACTTTATCTCAGACCTTTTCATACCGTACACGCCGGCTCAGGTAAACATCTTTTATCTGCTCCAGAGGCCCAACTGAAAGGGGACGGAGAGTTTGGGGCCCCGAGACTCTGGAGCAATCAGGTCACCTGAGTCAGGGATTTAAGTCTCTTCTTAAAACACACTTTTATCTGAGCGCCTGCCCTGATTTTACTTGAATATTAATGTTCTGAAGTATCTTTTACTTCCTAAATGTTTTATCACAGCACTTTGTAACGTTGGTTTTTAAAGTGCTCTATAAATAAAGATTATTTTTATTATTATTATTATTATGATACATATAAAAGCACAGCATACCCCAGCCGATGGGGGCGTAGATCCAGAAGAGCTTCCTGGTCTGAGCGAAGGTGAAGAGCAGCAGCGTCTGCAGGTACAAACCCTCCACCAGCAGCCAGGAGAAGTTGGACAAAACGCAGAAGTGGAAGAACGTCACTGCTGCTTTGCACCGGAGCTGAGACGACACAAAGGACATAAAGGACATAAAAGACATTAAGGACACATTACCTTACACAACAGATGTCACAGGACAATTTAAATTTAAAAGCAAGAAACAAGTGTCCAGGTTTTTGGGTTGGTTTTGAAATAAATGATTTGAAAGTTTGATTCTTATTTTATATATCAGGGTTCAGTGTTTCGGTGCTTTATGGTTACACACAATGATTTATATGGTTTTAGAGCTGAAACCATCAGTCGATTAATCCATTAGTCAATCGACAGGAAACTTATCTGAAACTTTTATTAAGAAAAAACAAAAAAAAAATGGTTCAAGCTTCCTAAATTAGTGAATTTACAGCTTCTCTCTTTGTCTTTTATGATATTAAACTGAATAATGGGATATGATATCATCATCATATCATGTTTTTACCATATCGAGAGGAAAATAAGCACCTGAGGTTTAATCTTCACTGAACATCATGATGTGATATTTGTTGTAGACGAGGGAATCTCTGCAGATCTTCATTATAAAGCTGACTGTCACATTTTACTTTTATCAAAACAACTGCAGCTTCTGCAACTCACATACTGTGATTTCCATAATATTGTGATTAATTGTGCAGCCCACTCAGAATGATTGATTAATTATAGTAAAAGTAAACTGACCTGGTTTGATCAGTGCTGCCCAATAAAGATCTATAACTTAATTGATTAATTTTAGACAACAATTTTGTGCCACTGGACGTTATAAACCTGCTCGTTTTAATCAATGCAGCTCAGGATTCACTAACTTTTGCCCCATTACAAAATAATTCAAATTTTTAATTATTGGTGATATAATTCCAGACTCATTTTCTTTAAGTTAACTTTATATCCTTATAATAATGTTTCTCTTTTGTTTTAATTTCAGTTTATTAATCATCATAAATCCAAAATATTCATAATAATCCCCCAAAGTGTAAAGATTTATTGTTTTTCACCTAAAGAAAATTAAAAATGTATTTACAGTCAATTAATGATAAATAGTTTTATCATATGTCAGCTGTTTTAACAGGTAATGTAATAATTTTTGTTAGTGGAAGAAAACTGAGTAAATTCAACTTGATGGTAACAAAGTTGGAAAGTTTGGAACAGACTTTAATGAAATTAGCACAATTAACTTAAATTACTAAGGTTACCTGAACAATAAATACATAAGTTACTTCAAATCAACACATATAATACACAAATAAACACACTGCACATGTAAATAAACTAAACTATCGTCAGTGTGTCTGCAGCCTTACTGTGGACACGGTGCAGTGGTCCGTGCTTTTGTCTGCAAACAACACTGAATCTTTGATGAACACAGCGAGACTTCTGAGCATGAAGGTCACGAACAGGTTGAGGTGGATGTAGTTGCGCGTGCAGAGCAACTTCCTGGGAGGATAAAAGAGAGTATGAGTTTCATCTTTAACATTAGATTTTCTTTATTTTTCAAAATAAGGCAACCTGAAGCTGCAGAAGACCAGAGCAGCGACGAGGAGAGCAGCCAGAGAAACTCCGTATCCGATGCTGTACATCAGCTTCAGGGTATCAAAGTAGTTCCTCTGGAGCAGAACATGAAATATTTATCAATTAGAGGCATAAAGAAGCAGAAATCTTTGGTTCCCTGCTGATTTAAAGATGAAATCAGAGTTCAGAAGGAGACAGTAAACCTTTACATCTGCTCTACCTCCTCTTCCTCCATGTCTTCGTCCTCCTCAGAAGCTTCGTAGTAACAGGCCTCGTAATACGGCACGCTGGGTTTGCTCCATCCTCGGACCGAGCAGCTCCTTGTGATGAGAACTGAGAACGATTCATTGGAGGAAGAGTTCAAACTGCAGCTGAAGACATGGAAGTCCTTTCTACAACAATCTGAATGTGATACAGTTTATTGATTTCTATCAGGAAGAAGTTAAGTTTAATTTTTAAGGTAAAATAAAAAGAATAAATAAAAAAGATGTGATATTTCTCCAACACTGCATGTTCCTGACATTGTACTCCAGGTCCAGTTTGTAACATTTAGGAGCTGTAAACACAACACTGACATACCAACATCTTATATGGTTGTTACTGTGAAGTATGTTGTTATAATATATGATATAATTATGTAATTTATTCAAGGTTAGTAAAGTTAACGTTAAAGGTGACGTTAAAGTTTTAAAATCTATTTATGAGGTGCAAAGTAGTATAAAGGATGTTAATGTTAACATTTAAAATGAATTAAAATAGTTTTTACTGTAGACAAAAACCTATTTTAAAGGCTGATTTTGTGGCTGGTGGAAGATTTTCTTGGGAATCTGGACTAAAACCTTGGCTAAAAATAATTAATAATTATTATTATGCTAATAATAAGTGTGCACTTCAATGTTCCTCTTCCTGAAAGCTGATATAAACTCTTCAGAGACTTCCTGCTGTGTGTGGACGCCGTTCACCTGGAGGAGATTCGGGCTTCAGCAGCGGCAGAGGACAGAGGACGGAGACGATCTCTCCCTCAGAGGCAGCCGGCCAACAGCTCACTCCGTCCCACTCCATCACACAACCTAACATCACAATATAAACCATCAGCGTGAGGAGTGGGACTGAGAGAGGAAGGTTTCTATCATATAGTTACCTGATGTTGTGTTACTGCTCCTCTGCAGTGACGCTGCAGCTTTGGTCTTAATCTTCAGTTTACACTCGTTTTCTTTCTTTTGCAGGTGAAGAACAATTGAACATGGATGAGTCGATTCCACCTGATAACAAAGATTAATGCAGGTTCATTCAATTCACCTGGAAAATCAGTTAATATTTCTACTGAATGCATGAAAGCTTTGCATTAATTTGAATAACCAGGATCATTTATAGCCTATTTACTGGTTAATAACAACATTTTACACACATGTTATAACTTGTTAGTGGATAAAACTGATATAAAACTGATATCAGTGCACACATAAATCCCAGTGAAAAAGGAGAATGTCATATTACTTTCATTATAATGAATTAATGGCTTTTATTTAGACAGATTTTAGAGGGTGCTGCAGCTCCTCAGCACCCGTTTCCTGCACCTAGAAGCCTAGAAGGAAAGATTTGATCCAACTTTATAAAAACAAGAGTTTGAGACTCAAATCTTGTACATGAATTTAAGATTTTCACTCGTCTTTCTACATTTTATATTTGGAATATAATTTAATATGTGTTGAAGTACCTGATAAATGTGTGTCTGTTTAACTATTTAAGTTTATTAACTCAAACAATTTAAGCTTTAAAGATATTTGATTTGAGTTGAAGGAACTCAAGTATTTATTTACTTAAGGTAACTCGGGTAAATTAAGTTAATTAAGTTACTCTCATATGCAGCATTTATCCAATTTTTTTTTAATGTGTGAACAGAATTTATCTGAATAAAGTCACTTAAATGCTTCTTTATACAAATGTTACCACCAAGTTGAATTTACTCAGTTTTCTTCCACTAAAGCGAATTATTATATTACCTGTTAAAACAGCTGATGTATGAAAACAACAAAATAATTAATAGTGAATTCATTATCAAAATGATTTAATGTGACTTACATCAAATCTTTATACTGTGAGGGATCATTAAGAATTATTTGGATGTATAATTGAGTTTATGATGATTTATAAGCAGTGGTTCTCAATCTGAGGGTCGGACCCCCACTAGGGGTCGCCAAAGCTTCATGCAGATTTCTTGTATTTTAAGGTGTCCGAGAAAACGTAAAAAATACACACAGTAGGTGTATATCTCTGTGTTTGGTTCACTTCTGTGAAGAAAAGTAAAGTAAATTATTAAATAAGTCTGTGTAATTGTTCCATAATATATTAAAAATACATAATACAGACAGAGAATTGTATAAAAAAGTTCCCTAAACAGGAAATAATCTGCTCTAAATTCATCACAAATTCATTGTACAGTTTTTAATATAATATGAAATATCCATATAATATGTCACTGAGTCAGTTTACTAAATGATAGAAAATGTCCCTTAAGGAAAAAGGTTGGGAACCAGTGATATTATAATGCTTACATTTATATAAAACTGGAATTAAATCACTAAAATTTAAAATACTGAACACATTTAACTGAGTTGCTTTAACAGTTCATGTGAATGACTCCAGTTTTTGTTTTGTAATAATAATTTATGTTAACTTACTTCTTACATTAAGATGTGTTATCAGATTATTTATCTGTATTTAGTTTAAGGGCTGTTAATGTGCACAAATACTAATTTACTTTTAATTTCCACAGGCAGGACACATTTTATTCCTCTTTACATTAGATACCATGTAAATACATTCAGACAATTGCACAAATACACAAATAAATGAGTTTGCAGTAACTTACCACGTATTTAGTGATGATGAGGATGTATAAGGCAGCAGTCAGACTGAAGTTCATGGTTTCAGTCGTTAAAAAAAAGTGTCAGTTTTTACAAAATCTGCACCAAACAGAAGATCTGCGGTTTAAAGTTTGTTAAATATCTGAAATATGTTTCCTCTTTAGGGTTTGTAGACTGCTTCCTTCCTGCAGTTGGACTGATGTGGAGCATTTTGAAGCCAACATCATTCACGTCATTAAAGGATGATCTCACCTGAGCAGCTTCATGCTAACAGCGGGAGGAAAAACAGAAAACAAGGTGCCTTTAATTCATGATTTATGCGGCACGCTGTTGACTGTGGAGTCCTTAAAACCAAAAATGTGCATTAAAAGAAGTCATTTTATGGTCTTGTAGTTTATTTAATTAACAAATCCTCTCACAGCAGGAGTTTTCATGCAATATTCAGCTGATAAACAACACATGCTGTGAAAATCAAACAAGCAGAAAACCTGCACATACTGATGGTTTTAATGTGAGTTCACATCAATAAAAGATCTGTTATAATGTTTAATCCTCAAATATATCTATTAAACTGTGAGAAGAAAGCTTATAAACACACTTCTACTGTTTGAAGGCATTTATTATCACTTTAATTTACTCTAAAATATCCCGAAAGTGGCACAAGAACATTTAAATCCAGGGTGTGAACTACAGAGGAAGCTTATTTTGGCTGTTAATTTCTGTGTTGTGTTGCTGTTTCTTTAATATCATGGATGCATAAAATTAGGCTCTTATTGATTAGTTAACTGATTATTATTTATCAGATCTTGAGATAAGCCTTCAGTATTGCAGTTATGAATGTTTCCCTGCAACTAATGTCACACACTGAACTCTAATCTTACTGTATTTAAACAACATGCAATGGAGGCTGCTACCACTAATATGTATATATTAATACTCTTTAATGCCTCTCTAATTAATACATTATGTATTTGTATGTTATAGTATTTCATTGAGTCCTTACGTATTTAAAAACAAGGTGATTTCATGAGTCTGTTTGAGGAAGAGGAGGCTGTAATGTCTCCCTCTAGTGTTTGATTCTGCTCTCTTTTATCAGTTTAAACAAACATACAGACTTAACAAGCTTCTTTTTTTGACAAATTCAGTTTTCTTGTCCTCAATGTTTGACCTTTGTTCTATTAGACTATTTATTTTTCTTTAAAGAAGTGAACTAAATGCTGAGACACAGACCTACTGTGTGTATTACATCACTGATTCTCTCACTTTTATTGATTGTTGATGCTTTGGCAGAATTGTTGTTGCCGATAAAGCAAATTAGAATTGAATTGATTGCTTGTTTGTTAATATAATTACCATGTTATGTTTTACAGACTGCAGTGAGTACAGTTATCTAACAGTAATTCAGGGGAACTCTCACTACTTGTCTGTCTGAATCAGATAAACTCGTGTTACGCAACTTTTTCCCTCCCAGCGTGAGAGGAGGGGTTGGTGTTGGGGGCAGATGGTCAGTTAGTCTTTATGTGGGTTTTTTTCCAGACAGAGACGCCCTAAGATTTAACTGGCATCCAGAGAACTCATTACTGTGATGTGAACTTCTTTGTACAGTCAAGACTGATCTGAATCTGCTGTCACGGTCAGCTCCCAAATACTGGAGCCACTGGTTCACTTCAAAGAGCAGCTTTCATTTATTTTATTAATTAAAATCAACCTGCGTAAACTAGAAACACAGACACATGTTTATATAAAACATCTAATTTATATTGTACCTTCGACTATTGAGGTTTATGGATGTTTGGCTGTGAGATCTGAAGGTGAACTATCAGGAGTGTAACACAGAAATCTGGTTCCTGGGCTCTGATATGAAGCCAGTAGACAGATAGCTTAGCTTAGCATAAAGACTGGAAACAAGCTGTATTTCTCTAGAGTCAGGACTTCAGTGAAGGCTTGTTTTGTACAGATATTGAGTAAACAAACATGAGCAGTATCAATCTTTTCTATTGATTTTGCTTAAACAATTGATATTGGTTCAACAAAACTTTGTTAATTAATGATTAACTTTAATCATTTTGCCATATTGTAGGTAAATTAAATATTAAATCTTAATCTACAAACGGCTCCCAGGTGTTCAGAGACCTTCTGGTTCCACTCTGATCTTCAGGCTCAGTAACTTGTGGAGGATCCAGATCTTTCTATAATTAATCGATTATCAAAGTGTTTGCCAATAAATTTCTCTGGATCGTCTAATCTAATATCTGCTGCTGCCTCCTTATTTTTTATGTAACATCATCAAGAATTGATGCATATTTTAAGAACACAGAACAACAATGGAAAAATCTGACCTTTAAGTCAACTAAAACTAAATATTATTAGTTAAACCAATGTTTCCTGTCTTTCTTTAGGGAACCAGTTTCTTAAAAATGACAAACTACCGACACAATTCACAGTAAAAAGAGCAAATTTGTGCACAAATGAACGTTTCCTGATCATTTTTATTGCTGTTTCTGCTTCACGTCATATTTTCTTAAACAGAGATGTATTTTGAAGAGATGTAGCCTCCTGCGACCCTGCGTCCTCCTAAGGGGACAAAGTTTTATATGAACACATTTTAAATACTTTATGAATAAGACAAAATAAATGCATTTAGCAGGAAGAAAAAATTCTGCAAATGTTGGGTTTAATCTATGGGAATGAGACATTTTCTGGAGGATTAAGTTAACATACTTTTTATTTAAACTGCGTAACTTTAAACCTTCGTCTGACCCTAAAGCTGCTGGAGGAGAAATAAAAACCTCCATGTATCCTGTTCTATTTAACATCCAGACTGAACAGAAGCTCCTGTACAGTAACAAATCAGTGCGAGTCGGCACACAAAAGGTCGAGTCTTGGCACATAAAGCAGTGGAGGCCTCTTGGGGGGGGGGGAGTAAACAGTGCACCCTTGTGTCCCTCCTCTTTCACTGGCCTCCCCTCCTCTTCCTCCCCTCCCTGTGGCCTCCCACCATCACACACCCAGTGCCAACTTTTACACCAAGTCGAGAAACCATTCAGCTCCGGAAAACAGCAGTGGAACGACTGACGCTCAGATCTGTTTGGGAATGTTGAAGTTGTGATGTGTTGGCAAGACAAGACTCTTTCTTTCTTTCTCCTCCTCCTCCTCTTCCTTTCTTTCTTCCTCCTTTTGGAAACCTGCCCAGTGCGACAGCTGCCACTCGCTGTGCGGCTGAAGATGATTGGATTAATCCTGCTGTGGGGAGGTCACTGTGGGCCAGGTGCTGTCGTGGGATCCTTCTCAGGCTGGAAATCTCCCTTTAACGCGCACCTTTAAATCCTCATGTGATCTGCAGTCTGTTTACCTGGAGGAGCCACTTCAGGGACTGCAGGACGTTTTACTTCTTTTCCAATCACATTAGAGCGAGTGCAGCTTAAACAGGCAGCACAACTTGATACAGTTACAGTTTTTAAGCATTTGTTGACATTGATTTCTAGATTTTCTCCCATTTTAAAGTCTCATTGATATAATTTCCTTTCAGAATTAAAATTTTATTTTGGTTTATTGCCAAGTTTTCACATATAAGGAATTTACGTTGGTACATATAAAATATATATACAAATATAAATAAAGATTTGATTAGAAACACTAAAAGGAGCCACTACATACATATATAAAGAGTTTCTTCTAAGTTACTGTTGAATAATTAAGAAAATAACGTCCTTATTAATAAAATATATGTTTGGTATTGAGTTAATATAAAGTTTCCAGATGGGTGAGTAGATTAATTAATTAGATTTTACATATGAATGATATATAATTGAGTATAATCACCTACATTTATGAGTGTCTCTTAGTATCTCTTAGGAATAACTTATACAAACTCTCCTGTGCAGATAAAACACATCTTTGAATTGTCGGTTAAACCAAATATTATTGATAAGTTACTTCAATAATTGCCACAAAAATCAAGGACACAATTCAAGATTTGACCTAATAAGTTATTTAAAACGACCACAGAATCATTTATTACAGTTTACCCCCCTCAGGTCTGTTAAATGGTTTGGTCCACCTATATATGTTCCCCCCTCATCAGTTAGGTCGGTTTAAGTCACTTCATTTCTGTTTCCTTTACCTCTTTTATGGCTCAGTTTACTTAATAATCCCATGTTGCTTTACCTTTTCTCATTTTTTGGGGGGAAATGAAGTAAAATTTTATTATTTAATAATACTCAACACCCTTTTTTAGACCATCAATTCAGGTGAGGGAAAACTCCCCAAAAAACATTTTAATAGGAGGAAAAATGGACAAAACCTCCAACCAACAAAATCAAATTATATCCAAAGTTTTAATGACAGAATTTCTGATATATAAAGATTATAAAATAGAAGTATAGTAGAAGTAAATACCCTCCCTCTTTCTTCCTGTGTCTCACAGATTTGTCCCAGCCTATTTTTGGCATATTGTTTTATTCCCATGTGCTGCTTCAGTCTATAAATAACATCAGAAACATGTTCAACAGAATCAAAATCTGTTTAATTCAGACGTTGAAGACAAAGATACAAACAGAAAAGACTTTTTATAGATCTGCTTTAGCTTTATGTTGATGTTAATACTTCTGTAGTTTAACTAGTAACAGAGTATCCGAGTACTTCGTCCACTGATTGAAGCAGTGGTTCCCAACCTGGAGGTCGAGGCCCCCACTAGGGGTCGCAAGGTTGTTTTGAGTTTAAGGGATGTAAGAAAAAAACAATACACAGTAGATCTATATCTCTAAAACACTGTAAAAAGATATAATTTTAATTAAAAAAACTGTCAGGTTTGGATGCCAGAACAAATAAATACGATTTTTGCAGATTATTTCCTTTGAATATTAATATTAATGTAGATTTTTAACAATCATACAGACTTAATAGGCTACTCTTTTCTACACACTGGATTTGTCACAAAAGAAGCATATTAAGTCTGTATGATTGTTATAATAATGCATTTAAAATAAAAAGAAATAATCTGCTCAAAATCCATCCAAATCTCTGGTTTTATTGGGTTTAATAAATGATAGGAAATAGGTCCTTTAAGGAAAAAGACATATGATGTGTGCTACATAAAAACTGTAAAATAAACAGTGTGCAGCTCTTTGTGGACACTGGAGCAGCAGACAGGTTGCTCAGAC
>NW_023339651.1:2414258-2418976 GCF_004916995.1 Morone saxatilis | reverse complement strand
GACTGTGAGCAGCAGACAGGTTGCATTTCAGGACAGACAGCCGGCTCCGCAGCGCCCCGCTCCGGCCTGCCAGCTGCACTGCGCGGAGGAAGCTGTGTGTGAGATCCCGGTGAGCGACTGAGAGACAACACCGCTGTCTGCACTCAGGTAAGAGAAAGAAAAAAAACAACAACAAAAACCAAACAAACATCGCGACATATTCCTTTTATTTGGCGCCATCCAACCTCGGTGCAACCACACCGGGAACCGAGCAGCGAGCCGCGGACGCGCGAACCGAAACGTCGTTAATTCTCCATCGGCATTCGTCTTGTCACTTCATGCCTTTTTTTTGCATGAGGTTCTGGGGAGAGGTTGGGCCTGTAATACAAATATCATGCACATAGATGAAGATGCATTTTCTTTACACTCATATGTGAGCGCGGATCCTCCTGCAGCGGCTTTAATCGCCGTTTTAAATCAGATTTTGTTATTTTAATATAAATATAAAATGTCTCCATCGATCCTCTTCTGCAATAAACACAGGAGCGTGTTTTTGTTGCAGCCTCCATCGCTTTCAGTCGCCTCCCTCACACAAACATGGTTTTCTCCTCATTCCCAAACAACAAAAACAGGAGGAGAAAAAAATGTCTCCATCCTCCTCCGGAGCAGGTTTCCTCCTCTCCTGCCACACGGAGACTGTGTCCTTGCGCGCTTTAATAAGACTAATCCGGCAGAATATTTATAATGTCGTTATTAAAGGCTCCCAGGAGGACAATAATGTGATGTTATATGTGTATTTACTCCAGTTTGGGCAGCGAGGACTCTCTCTCTTTGTTGATTTACGCGCAGAGTGAATTTGTGGCTCTTTTTTTCCGTTATTCTGGATCTTTCGCTTCTTTTCTTGAGGGCCTTAAATGGTTTCTAGCATCGCTGTACGTGCAGCACACATCCTTTATTCTATTAATCCTGCACCCGAAGCTACAAAAAACAATAACCCCCCCTCTTGTATTGCGTTAAATTACATGAGTGTGTTCATATTCGTGCATTATTCAGAGAGCAGAGACTGTAGGGAATCGGGGTGATGCGGCGCCTGTGCGCAAATGCCAAGCCCATTTTTCATCTGATCAACAGTGGAGAGCACAGCAGCGCACGCAGCCCGAGCACTGAACCAGACTGCTTATCTGACACATATGGGCTCTTCAGTAATCCGCCCGGGGTCAGTGGACAGGAGCTGATCCAGGGTAGGTTGAAACCAGCGTCCACAAAACCACATGCAAGAAAAACAATAGGGCTCGATAATGCGCGTAAAGGTTTTTTGGGGTTTGTTGGAATGAGGGTCTCTTCTCAGACACACCTCTTTCCCATCATCCTCAGGGGAGTTTCTTTTTGCGCGTATAACACGGGAGGGGAGGGGAAAACAGTGCATGTTGCGGGCTGTAACCGCAGCTGGCAGCCAATCCAACCGGCCAGAGGAGCATGAAAGGAATGAAAGACATCTCCGTGACATTTCAGTCAGTGTTTGGAGAGACACAGGCCGCCTTTTTCTGCAAGTTCCTGCAGCGCGTTTGGCTCCAGTTTAACTCTGGAGACATGAACAGGGGCGGACATGGACGCCTCCCTTTACCAAAGAACTGCTGAGTTCAAGTTAAAGGTGCAGCGTGTGGCACTGAGGAGGATCTATTGGTAGAAATATAATAATCATTAGTGTGGAATCACCGGAATATAAGGAACCATTGTGGTTTTGTTGCCTTAGAATGAGTCTGCCATGTTTCTACTACCCACTGGCTCTATATAGGGCCCTGCACACTTTACAGCCTGTTCTCATTCCCAGGTCATTAAATACAGACGCGAGAGGTGTTCAGTTAGCTGCAGTCTGAGGTTTCACCACTAGATGCCACTAAATCCTTCACACTGGTCCTTTAAAGGGGCGGGTTCAGAATTTTTCAAATGTATTTTAAAGTCCAGGTGGAATTAAAAATGTCATTTTAACGCTTTAAGATTAAATCTTCAGTTATATTGTTCCCATATTTAACAATTTATGTACAAAAAATTTACAAAAACTCAATTTCTTTGTATTTTTATATCAGAATAATCTTGTCTTCCTGTAAAGCTAAATGTCAAGAGTGCTTACGTAAGAATGAATTAACCGGTTTCAATCGTGATTTGGGTGACTCAGGTTTCAAACTGAATTGCACCTATAAACGACGTTTACTCATCAAACAAATGTTTCCCTCTCACTGGGCAGATTGCCAATCATTGTGTAGGATAAATGGGTGGTACCAGGGTGGCCCTGTGCCGCCTTCTGGACCCGCCCCTGCTGGTTTATTCAATATTTACGTTTCATCCTTTAACAAACACCACCGGCTCCAGAAAAAGAGTCCATGAGTTGAAGGTTTTGACCAGTTTAGATCAGTCAGTGTCATCAGAAGTGTCTTAAACCTGCATTCTGTGTAACAGTCAGCAGGGGGCAGCTACACTGGTTGCAATAACACACAGATACCATCCAGTCTTATGGGGAAATGAGCCGACTTCTCAGTTGATTTAGGAGCTCAGTAAACAGTTTCCTGATGAGTTTATGGTCTCAATCTTCTATACAGCATGATGTTTATTTAGTAAATGATGGTCAGCTTTGCTTTGGTAAAACTAGAGTGAATATCAAATATCTTTTGCAGTGTAAAATAAGTTTGTTAAGTTGGGAAGTTATAGATGGATTTAGTTTTCACACGTCCTCAGGTATTGGATAACTTTTTTAAACAACCAGCAGATTGTGATGCTTTGAAAATGAATTGAACTACATTTTTAATAATTGGGTCGATTTGTGGCGCTTTATGTGACCTCTGCAGTTGTGTATCTGACCTGCTGCTGATGTTCTGACTCTGAAGCTGTTCTGGGTCGACTAAGAGGCTGTTGTTTGGGTGGTCTGTGTGCCTTAACCACTCTGGTTAATGCTCAGTTATGGGCTCACACTCACATATCGCACATGGTTTTCTGTCTGCTAGATACTTGTTGTGGTGGAAAAAGCTGCAATTATTTTCATTTTAAACTCACTATGAATTATGTCTGTGTGTCGGTAATTACAGGGTTTTTACTCTGCCACAGCTTATAGTCACACAAACACCTTTTTTCATTCATATGAGATGTGTGACTGTGATCCTCTGCGAGCTCTGGATGAATTAATGTTCATTTGAAGAATGATCAAATTAAATCTGATTGAAACTTTGAATTCTTGTCTTTATAAAGGTTGAAAACAACAGATTTAACTCTGCAAATAACTCCAGGATTTAATCATCACAAAGTCAAATATGTTGAATTTTAGAAATAAATATGAATGTTGTCAATAAACCAAAACAAAACCTTCCATCTGTTGAAGGGAAATACACAATATACAACACCAAGTTTGAACAAAGTGTGTCTTTACACGCCAGCTCCACTGACTCATCAGCTTCAGTCGTCACAGATTATGAAATGAATTCACACTCCAGCGCTCCATTTAGCAAATACTGAGCCCGTCGCCGTCGTTGCGGGCTCGCATCCAAAGGTGACCGCATCCAGAGAACCCTTGTCCTGGAAGGAGTCGCCCGAGGAGCTTAGGCTGGCAAAACCGACAACATTGCTGAAATTACTTCTCCGCAGTCGAGCTTTTACATAAGATTTACTGCATTTGATTCCAGAGTGGAAACAATTAGCAGATTAATCGGCCATTTTTTAGCTGCCAGACTCTCAAATGTGAAGATTTGCTGCTATTCTCTCTTTTATAAGAGTCTAAACTAAATATATTTAGGTTTTGAATAAAGAAAGGACTTTTTTCTGTTGCCAAAACTGGAATAAATGCACAAAAATACAGTAGTTTGAATGATTTAATATGATTACAGGATCTGGATACATTTGCATAAACTTTGGTTACATTGGGTCTTTACAGATTATGGTTCTTTTTGTCCAGTAAAAACTATTAATCCAGGAAATAATCATTAGTTGCTTCTTCTAGGGTCTAATAACTCATATTCTAGACAATCAAACAAAAGACAATCATTATTCTTTGCATTGAACCTTATTTTATCAAACCTTTACAGTTTTCTGAAGACAGAGTTGCAATCTCTGCCAGAAGAACCCGCTCAGATGTCGTCTCATTAAAGAGAAGAAGAAATGCCACAGCGGGCTTTAAACTGCATTCTTGAAAGCAGTTAATTGGCACCACGCTGATGGACGACCGTGGCTCATTTCACCAGCGCATAAGTGTGTGTGTGTGAGATCGTATCCCTGGGTCATGTGTACATATTGAAACACGCAGCAGCTGGAGCCTCTCATTACTTTATGCTCATATTTTGAATTCCATGCTGTAAAGACTGTGACGTCGAAGGCTGAAAGTTGAGCTTTTATTGTGTAAGAAATGTCTTTTCGAACAAGAAGGAGGACATGTGGGAAGGTAGCAGGGTGTGGTTAACATCCTGGAGGTGTGAAAGGTGGAAAGCTTCCTGGGCACCAGAGCTACTAAACGTGTGTGTTTATGAGCTGCTAGAAGCCGAGTGGGAGGCGGCGAGCAGCTCTTAGAAGGAGGGCAAAATGGTTCCACCTTCAGCCCCCTCCACTGCAGGGCTGGGCAACCATTAGAAAGGTAGAGGCAGTGCGTGCCTGCTGGAGGCTGGGAGGAGGCTGGGCGAGAACACAGAGAGAGGGAATGATGGTGGTGGTTGTGGGGGGGGGGGGAAAGTAGGTCAGAGATACAGAAGCAATCAAGCATG
>NW_023339651.1:2413600-2414158 GCF_004916995.1 Morone saxatilis | reverse complement strand
TCTCTCAGCTGAGCTACAAGCAGCTCTGGTGAGCATGCAGGACGACACACACGGCGTCCGACAAACGCCTTTGTTTTTAGGTTCGGGGCAATTAGATCATGATTGAATTTGTCGAATGAAATCGAATGAATCTGGAAAATGATGAATATTCTTTGCTTCAGATGTGAAGATTTGCTGCTTTTCTCTGTTTTATGTCAAAGTGAAAAGAAAATCTTTTTTTTAGACTGCAGGTGAGACAAAACATACATTCAACGAATAAAACCTTTTAACATCTAAAACCTCAGAGAATACAGCACACTCTTAAACCATTATTCATTCACTGATTGATCGAGGGCTGCAGATAACGGTTATAGACAACTCTTTAAATGTCTCGCTTTGTCCAACAAACAGTCTTAAACCCAAAAGAGATCACGGATGAAAAAGCAGCGAATCAACCAGAGAATATTTATCATTATTGCTTGGTTAACATTGAGGAGGATCTGTTGACAGAAATTAAAAATATAATAAAATATACCTTAGAATGAGATTATTTATCTACGGAGGCCGCCATGTTGAACC
>NW_023339651.1:2406363-2413513 GCF_004916995.1 Morone saxatilis | reverse complement strand
AACTTCACGACTAGATGCCACTAAATCCTACATACTTTTCGGGATTGTTGTTGTTTCATTCAGTGTTGATTGACTAATCAATTGTTTCAGCTCTGGATTGACAGAAAACCAATCATTTTGTATAAATAAAACTTATTTTCAAGCAAAAATGATCCGTCTCCAGCTTCTGAAATATGAAGATTTTCCTATTTTTTGTCCTATATGACTTTTGTCAGACCAATACAAACACTTACATTCGAGAACTTGCTGATACCGTGTCCTGATATGAGTTCCTAATAATATCATTGCAGTTCTAACAGTACAGGGGTGCAGTATTGGAGCCGATGCTGGTGTCAGTGCATCCCTGAATGATAGTAAATGAAATATATTTGTGTTTTGGACTGTTTGTGTGCCAGTGTTCATATGACTCATATGAACATATAAGTTCATTTTTCACAGTTTTCTGACATTTTATGGATTAAATAATCCCTGAAGTAATCTCTAACCTTTTTGTAACTGTTTTAAAGCTGCACTTTATTGTGATTCAGTATCGCACTCTGGACTCTCAAGAGACACATTTGAAAGCAGCACAGGGCGGGGGATCCTGGTTTTCAGTCTCTAATATGGGTCAGGCTCTAATAACATCTAAATGGTATCTCTTTAGACCAGGTGAGAGCATTAATACCTGGTAAATGCTGCAGTTTATGAGAGCAGGTTTCCCTTAAAGATTTGTTCAATCAAGCCGAGATAACTGGTTTTCCTTGCACACTACAAAAACTGAAAAATGTGTCCAATCAGGAGAGTTTCCCAGAGGAGAAATCAACATTTTTTTCTCCATTTCTAACCTCATCTCCATATTTTGCTCCTCTTTGGTGCATCGTACTTTGTATTTGGTGTAAAACCCAACGTCAGACTGCGTGTTGCTCGTGTTGCTGCACGCTCGCTGCTCCTGGAGCTGTGTCAACATCCCTGTTGACCGAGCTCCTCGCAGAGCCGTCTTAGCGGTTTGCTCGGGAGTCCGGGGGCCCGTGCCAAGATTACATTTTCACACGCCCCCGAGAGGAACAAGCTGCATCAGCAGACCTTTGAGCCTTTTCCCCCTCATGAACCTGCGACAAAGACTGCTGTCATCTTGCCTTTCTGCAGCAGGTGAAAAATGTGTGTGAGTGGAGAGCTCCTGTCTGGGTCCTCATAGTGAGTGCTGATGAAAATAAAAGCTTCGCATGTTTGCAGACCTGTCTCCTGTAATATGACCGCGGTGCAGACTCATTTACATTTCCTCTGCAAACATGATTATCAGCGAATCCCGTTCTTATCAGCCGTGAGTTTGTTTGCTCCCTGAGCTCCCGGATGCCGAGTTAAACGGCTTCTTCGAGGGATTGTCTTTGTTGGCAAGGGTGCAGCTTTCTTGTTGTTTGGATTCTGTCATGTGTAATGCTACAATGGCAGTTTTGTCCACGAGCAGTATGTGTGTGTGTGTGTGTGTGTGTGTGTGTGTGAGCACAGAGAGTACACTATTCATTAGACTTTCTATGGGACGCACAAACTTCACTCTTCCATTCATAATATCTTTCTTTTTTAAATGCAGTTTTGCACTTTTTTTAAAGGCTGAAGCTGGTGTGAAGAGACTTTAGTCTGTCTCTGTCCCATCTTCCTTTCAATCGCTGCCTACATCTCTGATTATTACAGTCAAATAGATCTTGTGTTGTGCTCACTGGCGGCCGTTTGGAAAACCCAGCAGAGCCAATCAGAGCATTGTGGGCAGGATTGAGAATGGGGACGTTATGTTCCTGCACCGGCGCCAGAAAAATTACAAAAGACAAGGCCACGAAAATGTCAGCAAGCGTGGGAGAGATCGATGCAGCTGTGCGGGTTGTTGTAAGTGAACTTACAGGAATAATAACTCAGTAAATTGCCATTTTTCTCAAGTTAACGGCTACTAACAACCGCTGCTCCTGAGTCCACCAAGTGACGTTGGCGGGACGGATACGTGACTGATTGGTTATCCTGAACTGATTAGTTCCTACTGAAGACATAAATCTTTTAAAATGACTCACAAATATATAGTTCCATTTTTTAAAAGGTTCAGTCATTTCCTAACACAGCTGCTCGCTGTAGTTTTTATCAAACGTTGCTCAAACAGGAGGAAATAGTGTATTTGTTAGAGACTATTTTCAACAGCGGATTAATACACATTTGGCTCTCTAGTGAGTTATTGTTATTAAGTGATTTATGTATCATTTCATTGATGGTTTTTAGTCTTTTCGTGGAATATTTCTCCTTTTACATTTTACACACAAACTGAAACCTGCACATTTGACATTTTAGTGGTAAAACTTTCTTCCAGAAGAAGAAAGTTTGTGTTGAATTGTTGTGTTTTTTAAAGTGTTTTTTAGGTGGTTGTGGCTTCCTCCCGCTCACTCATGCTGTTTGTGCTGAATGTTTAAACACCCAAGGTCAAAAGATATGAAGGTACACAGAGGGAAGGTCACATAGCTGAGTCCAGTGTGTCTCTATAGAGCGGGTTTTACTGGGTGGAGGAGTAACCATGGCAACAGTTTGGGCATTGAAGAGACAAATGCAGCCGGTGCCGTCACAACACTGTGTGGTGTTTGTGAAAGTACTCGAAACCACAAATTCAACAGTGTAAAAGTCCTGCATTCAAAATCCTACTTAAGTATAAAAATATTAAGATTAAAATATACTTTAAAGGGTTAGTTAAGAGTTTTTGAAGAAGTATTTTCACTGCTTTACTTTGTAATATTGCTCTCTTCAAAGCCACCAGACTCCACTGACAAAAACAGACATTTTACTTTGCACGACATGGAAGTTACCACTGCCTCGATCTGCAGCAACTGACGTTATTGCAGTTTCTAACGTGTTAAAACACAAACTGATCAACTCAGTGGTTCCTAACCCCAAACTAGGGGTCGCCAAAGCTTCACTAAGGGTCGCAAGGCCTTCTTGATTTTAAGGTGTGTACGAAAACTTTTAAAATTATACACAGTAGATTCTTTATCTCAGCATTTTGTTCATTTTTGTGAAGAAAACCAAACGAAACTAGAACTTTAGATCATTGTTTAAGACAAACAGTTTGAACAGAAGCCTTCTCTCTCTGATAAACAGCCTCGTCCTGCATTAGAAAACAACCAAAGAGCTCATAGAACAATGCACAAGCAAAATAAGATACCAATTAAGCATTCATGATTGTTAAAAAATAATAAAAATACACAGTATAGAGCGAAAACTGCATAAAAAGTTCCTAAAACTATCAGGAAAACTCATCCAAATTACTCGTCTGAATTCATTATTTGGGTTTATTGTACAGTTTGTCAGTTGTTCTGTACTATTATTGTCATACATTGAATATAATATGAAATGTCCATAAAATATGTCAGTTTCAGTGATAGAAAAGAGGCTCCTTTAAAGAGAAAGGTTGGGAACCAGCAACTTCCAAATTACTGTTTTTGTCAAAGGAGTCTGGTGAGTTTGAAGAAAGCACAGACGGATGTAATGGCTTCATGTTCCTGCAACCGATGATAATTTATAATATTATAAACTGTCTTTGGGCTTTCAGCGGGACCTCTGAGAGATTAAACCGTTTATGTGCCAGAGTGGACACGAGGCTTGAAAACAAAGATCAGAGGTCGACAAATCTGCACCACCACACAAACACGGAAAGAGCAGTTTGGATGTCGACACCGATTACGCCCCTAAGCTCTCGATGCTGGCTCAGTTTATATGTTAAAAAAAAAAATATGATTCAGACTGAAAACTGCTGATGTAACCAGAGGCTCTCGGCTTTAATCTGATATGTAATCCTCTTTTTTTATGAGATTTGACGCTATTCACATCCCTCTGGATGAGGGAGCACGTCAGGACTGTCAGGTTTTGTATATTAGCATCTTAATGACCCGCTCTGTGCTACGTGAAGACACAAGTGCCGCACTTGTTCAGAGGAGGTTGTTTAGGAAGTGCAGCTCATCAGGACGGCGTGCACATGGGCAGAAGGGACTATTTTTATCTGTCAGGCTGTAACATGAAGCACCGACCCCACGTCAGGATGTATAAATAACTGGTTTTTACAGACACAGTGTCTGTTTACGTTTCGCGGTGACGGACTGGGTTCATGAAGTACGCCATCATTATATTTAATCCTTAAAACCAGACATGTAATATTAGCAATGAGTTATGCGACACATCCTGGATTCTGCCCTGATCTTCATTTTACTGAACTCTTGCAGCCTGACCTGCGACTGGCAATGGACTACATGAACAACGCCTCCAACAGCTACAGTTCTGGAGACACCATGAGCTCCTCCTTAGCCAACATGACCATCAACGACCAGCACCACCAGGAGAACGGAGTCCAGATGGGACACAGAAGCCCCGGAGACGCCAAAATGAAAGGTCAGAAACACGGACGAACCCTGGCGCCGTCGACAAAGAGATGTTTCCTTGGTTAATGTGCTCAGTGAATAAGGCGAAATGGTGAAAATTAACATGCAGAATAAGTTGGTGTTCAAGAGTCCTGCGTTTAAACCGAAGTATTATTCAGGAAGTCCAGTTTGAGCAACAGAATCATGAGACACAAAAACAGGATTGTAGTGGAAAGTCATCACAAGGTTAACAGCAGGAAGCGTAGAGTTCACGTGAGAATGTTTTCTGAATTAACGAGATTATTATTTCACTCAAATCAGAGAAAAGTTTTCATGAAAAAGTTATTCCAGCCGGTTCTCAGCACTTCTGGAGCCTAATCAAAATAACCAGCCTCCAGCGAGCCCATGCAGAGCTTTCTGGTCCTCTGTTAGACTGTTTGTGCCCCTGGTCCTCCGCTAGGAGACCCAGAGGGGAGGAAGGGAGGTCGGCCAAGTGCCTGTTAGCCACTAGAAGCTCTTTTATGCTACAAATTCATATAGTGATCACTCAACACAGTTTCTTGCTCAAGGACATTTCCCACAAGCAGCAGGAGGAACCGGGGATTGCCTTCTGATTAGTGGACGACCTGCTCTACCTTCTGAGACACAGCCGCCACCTTCCTGTCCAGATCCACGCTTCCCTGGTCGAGGTGTGAACCCAAAACAATTGAATTGACCTCCTTGTGGACACAGGCAGACAGCTGATTGGAAGACGGATCACGGAGACAAACTGCAACGTTATTTTGCCATAATTGTGAGATAATTATCTTGTTAATTCAGAAAACCAAAATGTTTCTGTCTCATGTGAATGTGCACAGAGAAGCAGCGTTTACACTGCAGCTATAGGTGACCTCACGTCAATCAAACCCCACGTCTTCCCTGCAGGAGCTTCGTGTGTCGGCGCCCGCACACCGCGCCGCTGTCTGTCTGAACATGGTGACATAATCCCGCTGACAGCATTCATTATCTTCTTATCATTACGTCATGGGTCAGCTCCGACAATACAGAGATTCACTCTCACTCACAGATCCTCAGTCAGCGAGCTATTAAAAAAACACACGTTACATAATGTTTTAGTTTACGACCAATAAACACGTATTGTCAGGCCAATATGAACCGTTTCCAAGGTTACAGCAGATTACTGCATAAATTAGCCTGAACTAAATCATTAAAATAATCTGTTTTTATTGCATATGATTGTATGGATGTATGTATATCTGGTTAAAACCAGTTTAACAACACAAAGACATTTTTAAATAATTAATTTATCACAATATGGAAAATATAAACAGAACTACTCATAAAATCATCAATATTTCATAAATGTGGAACCAAAATCATCAATTTGAGTAACAAACTGTAGAATTATAACATCAAATCATATATATTTAAACCACATGAATGTATTATAAACAAAATTGACATTATTATATATGATTTAAAGGTAAACATTTCATTTTAATGCCCCTATTTAGCATTTATAAATGTTCTTTAACAGACTATAATGTAGCTGTAAACTGATATAAGGTCTTTTTTTACTCTTTATTAATGTAATAATTTATCAACAATTTGAACTCCTCTCTACTTATTATAATTATATAAAATATGTCTTTACAGGAGGAGGAATAATTGTTGAGAAATACTCTTCATTAATGTCCTTAAATCTGCTTTTGGGGGTCAAAGGTCAACTCCTTCCACTCCGCTTTAATCCCAGAATATGTTCTTAAATGATCTAGAAGAGCAGGGATTTATATTTCCACATACAGTTTCCTTAATGTCACTGTGTAGATTTTCGGGGGGCCGCATATTAACCGCACTTTGTTTTAATCTCTGTTTTACATAATGGATACAAGAGCCACGCTTGACTGGCCCCGAGTTCCCCGACTGCAGCTGCACTGCGCTCTGTAATCCAGGCATCTGGGTCAGACCGCCTTCAGAACGAGGCCTGTCTCCATCCTGTGTCACCGTTCGCCTCCAATTCAGATCATAAACAATCCGGCTTTCAACGCTGCTTCTGAAAGGGTTTATTAATGTGGACACACTGATGTCGAGGGAAGATCTTTGTTGTCTTGTTTTGTTGCTAATCGGTTTCAGTTTTTCTTCCCGTCCCAATCAACCGTACGGCCAATTAGTGCGTAGCCTAGCTTTCCCCAGTTTACAGCCTTCGCTAGTGCAGTCGTTCTCCCCGTTTTCACTTCCCATCATGCAACGCACAAACAGGAAGCAGCGCACAGAGTCAGAGCCACCGGCAGAGATAAACAGCACATTAATGAACGGGGAAACACAACGTGAGTATTTCTGATCGCTGGTTTCAGTAGAGCTGTAGAGGGGAAGTGTAGTATTAGTAGTTAGTTGTTGTGGTTAGTTTAAAGGAAATAGTAGAAGTGTGTTCATTATTGATTAAAGGTGGTTTGGTTATTTCTGGGCGGAGCTCCGTCTAAAGATTGAGAAAGTACTTCATGTTCCCAGCACACAATGTTAAAGTGGCTGTAATTGCATTACTCGTAGGGATCCATTATCAGGACATAATGGACGATGTTGGAGGCCATTATGTCCTGATAATGGACACTTTAAAGGGCTTTAACCCGCTTACACTGCGGTCACTTGGCCAAGAGAAACTAAATGAAAACATTATTTTATATTATTATACAAGCCATAACTCCGTTTCCCTGGTAACACCCGAGACTGTGAGTTAACGTTATGATACGAGACTTAGCCAGTCAAATCAATAACACTGCGTACAGTCGACAAAC
>NW_023339651.1:2397452-2406263 GCF_004916995.1 Morone saxatilis | reverse complement strand
TAACACTGCGTACAGTCGACAAACTGTAAATATAATTTAACAGTATGTTTAACATGAAGACGAGCAGCTATCAGCTGTCATTGTCTCCAAATCACTATCAAGATTTTCAGGAACGATAAGAATCTGTACCGACGTAGCGAGCGGATAGCGGTCGGGATGTGGGAGAATCTCTTATAGAAAGTGGACGTGTTGTGGTTCACTGGGAAATACGTAAAGATGTGGAAGCAAACAGCTCTCTGACTGTTTCATGTGGACTTTTAACAGCGAACATAAATAACGTATATTTTACGAACCCTTTGTGTCATTGTAATATTGTGTTTTCCTTTTATTTATGTGCTTAATGGGCTGTTATGAGTGACATGAACAATACCTTATTATGTATTTATGGTTTGTTGTTGAATCTTTGTCTTATTTACTGTGTTACAATGACATGTTAACAAGGTTTTAACCATTTTAACTCTATTTCACAGCTCACCTGAACATTAGCTGTGGCTGATTTTCTTTCCAGCGTTTTTCACAGTAACGTCAAACTTCTGTCGCAATAAACCCTCCAGTTTACCTTTAATTCGCAGAGAACGAAGCAGCTCTTGGTGAGAATGGGATGAAATCTGTGAGTGAACTCTCTGAGCTGGAGAGCCGCCACTGTGAGGGTACGCCACCCCCCCCCGACCTGCACTCCTCATGCTTAAAAACACCAAAGATTACCTTCATTTAATATGTTTGATTGCAAGTAATTTCTCCTCTTTTACAAGATACTTTTATTTAGTTTTAGAGATATAACCAGAGACAAGCTTCATCTTGCAGTTTCTTTATTATTTTCTCTCTTACTCTAACCCGCCTTGCTATTGTGTGCTTTAAACCTGCTCATTTGCCTGATATTTATAGCCACGTAGCTGCTGTCAACGTGCAATAAGAGCCTATTATCCCCCTCCTTGAATCAGCACTTGTATCGTGGAGGCCTAACATGGAAAAGAATGGCTCTCTGTGCCTGTAACAATTAGCCTGCAGTAGCTCCACTCCAGTCTGGGTCGAGCTCGCTTTGATCATAAATACTGACAGTGACAGATGATAGTGGAAACAAAAAAGGGAGGTCATCAGGGGTTTAAGAAATACCACAATTCGGGAATTAGGGTTGAGCGGCTCCTGTTTCCTGACTGACCGACCTCCGTTTGTCCTACAGCGGAGACGTGTGCAGAGAAAGGCGGCGTTGAAGCTCAGCCCTCGGGGATAGAGAGCGCCTCGCATGATGGCGAGGGGCAGCTCGGTACGCCACCGGCCCTTTTGAGCTCTTTTTTCAGCTGCTTGTGCTTTCAGTTGTTTTTCTTCTAGCATCTTTAAAACGTATCAGTTGGGGGAAACAGTCAGGTTAGCTTAGCTTAGCATAAAGACTGTAAACGAGGGGAAACAGCTAGCCTCTGTCCGCCTACCGGAACGTCTGAAACTCAAACAATTTAAGTGTGAAAGAGTATTTATTTTAAGGTAACTATGGCAAATTAAGTGAACTTTACCCAATTCTACTCAGTTAATTGAACTTAAAATAAGTAAGTAAATTAAACACATATGCAGAATTTCTCCAAACTTATTTAAAATGTGTTAACAGAAGTTTTTTAATCTTTATATATTTTACTAATTAATGTCGAATTTTGTTAGTTTTCTAAAGCAAATTATTACATTACCTGTCAAAGCAGCTGATGTAAGATAAAAACAAATTATAAGTATATAAGTATAAGTATATTATCCTACTTTTTATGTGACTAATATTAAGAATTGATGCATTCTTTGACGTATGATGATTTATAAACTTAAATAAGATATATTATATATAATTAAAATTGTAAAAATAACGATATTAAGATCAACTTATCGTCTTGTCGTCGTCTTGAGTTGTTTTTCACACTTTGGTTTTATAACACAGGTTACACAAACACAGTATAACGTGTTAATTCGAGAGCTTTAGCCAGGCTAGCTGTTTCCCTCTGCTTCCAGTCTTTGTGCTAAGCTAAGCTAACCGACTAGCTGGTTGTAGCCGCCGTACTCGTTGCAAGAAAGCACATAAGTGTATTTCCCAAAATGCTCTTTTATTCCTTCTTTTATGTCCTAGTTTTATGACTAAAGCGTCCTGCTGCTCTCGTGTTTTTGTCCTGATTATAAAATTAAGCTCACTATCTTTTTCTTTCAGCATCATTATTGGAAAACTGTTGTTGTTGTGCTGTTTTTGGGTTTGTTCTGTGGCTTCGTTCTTGTTTCTTTATGCTTCCTCTGATGGTTAAAACTCTGCTCCTTTCAGAACTGAAACATGATCATAAGCAGACTCAAACATGTCCCTTTTTCTTTAAAAACAAACCAAAAAAGACATCCTGGCTATTTCAGAGTGAAGGTTATGGCCAAACCACAGGCAGATTTAAGACTCCTGTGATCTGTTGAACAGATGCTCCCAGTCGTTGGGGAACGCCAGAATAATGTTAAAAACAGCTGAAGCACCAGTTTAGGTGTGGTACTGCTGCACCATCTCAGACGTTTTGCATATTCACCCCCTGTTTTCTATATATTTAACAGTTATTTGCTATATTTGTGGGCTGTGTGTGGGCTTCGTATTGATTTCTTTGCAGCGAGTGAGTGTATTAATCCGCCGTGATTGATAGAAAGTCATTACTGATCGAGCTCTAATGTGTCTTTTTCCATCTGTCTCATCATGTTCAACCAGCAGCAGGAGGAGCAGCTTCAACAGGTAGGCTGTTTAATGTTTTATTGATCGCACTTAGACTGAATTTATTTACTGCAGGAGACAGATATGAACACACTTATATCTCCAGGTGGACCCAGAGAGGAAGAAGCTGTTTGATATGTGATAATTATTGATAGATTTATCATATATTGCTGCTATTGTATTACACAGTCTGGATTGTGCCACCTGAAGGATAAAAAAATAAACTATTACAGGGTTTAATTAGAACAAATGAATAAATTAAACAATTTAAATAGGTAATTTTAGCTTTATTAATTACTTTTCGCAGTTAAATGATGTATTGATAAACTAAAAGTAAAAAAATATATATAAAAAGATCATTATATATATAATAAAATAATTAATTTTAATTACAATTAGCATTATTATTCATTAAAAGTCATGTTTGTGTCCACCTGATGAAGTCCATTATCAGGGTTAACATTAAACACTTATTAAATGTCTTTAAAGTGAAGCGATCATGAAATAGAAACAACAATTAAAGTAGGTAACCAATATAATTTATGCAGGATGAGGACATATAATTATTACTTTAATAAACTGAATAATGCAGTTTATTAATGCATCATTTAAATGCTAAATAAACAATAGTAACATATTGTGGCGTCACACTCCAGACTCACTGTATAGATTTCTTTTAATATTCTCTTAATATTTTGCTTTATTACTGTAAAAAGTTCATTAAAAAACTTCTTTGGGGGGATGAATTATTTTACAGTCAGACGGAGTTCAGGGAGACTTTATAACATATTTTAATCACTTTTTTAAATATAAAAATAGACATTTTAGTGGTCTGTTGTTCATTACGTTCACTGGAATGCATCATCTGTTGTCTGTCACCCCAGTGTGATGCATTAACATCCATTTTCCATCTCATTTTATTTTCATGTGGGCTTTTTTCCACCACTGATCTCGTCTCTTGCATCTTCACGTTTTATAGCTCTCTGGTTGTTTTTTCTGGTTAATGGAATAGTCTCTTTTTATCTTCCTCCATGGATATCAAGTGCCCAGTTCTGTTAACATTTGAAATTATTATAATTTTTTTGGGTTTCAATGGGGAGATGGAAAACCAGTGCTGTGAATGTCATCATTAATCTGCTTTCCAAACAAATTAGCAAAGCCTGGTTCTGAAGCCGGCAGTGAGTTTGCGGGCGACGGATCAAAGCCTGCTGTAGACGGAGCCGCTGGGGAGGGCGTTGACTTCATGGGAGCTTCCTGCTCCCCGGACCCAGGAAACGAGGCGGTGGGAGAGTGTGGGAAGAGGCTGAGTGAGTCTTTATGGGCCTCTGAAGACCTCAGCTGTAGGTCAGAGATAAGAGAGGACGTACCGGCCGGCAGGGGGAGCCCTGAGTGGACTGGAGCTGTGGACCCTCAGAGGGCGATCAGCCTGGACGCCTCCGAGTGCCTGGCGGAAATTAGCAATCTGTCTCTAGTTCGCAGCATGGCTCTGGAGGACCTGACGTCCATCGGAGACAAACGCTCGTGGGTCAGTCAGGGAGAGGAGATCGTCTCTGAACAAACAGCAGCTCTGAAGTCCAGCAGCCCAGAAACACAACAGCCCCCTTACACCCAAAGTCTGCCACAGCCTAACTTTGATTCTCCTTCAGAGGATCTTCGTAGCAGTAGGGACGTTTCTGAGAAGGATAGCCTTTTTACTGAAATGCCATCTGGCTCGACCACTGAAAACAGTGACTCATCCTTACGTAGGGCCGGCTGTTCAAAGCCCGACATTTCTAATGACTCAGACATGGGGAGCAATGTGGCTCAGACCACCGGTACCGCTGAGCTCCAGAAAACACCCCCCCAGCCAGCCAGAAAGTCTATGGTGCCGGTTCCTATTTTCAAAGGTCTGTTTGCTGTCATATTCACCAAGTTCAGAGTCCTCTTCAGTTAACTCCTTCCACTTCTTTCATTTACAACGCAGCTTCTACCGTATGCTATGCTGCACTCTCCCTCCGAATTCTTTCTATGGACGTTAAACTTTGACCCGAGGAGAAGCTTGTTGTCCTCCCTCCCCACATTTAGCTTTTTGTTTCATCTCTCCATCTCTGCTCACTCTGCTGGTTATGCAGCCCAACCCCCCTCTTCCCCTCCAAAATAAAAGCCACTGTTTTTGTTTTGTCCCGAGAGCACTTACTTTGTGTCACCGTGCATGCTGCATCACCCCATCACCAAGAGTTTTTTTATTGTGTTTTCTTTGCCGTGAGAATGTGTTTAGGCACACACTTGGAGGTAAAAGTTAACCTACTTCACTTGGGTGGACGTAAAGTAGAAATTAGAGACATTGAACTTAAAATAATTGGGTCAGAATTTAAAGTCTGCCTCTCTCTTCTGTCTGCAGCTCAAGCAAAGATGGATAACGGCTCTGCAGATAAGGTATGTGACCAAGAACATTATTAAAGGTGCGTCATCCATTTCTTTTATTAAAGGGATCATTCTGCTTTATTACATCTTGGAAGATATTTTTCTATATTTTCTATCAGTGATTTTGTGTTGTTGAGATCTGAAGAAACAGAATCAGGTTGTAAAATAAATATCCAGGTTATTATTCAGAAGAGAAAACGAAGACAAATTAAAGCCCAAACTCTGCATATGACCATTAACAGTGTATAATTAGTGGCTCTTTGAAGTTAAAGCCAACATTGAAATATCTTAAGCCTGCATTCTGTGTAATGGCCAGCAGGGGGCAGCTCCCTAGGTTGCGATAGAAACCGATACCATACAGTCTTAAATTCAGGCAACAGCTGTCCAAGCCGCAGTGCGATTTTCGGCACGATCCAGACACCTACTAACCGAGCCCAAGCAAGATATACTCTCATAACACAGCCGCCCCGAGACTCCCAAAACAGGCGTGAGAGTTGGAAGAGCTATAAAGTCTTAGGGCGCTCTGGAAAAGCCTACAGATGACTCAAATTAAGAACAAGGAACTACCCCACGGTGGAGCATGATCGGACTGGAGCATTGCACCCTCAGCCAACTCATCCCTGAACGCCACTCAGAGATGCCCTGGCAGCAAGGGACAACTCCGCTCTACCTCGCCATGTCATGGAAGGACCTGACGTCTGCACTCGAAGACAAACCCCTCGTCGAGTACGTCACGAGAGAGACTCTCTGAACAAACAGCACTCGAACTCCACAGCCAGAACAACACAGCAAGCCATTACACACCAAAGCTCTCACAGCCTACCTATATGATTCTCCTTCTCAGAGACGTTCGTCAGCATAGTACGTTTCTGAAAGAACGCGCTATCTCTACCTGAAATGCCATCGGCTGACCACCTGAAACACAGGTATCCTTACTACCCCGGCTGAATAAAAGCACATCTCCTAATACTCAGAAAGGAGAGGGAGCAATGTTCGCACACCGTACACCATGCATGCTGCTGAGCTCCAGACAAAACACCTCCCCCATGCAAGCCAGAAAAGTCTATGTCCCGGTCTTTCATATCAAAGTCGGTGCCTGCGTCTATCCACCAGTTCAGAGTCCTCTTCGTTAACCTTCACATCTCTTCATTCACACCAGCCTTCGACACGTCTGAACTGCTAGCGCACTCTCCCACTCACGACACTCGCTATCTATTGGAACTTAAACCTGACCGAGAAAGATGTTGTCCCTCCCCCCTCACAGTCCTGTATGAGCATCTTTGTCAATTCTGCCCATCTCTCTCACCTTCGGATCGCCCAACCCCCCTTTCCTCCAAAATAAAAGCCCACTGATTTTGTTTCTATCCCAAGCACTAATACGTAGGTGTCACCCGGTGCATGCTGCCAATCACCCCGATTCCACCAAGATAATTTTTTTATTGCTGGTGTCTTGCGTGAAATTGTGTTTAGGCACACACTTGAGAAACAGTTACAACCTAACTCACTTGGGTGACGTAAAACGAAACTTAGAGACAATTGACTTAACAATACCATGGCGTCATGAATTTAAAGCTGCCTCCTCTTCTCGCAGCATCGAAAGCATAATGGAAACGCGCCTCTCGATAAGGATGTTACCAAACGACATTATATGAGGTGCTTCACTCCATTCCATTTTTAACAGGGATCATTCTGCTTTATATCACATCTTGAAGATATCTTCTTTCGTACTATTCCGTTTCATCAGTATTGTGTCTTGAGCTGACAGAAACAGAAAAGTCAGGTTTGAAAAATAAAGTACTCCAGAGTTAAAATATTATTCCTAGAAGATAAAATACGAAAGACAACATTACAGCCCAAACTCTCAACTATGAACCATTATAATCAGTCGTACTACTCTATTTACTAGTGGCCCATCTGAAGTTAAAAGCCAACAGTTGAAATATTTAACCCATTCCGCATGTAAACTGTCCAGCAGGGGCACTCCTAGCTTTGCAAAACGACATACCAGATACCATAGGCACACACAGTACCTTGATAGAAACAACATCATAATCTCAACAAAACGATGCGAAAAAAAAGGGGAGAGATATTCCCCGTATGGTATCCGTTTCTATCGCAACCTACAGGAGCTCCCCCCCTGCTGGCATTTTCACACCAGAAGCAGCTAAGATATTTCAATGCTGGTCTTAACACAAAAGAGCCACTAATTAATACACTGTCATTCCATATGCAAGTATTTGTGGCTTTAAATTGTCATCGTATTTCTCTTCCGAATAATACCTGATACTATTTGACAACTTGAATCTGGTTCTCAATCCAACCAACACAAATCACTCGATAAAGAAAATATAAGGGAAAAAATATCTTCCAAGATAATATAACAGAGAACAACCTTCTAAATAAAAAAATCTGGAGACGCACCTATAATAAATGGTATCTTGGAGGACACATACCATGTATGGCAGCCGTTTTTTATACCATCTATGCTTCACTGCAGACAAGAGAGAGCAGACTATTAAATTCTGACCAATTATTTTAAGTGCTCAATGTCTCTAATCTTCGACTACCCACCCAAGGAAGTATTAACTTTTACCTCCAAGTGTTGCCTCAAACAACATCGCACGGCAAAGAAAACACCAATAAATCTAAAACTCTTGGATGGGGGATGCAGCAAGCACGACACAAAGAATGTCTCTCGCGAAACAAAACAAAAACAGTGCTTGTTTTGAGGGAAAGGGGGCTGGAGCATGCAAACCAGGCATGAGAAGAGGAGATGAAACAAAAGCTAAAATATGGGGGAGGGAGAAACAGCCTCTCCTCCGGGTCAAATTAACGTCATAAAAAGAAATCTGCGGTAGAGAAGTCACATAGCAATCACCGAGACAGAACCGTGTAAATGAAAGAATGACCAGGATTAACGAAAGAGGATCTGAACTTGGTGAAATGAAGACGCAAACAGACCTTTGAAAATAGGAACCGCACCATAGACCTAACGCGGCGGGGGGGGCATGTATTTCTGAAGGCCCTCAGCGATACACAGGTGTTACCACATTGCCTGTCCCTAATCCTCAATGAATCATTCTATGAAAAGTCGTGGCTTGTGAAACAGCCGGCCCTACGTAGAGATGAGTCAACGCGTCAGTGCGACGCCAGAGGCATTCAGTAAAACAGGGCGCATCCTCTCTCAGAAACTCCTAACTTCTACGAACCTCTGACAGGAGATCAAAGTTGGCTGCTGGCGACTTGGTGTAACCGGGGCGCCGTTTGTTTCGGCCTTGCTGACTTCCAGCAGTGCCGTTTGTTCAGAGACCATCCCTCTCCCTGACTGACCACGACGCTTGTTCTCGATTGACGTCAGTCCCCTCCAGAGCCATGCTCGAACTGAGCACACGCAATATGCTCAATTCGCAGCAGTTCCGGAGCTCCAGCTGACGACGCTCGCCTGAGCGGCCGACGACTCCAGCTCCACCTCAGGCTCCCTGCCGGCGGCGTACTCCCTCTTAGTTCTGACCTACAAGCGAGTCTCAGAAGCCATAAAACCCACCCCGTCAGCTTTGCCCCCACACGCTCCACTCGCCCTTTCTGGGTCCGGGCACGGAACCCCACTGAAGTCAACGCCGCTCCCCAGGCAGCCCCGTCTAAACATGCTTGATCGTCGCCGCAAACACTAAACTGCCGGCTTCAGAACCAGGTTGCAATTT
>NW_023339651.1:2390999-2397427 GCF_004916995.1 Morone saxatilis | reverse complement strand
TGTTTTTGGTCTCCACCAACACCTGAGGGAAATATCTGACTCTGTAGCTGCTAAATGCTCCACTGTGTTCACCAAGCTAGTTGCTAATAGCCAGAAAATGACTGAATAAGACCAAAAGAGTAAATTTTCTGACCAGAAAGCTAAAAGAATGAGCTAAATTATGCAAAAATTCTCTGTAGAGCTGAGGGGAACTGCACGAGAGACACCTCTTTATATACAAATCATCATTTTGTGATCATTACCAGTAGCAGATTGCTTTTGGATGCTTAGTTTGGGGCATTTGTTGTATGTTTTTGCCCCCTTGACCTTGTTTCTGTGACGCTCAGATCTCAGCAACAGAAATAATGACCAAGATTAAGAGACAAATGTTGTAATAAACCAGAATAATCCATTAACATCTCATTTGTGAAATACAATCATTCTTTTCCGTCGTTTGTTGAATCATTCCTCTGTTTTATGTTCACTGTCATTAGAACTTTTGTTTTTTTTATTCATTTTTCCTCTTCATGAAAAGACTCAAACTGCCACCAAACCAACCTCTTCCCTTAAAAGACCATCCATAGTCACCAAGGGCAACAAAACACATGCTTCCTCGCGAAACGGCCACAGCTCCATCCCCATTAAAACCAGCAGCACAGGGCCCAGGCAGCCCGGAGTAAGTACAGGTCTGAGTGCAGCTTAGAGTTCAGGATGTTTCCTGGAGCCTCCTGGTTGAATCTTGTTTGACAGGAGAAAGATACAGCAGGTTGTTTTAAATGCAAACCTGCACTCGTTTTCTTTTGATATTTACCAGAAACACAAAGAAAAGCCTCATTCATTCATCATTGATTACAGCTGGACACTCATTAAAGGACCAGTGTGAAGGATTTAGCTGCATGTAGCGGTTAACAAAGCTAACAAAAATACAACAATTCCAATATTCAGGTGATTATACAGTAAAGAAAACATACCTATGGATATTTCTGTTCCACACTGGACCTTTAAATTCAGATCAGAATGAAGAATTTGTGATTTCTGATTACTTAAATGCAAATAGAATAAAAGCAGCTGCAGCTTTCTGAGATAAAAACAACTTCTCCGCTTGAAAACTAAAATAACTTTTCGGTGTGTTGTTCATTTCTTCAGAGTCTTGGTGCAAAGTCTCAAACTCCTGGAGTCAAAACTTCTGCCAGAACTGCAGCTCAACCAGGTACAGAAGGACGACTCTACCTTTATCTCATTTATCCAATTATTAATCCTTTGAATTTTAATTTTTTTTATAAAGATTATGATTTAAGGATTACTTATGATGTGTTATATTTTTTGTGATACAGCTAGTGCCAAGAAACCTCCTACTCCAAAATATGAAAAAGGTAAAAAGCTAAAAAAGATCTTTAGAGATCACTTATAGCCTGGTGTAGTCACAGAACCGCAGTCTGATCCAGATAAACCTGGATCAAACGTGCTCATATATTAGCCAACAGAGCTCTTAGCTTTTATTTTTATAATTTATTATTATTTCTTTATTATTTATCCTTTTATCCGTGCTCATTGACTTGCTCTAAACTTCTGACCTGTTGCCTCTCCGACTGCTTAAGATGCCCAGAGTGGACAGAGCAGCCCTGGCACTCCCAAATCTCCCTCTAGCCAAGCGCTCTCCGCGAAGGCTGCGGCCGAGGCCAACAAGGTGAAGAAGGTGGCGGTGGTGCGTTCTACACCCAAATCCCCGGGCTCGCTGAAGAGCCGCCCACCGGCTCCTTTGGCCGCGGCGGCGCCCATGCCAGACCTGAAGAACGTCAAGTCCAAGATCGGCTCCACAGAGAACATGAAACACCAGCCCGGAGGCGGAAAGGTACCCTGACTCTGACTCCAGCTGCTGCACGACTCAAACTGTCCTCAGCAGCTTCGGCTGTCTGCACGCGGTTCAGATACTAATATTCATTTAACATGATTTTGGAGATGGAGCTGCTTCGGAGGCAGAAATAATCTTATTGGAGGTTTGAACCTCAGTAGGCAGATCCAGAGGTCTGCTGGCCTCATAGACACACACAGTGTTTGATGTTTAACACACACTTGTTTAAGGAGGAAGAAGGTAAACTTAAAGATGCCCTTTGAGGTCTAAAAAAACATTCTGAGAACCTTCCAAAACCCGATATTTTGAGTATTTCTTCTCATAGACTTTGGAAGCACTTCTTACTGTGTTACCGCCACCAATAGGGTGTGATTGGCAACCAGAATCTGTCTTGCGTCGCCTACTTACTGCGTTCAGAACAACCACAGTCTGATTTGCGGCCACTGAGCAGCTCTACTGGAGCGGTTGAGGTTAAAGCCACGTCCAAACTGCTACGTTTGCACGCTTCCACACTATTCTGCCATTTGTGGGCCCTAAAACATGAATGTTTGGAAAAGCTGCTCGCCCTGTTTCAGTTTCAACTCCAAACTTTTAGTAACAATCACTGGTTCACACCCCTGTCACGTAACCCTTTATTGGAAGAAAATGGCATCAGCAACGCATGCCTTGAGAACCAGTGCCTGAAATGGGCTGGTACTCACTGACACTCAATCTTTGTCCACATGAGTACCCTTTCTTCTGATTGAGTACCGCCACTTCTGGTGAGCATGGCCATACCAACAACTGAGGTCCAAGGGGTAGACAATAGAAGTTGTGAAATAATTGTCTAAAAGTAACTACTTTGACGCCCTAGCTCCTAGCAAGTTCAGTGTTTGGACCTTAGTATTTATAAAACCCTTCATACAGCGATGCTGGTGAGGTATTCCTAAACAACTATGCAACTGCGTCTCTGAATAAACACGTAGATAGCTTATCACTAACTGCTAATATCCTTGTTAAAGAGGATACAAAACACCAAAAGGATCATAGTTTTGTTTTTTTAGGCTACTTTCAGGGAAGAAAGTGCTACTAAAGTCTGACTCTTGCTTGATTTCATTGTCTGTCAGAGCCAATTGTGATATTGATAAGCGGTGCGAACTGCTAGCAGACACCAGATGTGCAACAATATTGAACTGACAACCTTCCAGATACAAACACATTGGGAACACACTCATAATAGAAAACGATGTTGCTCCATAGCGCTCCTAGTGGTCAGAAACTCCACAGGGTACCTTTAATATCATAATAAAATACATTATTAGTTTTTGGTTAAAGTCTTTATCAACCAGAGAAAAGAAGTGAAGTTATCACACAAACTGCCGACTCCCATGTTCAGATTCTGTACTTTTCACATGCAATGAGAGATTATACCGACCGTTTTATTAGTTTTTAAGTATTAAATAAAGTTCAGATAATCTGGATAAAGTTTTGTCGGCTTGTTTACGGACTTTCTGATTTGTCTGTTTGTGTTTCTTGGTTTGTGTTCTCAGATCTCCGCAATGTCTTCGGTGAGTATAACGATATCACAACAGACGTATGAAAGTGTAAAAAAAAAAAAAAAAGAAGCAAAATAAGAATTTAAAGCATCATTTCTGTGAATCTCATCATCTGTGTTCAAACAGGACAGCTTTTAATAAAGCCAACCTAATAATATCTTCGTTCCTCTTTCAGTCTGGATCTGCTTAGTAAAAAACAAAACAAATAGTAAAAACTTTGGCTCCGCCCACTGAGATTTGAATCAGTTTATTTCTGCTTCCAGAGCAGCAAAAACCTCTGAGAAATGTTTGTGGAACTAAAACTGAACTTTGGATGTTTCTGATCTGCAGTTTAATGTGCTTAAAGTCTGTTTGTGCTGTAAGAATGTGTGTGAGTGTGTCAGATGTTTCACTGCTGAGATTTAAGGAGATCTTGAGTTGTGATATTTATGGACCAAAATAGATATTAATATAAAGAGTTCACACTGTGGAAGAGACGTTTAAAAAGGGCAGATCAAATAAATATAGACTAGCATGTAGCTGCAGGACGGGAGGCTGAACGTTCAGGCTCTAGTTATTTGTGACGCTGTCGCCTTCTCGTGGCAAAATTATATTTTCATCCATCCATTCAAACTGTTCTTCAAGGTCTTATTGTCTTATTTTTATTTATTTATTAATGAAACGGTAGCGTCGGTCGGAGGGGTTTGAGTCTCTCTCCAACCTTTTAAAGATCTGGTTGAGATCTACTGACTGCAGAGGTATAATGGGCTTATTACACAAATTACTCAACATGCAACTGTCTATATAAGAACTTCAATGTAAAACCAGATATGTTCATTTAACTTAAACAAACTGTTGAAAGTTATTACATTTTAAGTGAGAATTTTGTTTAATCAAGAATCTTTTTTAACCTAAAAAATGTTGTTTGTGTTACTTAAAGATTTTGATGTAAACAGTTTCAATAATGTTTTGAGTTTTTACAGTGTTGGACATTTAAAACTGTAATATAAAGTAGTATTTTGGTGGAATAAACCTTTAAAACTATAATATAAAATAGTATTTTGGTGAAATTCACTTTTAAAACTATAACATAAAGTAGTATTTTGGTGGAATAAACCTTTAAAACTATAACATAAAGTAGTATTTTGGTGGAATAAACCTTTAAAACTATAATATAAAGTAGTATTTTGTCCTGGTGGCGCTGTCATGAAAAACTAGGCTCCTAAAAAGCGCAGCCTCCTCTTCCTCCTTTACAGCAGGAACATATTATTATATCTCTCACTGACTGCACTGGTTCCCTTTCCCCTCTAACACAAATCAACACAGCTGTTTCTGAACCATCAAACATCTAAAAGCTGACGTTTTCATTCTTCCAGGTTCAAGTCTTTGATCTGAAGGTGGACTATAGTAATGTCCAGTCTAAGTGTGGCTCCAAAGACAATATGAAACATGTACCTGGTGGCGGCAATGTGAGTAACTGAGGGATGAACTCAACACCAGACTCTTGAGTATCTCTGCAGTTATGATCATCAAAAACCAACGTTTGGTAAAAGAAGAAGGAGAAGAAAGTGTTCTGTTATTTATTAATGTTAAATACAACATCTGAAGACACTAATAAGACATATTTACGTTAGTTCACTAAAAGCTCAAAGTGCATTTAACCAGAAGTCCACTTTTTTAATGTATTAAAGTTGGAATCTGTAACTTTATTAATTATTTTATGATTTATGTGGACAATTTACGGAGGTTCTGAGAGGCAAAAGTAGAAAAAATTAATGTGGTGATACATTTTCTAAAATATAAAATATCCTTATTTCCTTTTTATTTTTCCTTTGTTGTTGTTTAATGTTTTATTTACAAATTATTTGTTTTATTATTATAATTATCATTATTATTTTATTTACTAGTTATTTGTTTCATTATTATTATTATAGTTATCATTATTATTTTATTTACTAATTATTTGTTTCATTATTATTATTATTATTATTATTATTATTATTATTATTATTATTATTATAAGTAATTACTGTAAGGGGTCACAATTTAAGAAATAAAAAATAAATTAAAACAAACTTGACATATTTAGAACAAGAAAGTAAAAAATACAAATTAACTTGTAACCTTTTCTCATTTGACTCTCAGGGCTTCCGTACTTTGCACTCTGATATAAAAAAAACACATTTTACACAATATTTGTATTTTTAAGCACAATTATTCATTATAATTAATGAATGTAATTATTATACCACAGTAATGTTACATAAATGTTAACAGCTGGAACAACGATTGTGATAAAGTTACAGACGTCAGCTTTAATGAGTCAGAATATTTCTACTCTTCATCCCTTAAACATCTTATCTTCCTCGTGTTGGGCTGATCTCCTCCTGTAGTCGCTCTCCAGTTAACTCCTGAGGGTTCGTGTTCTTGTCGCACTCTGCAGGTCCAGATCCTGGACAAGAAGCTGGACCTGGCTAACGTCCAGTCTCGCTGTGGTTCTAAAGACAACCTAAAGCACACGCCCGGTGGAGGCAAGGTGAGGAATCTGGACTTTCACTGTGGAATAACTCCGGTTTTATTCAGGCCACAAGTCGAGGAAATGTTTCACACCTGACCCTCCCTAAGCCCCGCCCCTTTTTGGGACCTCGGCCAGAAAACGGCTAATTTAAAAGTTTGTTCCAACTTAAGTGAAGAAAGTGAATGTTTGTTTGCATTTATCGTCACTATGAGCAACATGCATACTTCATATAATATAAATATACTTTATATATTTATCTCCTCCTTTCCTGTACTTGGATATGCTACGTGCTAGGCTAATCTATGTTGAAAAAACAAATACATTTTCATAATCACATTTTAAGTTAGCTGTTAGCAAAACACTAGCTAAATACATCAATCGTTAGAAGTAATTTAAAGTAAAGTTGTAATTTTTTTCTGATTTTCTGAATCATTTTTTCTTCTGTTTTTCGGACTAATTTCGAAGTTTAGAGAACATTTGAAACAATAGACGCATTCATTCCTTTATTGAGAGCTCGATTTAACGGAAACAAACATGAGCGGCTTGTTTAGTTCAATCAAGTTTT
>NW_023339651.1:2389974-2390979 GCF_004916995.1 Morone saxatilis | reverse complement strand
AGTCATATAGATGGTATTATTATTAGTTTGTCGACTCTACGCAGCTACCTGAGGTACATAGTTGAAGATGGGGCATGTATGTGGAGGTTCTCAAAGGGAGTTCAAAGTATCTCGATAATTCAGAAAAAAAATTACTCAGAAAAACAGAAAAAATTATTCAAAAAAACAAACCAAAAAATAAATTACTCATAAAAAAGTTTTTAAAAATCTTTTTTTTTCAAGTGAATGCAATACGCTTCCGTAAGTAATAATCGACATAAATTACTTGCATTTAATCAATAGCTAGGTAGTTAGCGAGCTAACAGTTGCTAACTTAAGATGCGACTATATATACGTCGTTTTTATCTTTTTTAATCATTTTTAAAACTTTGGTTGTCACGTAGCGAATCTGAGTCACGGAGACCGTTGACCGAGGTGAGCTCTACTGTTATTGGAGCACAGAGCAAAAAGGGGCGGGGCTTAGGAAGGGTCCATTTAAAAAAGGAAGCATGTCAATCTTCTTCAAATAGCCTTTAACGGTATATTTGTAGTACAGCTACAATAAAAGATATATTAAGAATAATGTATATTCTAACAATTACTATCTGAATAGAAGACAGGAAACCTTTCTGGCTTTCAGGGGCTCCGTACTTTAATTTATTTTTATTAACTCAAGGTTGACTTCCTGTCACTCTTCATCAGTCACTCCTCCTCACCCTCTGCATGTTTCCAGGTTAAAATATTGGATTATAGTAATCAGTCTAAGTCAATATCAAACATGTACCTGGAGCTGTAATGTGAGTAACTACAGGATCTCCTCATCAGGAGAGTCTCGAGTATCTCAGCAGTTCTGATCTTCACACTATGGAAGCCCATTTGTGCCAATGTGACCAATTCTGTAAGTCAATTTAATGAGAAAGTTACTCAAAATAATCACTGAGTATCTTTAAATAATGACTGTGAAACTTACTTAGTCATCATTCATTCATTATTTCTCATTGTTCTGAAAATGTTTCTCATTATTTT
>NW_023339651.1:2386491-2389731 GCF_004916995.1 Morone saxatilis | reverse complement strand
ACAACTCTTTGTTAAAAATAACTTTAATCAGCTCTGGTTAGATCTCACTCCCCTGAGCCTCGAACTCGTCCCTTCACAGATCTAATTTCCTGTCCAGAAATGGTCCTCATTCACAGCTCGGCTGCTGTTGCTTCCTGCAGGATAACCGTCTTCTTTCCCCACATATCGACTTTTCCAGGTGCAAATTCTTGAAAAGAAGTTGGACTTAAGCAATGTGCAGTCCCGCTGTGGCTCCAAAGATAATATAAAACATGTACCCGGTGGTGGCAATGTGAGTAGATATGGGATATCGGGCCCGTGGCACGCTGCAGGTTGCCAAAAAAACACCTTCTAGTTGCTTCTGCTGAATGCATCTTCACCAAGGAGCAGGATGCACGAAAACCTCCCGTCTGTGTGAAACCTCGATCCTCCCAAACACTCTGTTAACACCTCCTATTAACAGTTTTATTAACTTACACACAGACATGAGCATTTCATTCTGACTGTAAGCTATTACTTTACTACCAGTACTCTTCCTTATGAATGTGGGTCAATGTTTGTGTCCGAGTGTATTATTAAATAACATAATACATCCTCGACACATATTTTATTATATAAAATGTTGTGATTTACGTACATTAGAATAATAAATATTATTCATGTTTTGGAACAGGATATTGCCTCAACCAGAGGACTTTTATTTTGAAGTGAACAGGTTATAACAGGTAACAGGATATTGCGTCAACCATAGGGCTTTTATTTTGAAGTGAACAGGTTATAACAGGTAACAGGATATTGCTTTTAACCACGTGAACAGCTGTCACAGCTGACAGTGATGTAATGCTCATGGTCTGATGTAAGCTGGATAACTCTGTTGGATCTGTACTCGTGATCAATGTTCAGAGACTTTTAAACATGGTGCATGAATCCTGGTGTGTGTTTGTACTCGAACTGATCCCTAACCTCCAGTTGAAACATCGGTAACGCTCATTAAGGCACACACATACTCACCATTAACTAGCAGCTAATTAACGGTGAGTATGTGAAGCGTTCATAGAAAATAAAACCGCCGGTCTCCCGCGAGGTGAAGTGAACTAATTGTGTCATAAAACTAACGAGCAGGCGTCTCAGCTGCGTCACAGAGCGCCTCTGTCCTCCGCTCAGTGCCTGTTGTGGCGAGCGCCGATGACCTCAGCGGAGACACTGAGCACTTTGTGTCCGGAGACAAAGACCCGAGAGCCTGACGTGAGGTCATTGAGACGATAAATATCGCTCTTCTAATCAATCAACATGAGCGGTTTGTGTTAAAGAACGAAGAAGATGATCCTTTAAACTTTATACTAACATGAAACGGATCATTTTCCTTCAAAGTAAAGGTTAAAGCACAAGACGTTAATATCTACCCCAGTTTGTTTGTTTGTTTGTTTTTATTGATCTGCTAACAGCTGTAGCAGACTAACAGTTTGTAGGATCAGTTCCTCTCGTAGCCGCATGCAGAACCCAAGTCTGTGACAGTCCCAGCCTGTGCTTTTACTCTGAAATGAAAACTGAGTTCTTATGCTTTTGTCGCCTTTCGCAGGTTCAAATCCTGCACAAAAAGATCGATCTGAGCAACGTGACATCTAAATGTGGATCGAAAGACAACATCCGGCATAAACCAGGTGAGTGTGTGATCGTAATAATGTATAATAATTATAATTAATAATGTCAGATATAATCATATTCGTCCACTTTTACTTAATATAGTTTTTTTCCACAAAATAAAGGTATAATTTCCACATTTAAATCCTTAAATAAAGGCACTTACTCCTTTTTCCTCGTTAAAAACGAAAATAAAACTTCCTTAATAAACAAGACAATGAACCCAAATAGGGGAAATTTGTGTTAAAAAAAGCTGCAAATATGTTTGTTTTCCTGATATTTTAGTAACTTTTTCTACAATTCTTCATCTGTATTATATATTTTCTTTATTTTTAACAACCACACACTTTTTCTAACGCAGGACGAGGTTATTAAAGCAGAAACTGGCTCAGTGATTACAGCTCAGTGTTCGGGGGGTTGAATAATAATCAATAACGACACTGTTCATGTTTCAGGCGGCGGAAACATCGAGATCAAAAATGAGAAGGTGGAGTTTAAAGTCCAGTCCAAGATCGGCTCTCTGGACAACATCGGCCACGTTCCCGGAGGTGGACAGAGGAAGGTAAAAGCAGCAAACACACTCAGTTATTAGTATTATGAATATTAATATTAGAGTAATGTTGTTGCTGTTTGCAGGGTCAGAGCTTTTTAACGGTCTCAGTCTCTCAGTGGGTGAAACAACAGTCAGCAACAGTTTTAACACCTCAAACAGAAACACCCAGAAACCACAGTTATATCTTTAAACACGTTATTTTTGTTGTTTTTAGAGGAAATTCTTTGTAGTTCTTTCTTCTTCTTTTTTTGCCCTGGGTGTCGCCTCTCATGCTGCCCTGTCCTGGAGGTAGTTGGGGCCGTCTGCAGCCGGTGAGAGGGACTGCAGGAACAGACTCAGAGTTTAAATAAATACTTTAACCTCCTCTCAGTGTTTTAACAACAGACTCAGATTGTTATTCTCAGTGTCTGACAGCATTATGGAAAAGATAGACCTTTAGTTTAACCACAAACAGCCAGAATCACTCTCCACCAGACTCCAGAGAAAAAAACTGTAATTTTACCTCACATACCATCGTAACCTCTGAACTTCATCCAAGGGGGCAAAAACAAAATAAACTCACCAAAACCATCTTTGTTAGTCTTTCCAACTATCACCAACTCTGGTTTGGTGGAAATAAACCTTTAATTTACTGAGTTAGATGAGAAAATAGCCCGCCAAGGCTGCCTTCTACCGTTAGCTAGCGGTTAGCTAATCCTTGAGGACAAATGCAAATCTGTCCACTAACAGTAGTTTCTGCCACTGACAGACTCAGGTTAGCTCCCAAGAGTAGTGTTTTCTTTGTCGTGTGTTCATAGTACAGACAGTTTTATTCGAAGAACAGATGGGATCTCGATGACAAGACACTTTTAGGAACTTTATGTGGTCATTAACACAACAAACGTGATGTGTTTTATGTACATGATTCACTTTATCCGCTATCTTCTACTTTCTCAACATGTAAGACTCCATTGTAACGGGTAAACATTGACAAATACCAGGTTGCAGATTACTATTTTACATCACTCTATCACTCTAAAACGGTTCGATGTGAATGATCGTTTTCAGTTTCCATAAAGTGGGACACG
>NW_023339651.1:2385894-2386391 GCF_004916995.1 Morone saxatilis | reverse complement strand
AAGGGGGGAGGTGGCAGAAACAAAAACAAAAAAGTCCATCTTGCAACAGAGTCTAGATGTGATCAATCTGAGAGTGAAACTTATTAAACAGCAGAAAATATTCCCTTAAATTGAATAAACCTGAGCTCGGGCGGCTTCTAGCTGCTACATTTGAAATGTCTGCAAGAGAAAACACAAGCTGAACCAGAAGAGAGAGGGAGGGGGGTCGGTAGGGTGTGTGTGGGGTCGGGGGGGTTACTGTGATTTTATTTTGACTTTTGTAATCCAGCGATGATGTTCGCAGAGAGAAGCAGACGGTACAATCGTCCGGGTTAACCTGCGATTTTATTTCTTCTTTTAACAACAAGTGGAACTCGTACTGTGTGCCGTTGTGATAAGACTAACATGAGCATGTTTGTTTCAGCATGCAGCAGCGCTTTTATTCTTGTAGGGCAAGTGCTCGATAAGACACCCCCAGTCCTCTACGCCATCACCCTCTTTTAAAAACAACAAACAAA
>NW_023339651.1:2373525-2385857 GCF_004916995.1 Morone saxatilis | reverse complement strand
GGGGGGGGGGAAGAGAGAGAGGCTGTAAAAAGGAATGATTTTTTTTACTAGTTGAAAACAACAAAAAGAAAAACACACAGTGTGTTTACGCTGGAACGGACAGATACAAATAAAAACATGTTTCAGGAATGAAAAAAAAAAAACAAACAATGAAAAGAAAAAAGCGAGAAAACAAACCAACAAAACGAGACTTGGCAGTTGGAGAAGTGCTCTGGTGATTTCAGGCGACCTCTAGAGGGAGAAGGAGGGAACCACATCTCAAATGTACCTGTTTATTTGGATGAGGAGGAGGAGGAAGGGCAGGGAAGGAGGAAGAGGAGGAGGAGGAAGAGGGGGTATTTTTTCTTGTTTTGTTATTTGTCACTCCACTAAAAATGTACATGGGAATTACAAGCAAACTAGTCAATAGAAAACACCCTTTGGCCATATTTTGAGGAGTCCGCTACATAGTGCGCTACAAGTGTACACGCGACATATGAAACACCACTAAGCCCCCCCATGTACATTGTTTAGCCTACTACAGAAAACATTTTTTGTAACGTGTTTGTTTTATACTTTTTTTGTTTTTTTACATTTATCCTTTTTTTTTAATCCTGTGACAAAAACAAAGTGTAGGGAAAGGCTTCTATCTCCATAATGTTCACTAAAAACTGTGAAAAGTATTAGACTGATGTTTGAATATCAAACAACAGGAACCCATTTCATATCGTATTCTGCTCTTTGAGGTTCTGCTTGTTAATGCCAGAGAGGAGCTGTGGGTTGTGGGTGGGGGGAGGCAGGGAGGGAGGAGGAGGGAGAGGACCTCAGCCTGTCAGTCATTCATCGGTGGGTGGAGGCCCTGTGTTTGGGGCCGCCGTCGTCCTCGCAAGGCGGCTCCGCGTCGTCCGAATCCAGACGTCCGTAGGCTGTCGCTCGGCAACCTGAGATGCTGCGCATTCTGGGCCTGATGTGGTGGTCGCTCTCCGCCTCGGGCTCCGGGGCCGGGTCCTCTGGCAACGGGAAGCTGCGACGTTCCCACGGCGCTACCGTCTGCAGAGAACGCCAAACAGGACGTTATTATCAGGGTCACATGATTACACATTACAGGTGGTTAAAGCATTCATTTCCTCTAACTAACAGAACGCCACGAATGTGTTACGCTTCAGGTAACCCCGGTTTTCAGTCAGTCTCAAACAAAACACCGAGGTTTACGTAATCTAAGAGAGTAAAATACAATAACATGAACTTTTTCCAGGATATTTGTATTTCCAGTTGTTTCTAAAAGCAATCGTGGTTCTTAAAACAACATATTTATCTCCTACATCTCCCAGTGTACACTTATCGGTCCACACAGAGATTTTTATGTATTATTTCCCTTCACACCGTTTGTTTTACACCGTTGTATCAACCCTGAAACCCTTTCTGCCAATCTGTTGTAGTTTCCTGCACTGACTGTTGAGCCAAACTCACTTCCTTGTTTGTAGTTGTGAAGAAGTCGACGTCTCACATTTACCCTCCAAAGTTTCTCTCTCAATTTCATCGCAAAAAAAGCTTAAAAACATCGTAACGTGTCGCAGGAGAGCAGACGTGGAATCAGGTGTTTTAGACCCAAAGGAAGCCGGATAAATCCTGGAGGGGCTGACTGTTTCCACCTTTTAGCTCTCTTCTCTCTCCGTTACCATTAAACACACAGCGACTGTTGCTATGAGAAAGGACGTTACGCCGCCTCGTATATCGGCGACTCTCAACCAACCACAGTGACGTACCCGCTCCTCAAAGGTGAAGTCCGGCGTGGAGCACCTGGTGTCCTCGCTGGACAGCAGCCGATGGGAGTCCCTGGAGCAGGGTGTGTGGGGGTTGGAGGTGGTGTCGGGGCTGGCTGGACTCATGGGCGACGGCACGTGGCTGTAGTCGTGGAGCATGGGGCAGTGGCCCGGGTCCGGGGACGCAGGCTGAGGGGTGGGAGGGTTGGTCCCGCACAGCAACGGCGTGGTCCGCCCGTCCACAGATTTGTACGACCTGAAGGGGGACGAGACAGACCGCAGTTCAGAACCAAACCCTCGTGTGTCACTCTGTGTGTGTGTGTGTGTGTGTGAAGGGGCGGGGGTCACCTGCTGCCCCTCCTCTTAGCGGGAGCCAGAGCCATCCAAGTCCAGCGGGAGCGCTCCTGGTCCTCGTAGGGCTGATGGTGCTGAGTGAAGGCCGCGTCGGTCAGGTCCTCCACCTGCAGACACAAACAACCATCAGGACCTCGAACGTGCTCAGCAACTAGTCCTTTAATCAGCTGATCAGCCTCGGTGCACTGAGACTATGTTCAGTATAATAAAGAGTGTTTATTGGACGTTTTCCATGTGAATATTGTTTGATATGTGAGGATATCTTAGTTATGAGTTCATACATATCAAATACTTGTTTGTGCTGCTTGTAGTTTCTGAGATGGAGCCAATTTCTTATTGCACTATATTTAGTCTTTGGACACATTTGACAACAGTTTTTAAATAAAATGGCAGAAACAGACCAGAATAAGCAATAAAAAGGAGGGTTTTTATTATGTTTAGAACACACCAAAATATACACAGACATGCTCATTCTCAGGCATTTTCTACCATTTTAGGAAAAACCAGAAGCTGTTTGTTTAAAGAATCACTGATCAGGTTCAGGAAGTAGTTGACACTTAAATCACAGCAGGACAGAATAATTATTATAATAATTATAATCTCATTTGGATATCTGGATTAATCAATTAAAAATAAATGTATTTAAAGGTCCACATATGGATCTTACGTAAGGTCTGAGTACAAACACTAGCTGGGGATTTTCCAGACTCACTACGAGGAAACAACCTCGAGCGTGTTTGTCCACCAGGTGTCGCTGTTCTCTCTTAAAGTCCAGGTGATATTGTGTGTCATTAAACACTAAATACAACCACACACCTGAGGATTTAATAATGTGGGATGGGTCTTAATGTGGGACACCTGATAGATAAATACCTGGGACAGAGATAAACACTGACCTCCCGCTCGTTCTCCTCTTCAGTTATCGGCTGACAGAAGATGTCCACAGATCTCCAACTACAACAGAAACAGAAGGTGAGCACAGGAAACCAGCCGCTCGAAAATAACCACTGGAAGACTATAAATACACTGAAAGAGGAAACCAACTGGAGGGCTGGTGGCGGGTTTCACGCAGCCCCCCCACAGCGTCTCACAGGTGTTTACCTGGGTGTGAGAATCTCTTTGTACTGCAGCTTCTCCACCCTGGTGGTGGCCGCCACAGACATGGGGATCACTATGTTGTTGATGTCGAAGGAGCTTTCACCCCGCCTCCTCTTGATAGGCTGCTGCTGAGGGCAGGTGGAGGGAGGGGGGGGACAAAAGAGCATGTGAAGGATTCAGTATGGATGTATGTGGTTCACACAGGATGTACACAGAGACACACTCGATCCAACGCCACCGCCACCAAACGTAGGAGCTCAGATACGAACAGCACAGAAGGTTTAAAGCAGCATTTCTGGGACAGTTTCAACTCATTCATGTTAACATATTAAAGGTTTCTACTTCCTGTGTTGGAGACGTCATAAACTCAACGTATTATAGGATTTGGATGATCCCCACTAACCAACCGCTCTCAGAGTCGAGACGGTGCTAGAAAACTGAAATATACCCAGTAGGCCTCAGTATGTCTGTATCTCAGCATCGTGTTCACTCATGTGAAGGAAAACTTAATGTAGATTGTCTAATAGAACAACGGCCAAGCATCAGGAATCATTAAGTGTTACAATTATTTTAAAAATCCATAATACAGACAGAGACTTGTATAAAAAGTTCACTAAACGGGAAATAATCTGCTTCATCAAACTCTGTGGTTAACTTCTTACAGTTACTGAGTTCACTGTTCAGACTCACTGTGGTTTTGAATATAATATTAAATATCTATAAAATGTCACTTCAGGGGTCAGTTTACGAGTTTATGACAGAAAAGGGAAAAAAGTTGGGAAATTAGTCGACAGTTAGTTTTTTAATGTGTAACTGTCGAGGGGGGTTTCTAGCAGACAAGAGGTTAAAATGTTTATGATCACTATTAAAAACAGTATCCTCCTTTAAATACGGATTCCTTGTTCGAGTCTGCAAACTAGCAAAGATCCACTTGGTGGAGGACGAGAGCCGAGCAGTACGTGAAACTACCGGTCTGACGACTGTCTGACTTTGTGTCTGCAGTGTTTTTGTTTCCTGCTGCAGTAACCGCAAAGTCAAAAAACAATCCACAAGCAAATAAAGTTTGAGTTTGAGTTTAGTTTCTCTTTCTCACCTGCCGCTCGCCTTATCACACTCACTCATGTCAACAGTGTCTGATTTCTGTTCACCACAGTTAGAGGTAGTAAAGAGCAGAGCAGTCTCACATTTCACCTGTAACCGCCTTAAACACGATTGTAATCTGCCGTGTGAAACAGAGATTCCCACACAAAATAATGTCGAAATAAAAAGGGGCGTGTCAACTGGGAGCTCCATAACAGATGATCTGAATCAACACCATCTAAAGGGGGGAGGGGGGGGGCAGCCCTACTGGAGTTCCAGTTCATTAGCAGGTAATGAAGCAAGAAAACAAGAAGTGAGAAGCCGTCCAAGTGTTTTTCTTACAGGTGTGCTCGGGATGCTCTGGCTGCTGGCGCCCAGCGGCGTGGAGTTCTCTGAAGACGTGGACAGCTGGCGTGTGAGGGGGCTGTGAAGGGACGGGTGCATGTTGGCCAGAGTTGGGCAGGGGCTGCTCGACTCCAGGAAAAGTTTGGGGGAGGCTGGAGGAGACAGGCAGATTTAGATGACTGCTCAGTTTCTCACTTTCATGACAAACTCATCACTTGCGAGTTCCAAATGTTTTTTTCACACCATGAACCTTCATTAATTTAAAACGAGTGCATTAACGCCAACAATATACCACCCAGTATTTGAGCCGGGCTTCATTCACAAAAGACTCACAGTCAGTCCTGTCCAGCGAGTGCTCTCTTAACCTCTTGCGGCTGTAGTTCTTGTCGAAGGGCCCTAACGGCGTGGAGAGAGCCTGCAGACGCTCGGCCTTGCACACAGCCTGGCCCTCGAGCCTGCCTGCGTTCAGAACAGCACTGCTGCCGCCGCCGACACCACCGGCGCCGCCCACGCTGCTGTCCACCGTCCTTGGCTTCTCAGCACGGTTCTTATAGTGGCCCAGTCCTGCAACGCCAGGAACCAGTCACATTATTATTAGACGGGGAGTTGAAGCAAGTTTTCAGAGTGAATGTTTTCAGTTTAAATCTCTTTCTCTTTTTTTTTTTTTTGGGGGAACACGTCTCCATTGGGCGTCTGCAAGCCGCCCCAAAGACTCACAACACTGGGTATGAAATGTATGCATGTTAAAGGCTACTGTAGACCTGTAAGAACAACAAGTGTTACTACTGGGGCTGAGCGACAACAGCCAATCACACAGCGGTCTCATTGTGAAATCAAACGGTTGCTGGGACAAACATTGTGAAAGAAAAACGACCTGCAATAAACTCTGTTACTGTGAAGTAGGACGAAATAACATCTTAATAACAATGAGATTTAATCATTTCCTGGCTCATTTAATGCTGATGTATTGTGATGATAAGTCATATCCTCGTCTTGGAGTCTCGTTTTTCAGGTAGTTTAATTCCAGAGCTTCTTTAGAGGAGCTGCAGACAGATGCTGAAGTTTCACCGCGCAGACACGAGGGGTGTAAAGACTCTGGCTCGGTAGCGTTTGTACTTACTGACTGCCATAAGTGAGTTGGTGAACTTGTGCTTCTCTTTGGACGAGGAAAGCTTATGTTTGAGGGAGAGCTTCTTCAGTGGTTTGCTCCTCTCCAGTGACTTGCTCTGCCACTGGCTCTTCATCACCTGCTGCAGACGTAGGCCTATACAAACGTCTGAGGGAGAAGTAAACAAAAAGGGAGGCTTCAGTATTAAAACCATACATTTCACCCAGCATGTGAAGCCGGATACTTTCGGATCTGCCATCTGTAGTCCAACATTAGCAATTCACAGTGGCATGCAAGATTCATAATGAGCCATAGGCAATCTCCTGTACGAGCCAAATCCACGGTTGTCGTGTGGTGGTGAAAACTACTCTGATCTGTCTGTTGCAGTTTTGTATTTGAGTTCAAACAAATACAAAGAGGCACTGACATGGAAAAACAAAGGCCAAACAAAAATGTGAGAGCAAAAGGGACATTATTATTATTCTTCCTGAATGGTAAAGGGAGCCAGACGCTGAGCAAACAACACTTATTCAGGGGAATATGACACCCTTTACAGATCGAAAAGATTGTCTAAATCGCTGAAAATGTTCCCTCAGAACTTCCTGGGGAGAACTCTCTCTCCGCAGCCACTCCTTGTTTGTCTTCCCCTCCAGATGTAAAGTAGGAAACGACTGCGTAAACTGAGTTCTGCTCTGAGCGAGGAGCCCAGCACTGACCGTCAGGGAAGGAGAGGATGGGGTGGACGCCAAGATCCAGTCTTGACAGGCGCTCCAGGGTGGGCAGCTCATACTGAGGGTCCTCTCTGGGGGTGGGCCAGCCACCACACATCACACAGCTGGGGTTTACCCTGCAGTTACACTGGAGACAGCTGCTTCTCTGGGCCTGTGGGTGCACACAAAGTCACGGTGCAAAAACCACGTAAAGCTCGGCTGTGAATACTCATGATTCATCTGTAACGTTAACACATACAAGAGGAACAAATGGCTGCCAGAAATCCTGTAGTTTAATGCGCCGCAGGAGTTTAAAGTGAGTCAGCCCAGAACACATTTCCCTCTTTGAAGGCTTTTTGGTGACTTCCTGTATTTCTCAGAAATGGTTTTATTAGTTCTACTTGGCGCTGAATTGCAGGATAATTTAAAAACCAGATTAAATACATAAATGATAAATTATACATCAATCCTGTGCTGAAAGTGTAAATTAACAGTATCACAGAGTAACTGTTCTGTTAGTGTAAAAGAAATCTCATTCTGTTGGTAAAATGTGAGCAGTGAGAATCAGACATGATAAGGCCTTACAGTAACACATTCATGTATTTAGAGTGAGCTGTAGTGTTGTGGGGGGGGAGGAGTCATAAACAACCGGCCAATGTTTCTATTTTAACTAAAACTTGTGAGTCGTCACAAGGTCGATTACTCTTCTTTGTTGTTTGCCCTAGTTTTTCATAAACAAGTCATCCATCTCCTGTTTACTCAGCTATTACACACTGAGGAGTTAATGAGTGAGTGCAGCCCGAACACAGAATAAAACCGTCTCTCAGTGACTTCACACCAACACAGCACGCTCACCTTGCCGTTCAGGTTGGGCACCGTGTTGGGCTGAATCAGCCGCCGCCGTCGACAGCCGACTAGTGGTCGCGTACGCGCAGCCACACATGTGCTGTCGTGGGCCGACGGCTGCTGGTGCTTGGCGTCCGCACTCTCCGCCATCCTGTCACGAGGACAACCAACAGAGCACACATGAGGTCACAGATCTCACACCTTCAAATTAAATGGAAACACATTTTGTCTCAAGTGACGGCCGAGTTAATTAAAGACGATCGGGGACGTGTTGGCGTCTATTTTTAGTCTCTGAACAGCGTGAGTGAATATTGACGATGAAAACAGACACTCATGTTTATCTTATTCGCTTTTTAAGCAGGGAACAGTAAAACCCTCACAACCTAATCTCAGTTTAAGATGCAGCAGCAGCGGTAACGTTAGATCTGCAAAAAAAAAAGAATCATTTTGTCTTTGAAATGTGAGAAAATAGTGAAAAATAATGGTTGTAATTTCTGACAGGCCTGTAAAACTGCTTGTTTCATCCAGTAACAGTAACAACACAGTTTACTTTCATATGCGACACATAAAAGAACATTAACTCCCACATTTTAAAGTCACATTCAGTATTTCTTTCTTGAAAAATGACAAACAATAGCTGCCAATTCATCATTCGGTGTGACCGTCACTCATCAGCCGTACCTGCTGAGGACGCCGTTCACCGGTTGTGCGTTTTGACCTTTCCAAGGGCCGGCGTCTGCGCTGGTGATGTGGGCGGCGCCTGTGTGCTCCAGCCGCTCTGAACCAACATCCTGCATCGAGAGATAAGACAAAACCAGTGAGATTACACCTCGGGTAAACTGGCACAGCAGCGCAGGCTGACCAGCGGCGCTCGGCGAACACGGGAGATATTCAAGGAAACTACATAATAGACTAACTGAATCTTCCCCCGGTCCTGTGGCTTTAAATTATTCAGTCTACATTTGTAAGAAAGGGCTGGGCTCTCCCCAAAAACCTAAAAACCTATTCAGTCATCAAGATCGCTGGGAGCTCACACACACACACACACACACAGACGAACACATGGTTTCACTCAGACTGACATTATCGGAGACGCCTCTCTAATTCCACTCATTCTTCTGGATTTAAAAGTTGTTTTAATTTAAATGTGATTCAGCGAAAGACAGAAAAATCACAGTATTTAACGAGGTTAAAAGTGACTGCGTGACGAGTCCACCAGGATCAGAGGCCACTCCTGCAGTCGTGCTGGTTTGACTGGTTTTAACACTGGTGCAAACAATGTAAACGTACCCAGAGACGAGAGATGGTGTGATGAATGATTTGTAAATGAATGTTGAACGAGCTTATTACACAGAAGCAGTTCTGTCTGATTCATTTCAGACCGGAGAGACAGATTAAAAACACAATTTCCTGTCAACATTCAACATTTCGTTTGCAGCAGATGCTTTGACGAGAACAAACACGCCAACTGTTTCATTGATCATCAGGATGAACACATCTACCAATATACCATCCAGTGTTGAATGAAGGCGTGTTTAGTCAAATATTTACTGTCAGCTTTATACATTCACTCCTGAAAACTCTTTTCTTTTGCAGCAAGCTTTATTAATATGTTTCATACTCGTGCAGACGAACATGAATGTGCTGGAGGTTTTTTATAAGAATGTTTGAAGCTTTTAGGATTTCATCTGGTGCTTTTTAAATTAAAGCTAAATGTGTCTTAAATTATACCAATTTTAAGGCTCATTCTTCTGATTCATTAGTTCTTTAAACGAGTGCTTCTTTCCCCCCATAGTCATTTTTAATCACTACCACAAACGATCAGAAGCAACCTCCACAGGACGATACTGAGACTGAACACAACACGAACGCTTCAAACTCACGAGTTTACCTCGGAGTCCGCGGACATTAACGAATTAGTTTGGTTCATCCCCTACAGACAGAATATGGCCGAAGCCCGGCGGCCCGTGTTGACTTTCACTCTGCTTACCTGAGTGTTTACAGGCTCTGTCTTCACTTCTGTCCCACCTGCAGACACTGCGCGGGGGGAAACACCTCCCAACTCTACTGAGCCCTACAGAATCAAGACCTGAGCGTTACACTTCCACCCCAAAGATATATGTGTTTATATGTATATTTATGAACTGATCAAACAGCTCCAGGGCTCCAGACTGCAACTGTTTTTAAATATTACGTGGTTGTATTTGTAGGATCTCCCTGCAGAGCCGGAGAGGCTGCACACTGAGTTTAACCGCTGTTATAAGAGCAGAGCTCCTTTAAGGAACACGTGTGTGTGTGTGTGGTTGAGTGACGCAGAGGAAAAGGTTTGCAGTGAAGTTGTCTAGTGGCAGTGAAGGTCACAGTTTGCCCTTCAAAACTTAGGAAGTTCCCGTGTCTCGGCTCCCAGCTGCTGGGTAAAAGTAGAGCGGCTCAGCCTTGAAGTCAGGGTTCGTCCTGGAGGAAAACTTCTGTGTTTCCCGACCAGTGTGGAAGCTGAACACTACGTTACACCCAGCGCCACGTAAAGGCTACAACGTCTGAGTTAATTCATTTTATTTGTTCATTTATTCACCGTTTTACCGGATTAAAAACACCTGACGAGTTCAGCCTCCGTTCAGCAGCACGTCGCGGCATCGTACCGTACGAGAGAAACTGCGACCAGCTGAGCAGCACCAGTATTACCAGTGGAGTTAGTCTGGAGCCCTGAGCTCCGAGTTTCACTGCTCACAGCCCATCAGAGACACATCACACATTGTAGTCCAGTATTTAACAAACAGAGCGAGCGACTGACCTTGCTGGCGCGGATCTGTCTGTAGATGTCTGTCTGCTGTCGGATGCGGTACTCCAAGTCCGAGATGTGGGCCTGGAGCCAGTTCCAGTGGCTGATGATAGCAGCTCTCTCCACGGTGTAACGGCTCTCCGCCCGCTTCCATCTGCGGGTCAAAAAGAAGGTGTGAGGGTCGTTTTACAGACGAGACAATATACAGCACAAATGTAAGGATTTATATAGATTAAAAAGAGCTGGAACGATTAGTCCATCGTTTGACAAACAACCAGCAACTAGTTTAACAACTGATTAAACCAAACTGTTTCTGTTTCTCTCTGTTATAAACCGTTTTAAACTTGTTTTTCTCCCTAATTTCAGTCTGTTTATTTCCCTGAACAGGATTATGACTCAGTTTTAAGTGGACAGGCAGGAACGGTGACCGTCTGGTCCGTCACACATTTAAATATTAATGAAACTGCTCATTTAGGTCACATGTGAGAGATCTTCCGAGCATTTCCCCCGTCGGACTGCAGAGGTCAGTGAATCAGCATTATACGAAGCTGGAAGCAGGAAAAACACTGTAATCAACAAACCAGACGACCAGAGACGCGTCTGAAGTGTGGAAGACAAATAAAAACGAGGATTTTCATCACACGGATTGACTTCATGGCAGAGGATGAAGGCCAGCTGAGAGCAGAGTACTCCATTTTACCAGTGTGACACACAGAATGGGCATTTCAAAGGCAGACACGAGAGGAAAATGTCTGCTCCTGCACCGAGCGCCGGCGTCGGCAGAGGGGCGCTGTTTCATCACAACACGAGCTGCAGTGACGGGGGGTGAACAATGAGAAGAAAAAAATGACTCAGATGGCAGACAAAGATAGACCTTGCACTGCTTTGCACTTTCTCCGGCCCACTCCCGCCTCTGCTTCAGCTTTCAGAGCTGCACCAGGACGGAGGACGGAGGGAGGAGAGAGGGGGAGGAAGGGGAGTAGAAGAAGCACTGGGAAGCTCTGGCAGGCTGGAGAGGAACAGACGGGCTTTAAAAGCAATCACCAGGCCACAGGGCACTGGAGGGGGGGGGCAGTGTGGCAGACAGTGGGATAACCAATAATCCAACCAGGCATCCGTCTTATTGTGGAGCAGAGCGGGAGGACGTCAGCACCCAAACATCTTCATTCCTCTCTCACTGCCACAACATTTAAAATGTGCGGCCTCCTCGCTGCAACACAGAATCAACGACGAGTCCACACTGAACCACGAGCCGGTGCGTCGGACACTCGTCTCAGAACAACACCGGTCTGCGTTCGGTGACTCCCCAGGTGGACAGCCGGTCCACCAGAGGGAGCCGGGCCGGCGTAATGCCCCTCCATCTAACCCCTGAAACAAACATAAAAGAATGTAAGACGAGGAAACAGGAACAGACAGTTCACGGTCCTCACTCTGTGTCGTCGGATATTAATGCGGTCCCTTTTTTCTTACTGGTTTTGGCATCGCAATTGAAACATTCACATGTTTTTTTGTTTTTTTTTTTTTTTTTTTAGCTTTTCTGTTTGTTGGTGCTGATTGCGGTTTCCAATCATCAGAACAGGAATATTAATGGTTTTGAATGATGGTTTAATAAACTTTATTCTGATAAAACTGTACGACCAACGTAACAAATGATGATGCGTTCAGGTCCGCAGTGTGGGAGAAAGTAGCAAATGATGAGACCTCTGTAGAGGTGACGGATGGACAAGCGCAGAGACATTAACTTTACTTAACCGAGGTCCTGTGGTACCGGGGGGACGGGTTGGTTACCGGGGTTACGGCGGTGACCTGCACATTGCAACGCCACAATGGAGAATGTGCTGCTGGCGAGATGTGCGCCCGCTGCTGCTTTGTGTGTGGAAGTAGGGGGGGGAGGCAAAATCTTGTTCCTGTTAGAGTCGGTGGGGGGAGAGGGGGGGAGGAGGGAGGAGGGAGGGGAGGGGAGGGAGGGGGGAGGTTCTCAGTGTGCTGCTGGACTGAAAACTACGCTGCGCTCTTCCTGCGGTCCTTCTTGACCGGTCGACTCTCCTTCCAGTCATCAGCCCTTTCTTCACCTGCTCTTGAGACGTTCGTGGCTTTAAGGAAGTTCCTTGGAGACTCGTTCGAAGCAGCAGGAAGGGGTCTAATCTCAGCTGTTTTGAGGCGGTATATCTGAAAAAGCTCCTTTCTCTTTCTCAGGCCGGGAGCTCAGGATGTTTGTCCTTTTGTCACTGAGCGGATGAAAGTTCCTCGGTCATTTTCCCGCTCACCCT
>NW_023339651.1:2368814-2373425 GCF_004916995.1 Morone saxatilis | reverse complement strand
TCTGCTGTAAACACACACTAACCTGTAAGTGACAGGTGCTTCTGTGGCACACGAGGAGTATTCAAGAACATCTGAGCGGGTTTAGTTTGGCTCAGATTGCATAGTTTTGCTGTGCTGTGCAGCGAGTAATAAAGGCCTTTATACCAACACGAAGCAGCCGGCGGGTCGAGGTCCGTTTCGTCGGGTCGAGGACGTTTCCGCGGTCGAGACGTTTCCCGGCGGGGAAAGGTGACTAACCTCCGGCGGGGACGGCAGAAGCTGCCTCAGCATCTAAAGATCACTTCACTGATTCATCAGGGAGAATTCAGAGAGTCTTCAACAGGTTTGAGGTCGCAAAGAGAAAGAAACTTTACTCTGTGTTTAAAAGGAGGTGTAGAAAAGCCGCTCTGTCATATTTAATATTGACCCACTGCCAATAAACAAGGACAAAGAACATCAATAGTTATCTATAACTCTGTAGCTCTTTTAATCAGAGCGGGACACGATTACTTTTATGAAACAGAGGGTTAAACGACGGCCTGTAATTAACGCAGCCTTTGACCTCGTGTGGCGTTTATTCTTTACGGGATGTAATTATTCTGTGTGTTTAAACAAAAACAAACAGAAGGACAATACATGGATGCACCAAAACATCCGCTCCGACTGATTTAACGAGACCGTGTTGTTTAACCGGCTCCAGTTTTATCACCGGGACCTCAACGCATCACAAACTAACTCCTGTTGCTCTTCAAACATTCACTAATCGTGGAAAACACCTACAACTTCGAGGGTTTCCATTTCCAAAGCCCCTCTGGATACACCGCTTTCACTTTCATTACCAACAACAACTCACTATTAATCATCACATGAAGTAAACAGTGTAAAAGCACTGGTAACTCACTTATAACGGACTGTTCATTGATTAACGTGGACGTGAATGAGAAATCAAAGTCTTCTCCGACAGTAAAACAGCTGCAATAAGGTTTTATAAATGATTTATGGCCTCAATGTGTCATTTTATGATTAAAGATCTATTTCAACAAGTCTTCTCCGTGAGATCCTCTTTCACCTTTATATTGTAACAGCGATTATCTGAAGACAGAAGCAGTAATATTCACAGTTTATACATAAATATTCAGCTTTTAGAGAAGAGAAGTGTAGATTTAGTTGTAGAATAAGCAGAAAGGGTGTTTTCTGTTTCTGTTACTGTCTCGACCTGCTCCGCCGCCTCCTTTGACCTTAAACGCAACGCCGGCTGCGTTCCTGCGTCTGGATCACGCAACGCGACACGAACACACTTCCTGTTAATGTGAGGAGGAGATTCAGGTCAAAGGTCTAAAGTCAACACGAGAACGGATCATAAAACCCCCGCTGTTCCTCGCCACGTTGTTAATAATCAACCCGACCCGGCACAGGTCAGTGAGCCCGTTAACTCTGCTGACCACACACACACACACACACACACACACACACACTGACATCACGACATAAAAACACCACAGAAAACCTCCAGCGCCCAAAACTCAAGGTTTCTCCTTCCAGTTTTACATCACAACGGTGGCGTTCACTTGTTCTCGCTCTGCAGATAAACTCTGAGGAGGAAGCGGCGCCCTCTGGTCGGACCGTATCTCTCCCCCTCCCTGGAGTTTGACCCGTGTAATGTGACTGTAATGTACGTTACTCGATGAATCCCACATCCCTGCTGCCTTCAGGAGAAAAAGCACCAGATAAGTTTACGTCTCCGTGTATCAGGACACTTTTACTTACATTTTCACGTGCCGCTGCTCCACGTCGACCCTGGCGAGCTCCTCCTCCTCCAGGTCCGAGTCTCCTCCAGAGCTACTCTCCGTTACATCGGAGTCGAAGGCGCTTTCTACTGAATGCAGGTTGGCAGAGCCGCTCAGATACAGCCTCTCCAGCTCCAGGGGCATGGCGCCGCCCTTCAGGAAGCGGCTCAGGCTGTCTCTGTTGTTTGAGGAAGAGTGGCGTCCGGTCCTCCACGTAGCTGTCGGGGTCGCCGTCTCCGACTTGCGGTTCCCGGCGAGCAGTCGGTTGAGAGCCGAGTCCAAGAAGCCGCCGAGCTGCTGCTGAATGTGCCGCTCCACCTGCTTGGCCTGCACCACCTGGAGACGCTTGCGCAGGCGCCGCAGCCGGCTCTCGATCTCGGCTTGGCGGCTGCTGTTGAGGAGCGTGCGCTCTCTGACGTGAGTGTCGAGGCTGTCGGAGGAGGAGCTGCAGGGCAGAGGGGAGCAGGACGGCGAGCCCTGCTGGCTGCCGCCCGCTCGCTCCCTGTCCGACCCCGGAGGCTGCCCGGTCGGCGTGCGTGGATCCATCCGCCTCCTCCAGGTCTGCGGTTCAGTCGGGTCCGCCGTGGGGGAAGGGGGACGATCCGGCAGACTGAAGCACCGGCAGTTTCGAGTTTCCCCCCGTCTGTGTTCTGAGAAACGCCCGAGGAATGCTTCTGTTTAACGGCTTCCTTTCAGCGGGAGGTGCCCCGACAAAGTGCCGTTTTCAAGAGTGTCCCGAGTCCAGCGGCCGGTTCTGGGTCTGAGCGTCTGTGGCGCGGAGGCTCTGTCCCCGTTTCACCGCCACCACGCAGCCCGGGCCGGTACATCGTGGCCAGCTTCTTGGCCAGGCCGTTGACGGCGCCATGGGCGCCCCTCCGTTGGTGCTGCTCATGAGGCTTTTGAGGTGACCGCCAGACAGTTCGATCGCCTGCCGCTTCCTCAGCAGGAAGTCCCCGCCGCCGTTGAGCAGGGCGCCGGGCAGTATCCTGTGGCTCTTCAGCACCGACTGTTTGATGAGGACTCCTTGCAGCTTGATTGACTCCTTAGTTGAGGGGACAGGTGTCACATCAGAGCACAGGTACGAAGCCACCAGCGGCTGGAGCTTGCCGAGGGCCGAGGCCTGAGCCACGGAGTCGGCTTGGGGCTGCTGCTGCTGCTGTTCCTGCTCGCCGCCACAGAAGTCGAGGGGGCGCTCTTCGGAGGCGGGCTTGCACTTGGCGGGGCCGCTGCTGTGGATGAGGATGTTGCTGGCGTTACCGTTGTTCTCTGCACTGGCCGGTGAGAGGCTCGAGGATGGGGCAGCCAGTTTGAAGCGGATGTGGTGAGCTTCGGCTGGGGCGTCGGTGAGAGCGGGCGCCATCGCAGCCATGCAGTGCAGAGGGACGGGCACCGCGGCCTGCTCCACACCACCCGCTTACTGCCCCGCCTGAGGACAGCCTGACAGCAGAGAGCAGAACACAGATGAGTCCAATGAACAACAAACACACATAAATATTATTACGTGAACTCGTCTGAACAGGTTTGGGCCGTAAAGTACGACAGCTCGGTCTCGCAGTGCTTTACGACCACGTGGAGTTTTATTAAAGTACATTTTTACAGATTCATTCAGTCTTAAAGTGTTTGTTGGATGTAAAGCGACAGGACATAAACACAGCTGAAGCACCTGCACTACAGGTTCTGTAGGAGTGAGTGGAAAATTACCAACCGCCTCCCAGAAAGAAAGAAACATTCACAAAAAAACACACGAAAACGCACAAATATGACGGTTTAACATCTCACCTGCTCAGAAACACACACCTGCAATAATGTGGTTTAAGGATGAAATGAAATCAACTGGTGACTCACTGACATTTTGTTGACCTACTGGTTCAAAGCGTTGCTAAGAACGATCCTACATAAAGCAACCAGGAAGAAACACTCCAGGTGAAGAGGAGGAGAGAAAAAAACCCCAGAAAATGTAATCTGATTCTTCTGTAATCCCAATAAAGCGTGTATCTAGACGTCCCGCCTCTGTGTGCGACCTAAAGTGAAGAATAACTGACGATATGCACTGACCTTGGTGAATGGGATGCTAACCGTATAGATGAAACAACAGCGGACATCTGAGCTACACGCCGGGCCGATAAATAATTCCCACTACACCCATGCTTCTGTGAACAAGCCCTCATTGTCGTTGACTCACAAGGCTCCTCTTTAGAGAAATAAGCGCTAGGAATTCAATTCTTATAATTGAAAAAAACAAAGAAAAGCCGACGCAAACTGCCCAGAAACCCCACTGCCCTACATGTGCCCTGTAAGCACACAGGCGGTGTAAGTAGGTGGATTTAGGCCCAGCATTAGTCCAAAGCACATGATGTCATCCAGACTGTGTCCACTTCAACCTGTTAAAACCTTTCATAATATATATATATATGTATATATGTTCCCTAAAACATTACGCCGCAAATTACCTTCAAATTAAACATGTAACAGGAGATTAAAGGGAGGAGCAGCAGTGTGGGCCTCGCCTGTCTTCCTGTGTATCCACAAACAAACCACACACACACACACACACACACACATATATATATACACGTATAAATACAAACATATAGTGTTTAAACGCGCTGCCTCTCCGTGTGTGTGTGCAGGAGAAGGAGAGAGACAGGCTCAGTATTTCACCGCAGTTTCCAGTCAGCGCGCACTACGCCATGTTGGTATTTCCGAAGCGAGATTATGCAACGCAATTCTTCAAACACCCGCCCTGCGAAACACACCGAAACCCTTCAAACCCTCTCACAGAGGAGGAAACCGGAGCACAACGAGTTAAAAACGCATCTCACACACACACACACACAGCTTCTGT
>NW_023339651.1:2368139-2368760 GCF_004916995.1 Morone saxatilis | reverse complement strand
CCCGACGTTAGTCCACCATAACGTAATCACCAAAATGTCTTCCTGGTGTTTACAAAAAGACTCGTTTTTATTATTTCATCATCTCATCTGCTCCGGAATAAAACCATAAAACGTGTTTTTTTTGTGTTGTGATTATTGATGAGTAAAGCAGCCGGGTTTACAGCCCCTCTCTGGCGGGTAAATACCCCTGTAATCCACCCCTGTGCACAGACTGCGTGCACATTAACGCTGCTGCTGCTGATGGAAGAAACCCAGTGTGTGTGTGTGTGTCTGTGATAAAGCTGCAGCACCGACGAGACGCTGCTTCCTCCCTCCACTTCACACATCTACTCCATAAAACAGGGTTTTTACTTTAAGTGTGTTCTCGTTGTGCAGGTAAACGCTACGTGTTAAAAGCATTAAACGTCTTAATAATATATATAATAACACGCCTTCACTCGTTATGCAGGCTTTTAACTGAGAAGGTTTGTAACTAATTCGTTTTATACAGAGAGATTTCATTAAATACGACACTGTATTCTGTTTTCTTGTCATTTTATTGATATTTAAATGTAATTCTGCCTCCACTTTGAACTGCATGAGCGGTGCTCCACCAATAAAGTTTGATTGATTGATTGATAA
>NW_023339651.1:2367165-2368088 GCF_004916995.1 Morone saxatilis | reverse complement strand
AAAAAAATAAAACCCTATCACTCAACTAATCAGCGTTTTAGTAGAGACTGTATTAAATACTACACTATCATTGTATTGTATCTTTATATTTAATTTGACTACACAAACAGTGTGACTGAACTTATTTTACAACATCTGAGCCCCAGAAGACATCACATGCATTATAACTAAGCAGACTGCTCTTTGTGCTTAATGTTCGGTGTGTTTTTGTACATTAAAACACTACATTTAATCACTATATCCTGTGTTATCCTGTGTCATAGCGGCTCCCCAGAGAATCAAAGAGCATTTTACAATCAAACCAAGGAAATAAACAGTCGAGCTTGTTATTGGTTTGTTGTAAACATCCTATAAGGACCTCCCTCCCTTTTTTTTAAAAAACACACCATAGTACATACATATATGTGCATAAACGGTGGTGTGAGGGTGAAGATAAATGCACACACACATGCAGGGAGTGAGCCAGGCAGTTTACAGGAGTTGTGTGTGTGTGTGGTGTGTGTGTGTGTGTGTGTGTGTGTGTGTGTGTGTGTGTGTGTGTGTGTGTGTGAAACCCTGTTACTGAAGCTAGCTCGCTAACAAACGAAAAAGGAGGAAGCCTACCACGTGACGAGGTTGCACTATCCGAGGGAATTTCAGCAACAATCCCCTGCAGTTCTTTAGGTTTGGGGAAAAAACACACACACACGGTGCCCACACGCACACACACACGCAGACCCAACAAAACCTCGTCTCGATCAGTCCTGCCATTAATTAATCCCATGAGAAAATAAAATAAACCCAAGATTGCGGAAAGAGAAGAGGGGCCTCGTTTTCGTTCGATCACGATCTTACACCTTGCCGGCGGTTAGCTTTCGCCTCTACAGCGAGTATATATTTATATATATATGTTAGTAAATATACTGATATATAAGAAGGGAAAA
>NW_023339651.1:2359674-2367140 GCF_004916995.1 Morone saxatilis | reverse complement strand
AAAAAGGCAGCGGATGTACTCCAAATTACAACAAAACGCAGGTGGATTTCGCCGCAATCCTTCACCGAAAAATCCCGGTTGTCGGTGCGCGGAAAGGTAGTCCGGACGGCCGTTGGTGGCGAGCCGTTTCTCTCGTTTTAGGGAGAGACAGCATATAAAATGGCGGCCGCTCCTAGCCCTCGGATTGAGTCTGACAAACATAGAAGGGCTGTGCGTGTGCGCGCTGCTGTGTGTGTGTGTGTGTGGGGGGGGGGGCGTGCGTGTGTGCGCTGGTAGGCGGGAGAGTTTTCTCAGTCGCCACTGAGTAAGGGGAGATACAGGAGCAACAAAAAGGCATGAGGAAGAGAACAGATTACCACAGGAGGGCATTGTCTTCTTAAAAAAACATGATATAATGTTATATATGAATAAATGTGATTGTATATTTAAATAAAAAAAAAAGGTGCTGCTGGTTTTAATCCACTTAAAAGCACAAATTAAACTGTTTACACTGATAATAAACCCCCTTTTATATCATTTAGTCAGCTTATGTTTAAGGGATGTTTTCTAAAAACTGTATAATTAAAGCAAACTCAGTAACTGCACGTTTGTGTGACATTAATTCTGCAATTTAGGTAACTTTTTATATATAATTCAGTCTGTGTTATGTATAATATTTGAACAATCATACAGACTTATATAAGCTTATTTTCTGTACAGATTCAGTGTTTTCTGGTCCCTGATGTTTGACTGTTGCTCTATTAAACTGTTTATATTAACATTTCTTAACAGAAGTGAACCAAATGCTGAGTTTTTGGGCCTATTGTTTATATTTTTAAAGGTTTTCTTGCTGAAATCCAGAAGGGTGGGAACTACTGCTGTATGTTGTTGTTTAACCAGTTTTAGGGGTGTAAGAAAATACTGAAAGAAATCAGAATATTTTGTTTTGTGATATTAGATAAATTCTTACAAACACTGTATTGATTCTTGTGTTTAAACCCCCCCAACAGTTAGATAGCAGTGCTGTAAACTGAAGGCTGCGATTAATATAAATACAGATGCTCACTGCTCTGGTTACATAAAACCAGCTTTATATATAAATATACACACACACATATCTATATATTTATATAGATATGTGTGTGGTGGTGTGTTCTTTGTACTATGACTGTTTTCCTAAATGTAATATATTCACAACGTCTGTATTGTGATACGTATCGATAGATTATTAGCAATAAACAGCCCTGTACAGTTCTGTGTTATTAGTACTCATCATTAGTGTTAATTAATTAATTTCTCTTATATACTATATTATATCCACATTTAAATGTTTTTCTCTATATATATTGCTATATATTGTAATATAATGCACATATTTTATCATTTCTATTCCTATAATGTCTTGTTTAGCTAATTTCCCCCCTTGGATCAATCAACTTCCTGATACCTGGTGTTTTTATGAATTAAGGATTAGATTTGCTAAATAATGACATCAGTAAGTGCTGGCAACGAGTCATTACGCTCCCTGTCTCTATCAGGCGTTACAAAAAGAGGAGGGATAACCCTTTTGGCTTTCACTGTTTACAGGAAGTAGCTGGCCCACCACTACAGACACCAGTACAGCCAGCGGCCACTTGAAGGAGCTCTTGTGCGCTGGTCCCTGGAACTACAGGAGGGGACATTAAAGCTAACGTACCAATATATACACTACATTATTTAATACACACTGGCCTTTAAGTTGCTTCTTCTTTTGGATTAAGATGGTGTAATATTAAACTATATAATATTACACAAACTAACAAGCATTAAATAAGCCTGGTTATTGTTTTTAAGTGTTGATATTTCAGTTTTTTAGTTCTACAAAACCCTTTTATAATGAGCTGTACAAGAGTTTTGTATTAAAATATAGTTCATTTTGACTAAATGATCAAACAACAAGTAAACAAGATTACGTTTGACTGGAAATCCGCCTCAGTCAGCAGAATAATACGACTCAGGTCGGTTAAACTCACATTGTTCAGGTCTTGCTTTACACGCCTCCATCCTCTGTACTCTCGACTACTAGAAATTTGACTTGGCAGCGTACGAGCATTTAAATATTAGGGCTTGGCTGAGATAGTAAACAACACGTATCTGAATGTAACACATTTAGTGACAAATTAAAGTCTGTTTTTACTGTAACAGTGGCCGCTATTACACGTGACACTGATGATATCTGTGTTTGATGTGTCATTCTGTTCATTTGCTTCATTATTTGAAGGCACCTACTATTAATAAACGTGACGTTACAGTGTGGTGGTGGTGGGAGGGACGTATGTCATATTACTCTGAGTTATTTAGAGATCTCTCACGTATCCAACGTGGATTACATTATACAGATATGAGTGCTGGTGTCACTGAAATCACTGGGTGTAACTATCTTGTGTTTTATAAAACGTCTTTGGCTTTTAAATAAACAACCGTTTATCACTTCCTGTTGTTTCTGCCTGGGAACACTGAGCTATAACGTAAACACGCTTATAATAACAGTCTGCATCATTCGTTTAAGCCTTATAATCACTAAAAAAAAGGGTTAAATAAGTAGTATGCATTCAGATTTAGGTTCAGTGCCTCTGATAAGACAATGAGAGCGACTTGCTGTAAACATCTTTTACTGGAAACTAATGCAAATGAATGCATGCAGCTTATTTCCTGCAGGTCTTGCGCGGCCTTTGTGCATTATGAAACTGCCAGAGTAGACATGCATAATAAATATGTAATTATAAATGTGCATGTGTGAATGAGAGCGAGTGCCTGTTCTGAAGTTTATATCCAATTTATATCTACATAAAAAGGTGTCAGGGAGGCAAATGTCAGGATCAAACAGCTGCTGTGCTTTCGTAGTTATCCAGTCAGTTATTTATCCTCGTCTGCTGCACCGGTGCAAACATCCGTCTTCTTGTTCCAACAGGTTTCAGCTTCAGCTCCTCCTGGGGGATTCAGAGGCGCTCCCACACTCTTTATGGGCAATGTAATCCATCCAGCACGCTTTGGTTCTCCTCCCGTTGTTTTAAAATACCTCCACAGGGATGCCCGTCGGATTCCTAATCAAATTCATGTGGCTTCTTCCCGGGCGACGGGCAGCCGCCGGTATCCGCAAATCGTTCTCCATTTCTTGCTTTGGTCACCTCGCAGCCTCGGGATCCGTCAGAAACACACAAAAATAAAACCAAACAACAACAACAACAACTCAGTAATACCTTTAACTCCATGGTTGGAATAGTCCGTTCAGTAATCCGAGGGGCTTTTAGTCCACACGTAGCGATAACACGGCACCTGAACACAAACAGGGTGAAGAAACAAACATTAGTTTAATCCTGTAATATAACATTATAGAATATTAGGGTAAAAACATCTTATTTTTTACATGTTGTGGGATTGTGAGAATGATTTTATTTCTGTTTAACATCTGTTTGAGTCTGAACCAAACAAACATCTGGAGAACAACGTTAGTAGACCTACAGGCTTCCAGACCTTCATTATAACGCTGTTTGTCTCTTATTTTACCTTCATCCAGTGTTGTGGTGGTAAACTCTTAATTTATGCCCCAGATTTCCAGTAATACTTTTGCATATCGAACTTGTGATTTGCTTATTGCACTTGGCTGCACAAATAATCACAATATGAAGTGAAAAATGCAAATCGCGAGAGAAAAACAGTAAAATGTGACAAACAGCGTTATAATGAAGGCGCTGCTCTATAAATGTTGTTCTCCAGATGTAAGAAAACATTTTTATTTGGTTCAGACTCAAACAAATGTCTCATTATCGTTATTTTAATAGTTGTTTTTTGAGTGAAAACTGAATTTGTGATGCAAAATATTGTGATTTCTATCATATTTTGATTAAATTGTGCAGCTCACTGAACAATAAGTGTTTATTATATTATATTAAATAATATTGTGTAATATAAGTGCAGTTTAAGAGCTGTAATGTTGTAATAAAAAGGTAAATATAATAATAATTATAATAATAATAATTATAATAATAATAATTTGTGATGCAAAGATAATCCTTCCTACAGGATCGTGACTGTCAAAATAAAAGCCCTAATAATGCTCCCTGAACAATAAGTGTTTATTATATTATATTAAATAAATATTGTGTAATATAAGTGCAGTTTAAGAGCTGTAATGTTGTAATAAAAAGGTAAATATAATAATAATTTGTGATGCAAAGATAATCCTTCCTACAGGATCGTGACTGTCAAAATAAAAGCCCTAATAATGCTCCCTGAACAATAAGTGTTTATTATATTATTTATATTATATTAATTAATATTGTGTAACATAAGTGCAGTTTAAGAGCTGTAATGTTGTAATAAAAAGGTAAATATAATAATAATTGTGATGCAAAGATCCTTCCTACACGATCGTGACTCTACCAAAATAAAAGCCCTAATAATGCTCCCTGTTTACCCGGGTACCTGCGGGCTCCCTGCCTGTACCCGGGTCCCTGCCTGTACCCGGGTCCCTGCACTGGCATTAAGTGTGCAGCTCTTTGTATCTGAGTGAATAAAGTAGTCTGGCAGTGTGTGTTTAAACTCTGCAGGACTCATTAATCCCGGCTCACGAAGCTAACGCTAGCTCTCTCTTATTTCTCTATCACAGTTATTTTTAATAACGAAAAAGTTTTTCACACGTTAAAGTAATTTAAACCCCTCCAGAAATAATGAAAGTAGAGGACGAAGGAGGGGGGGCTCTGTGTGACCTGCCGTGTGAAGCGCTGAGCTGCCAGTGGTCTTATTGATTGTTTTTATTCAGATTTACTTTAAAGTATCAGGACTTTCTGTCAGCGGCTGCTCGGGCAGCTAACGCTAGCCCCGAGATGCTAATGTTTGCTATCAGCGGCCAACGGCAGCCGACCGTTGAGCTAACAGGCTAATGCTAACGTCAGTTGGTCTGCACACTGGCGGGATTTGAACGCATTCGTGTTTTTTTTTTTTTCCGGATAAAATTAATGAGAAAATAACAAGAGAACATATTTTTACTTACCTGCTCGTCCTGTTACTAACCGTTTACGACCTGAGAGCGACCAGCCCCCGCCGCGCTCCTATTGGTCGACGCGCCCGTTCCTGGCTTCCCATTGGCTCCCGCGGCTGTCAGTCAAAGGGGAATGCCTCGCACAGCGGAAATGTGGACGAAAGTTCAAAGCACGAAACTTCATTAAGCAAAAATATTGTTTTTAATGTGAAATGTCTCACGAGCTCCTCGTTGTTTATAAATCACTGCTTTTCTTATTTTATTGAGCATATGAGCTGCTAGCTGCTCACAGTGCAGCCTGGTGTGTTTCCACTCAATGCAACTGCTATATGTCTTATTATTATTATTAAATGCTCTGGTGTTTTGAGACTTCACTGTGTTTTCACTGCACAGTATGAATCTACTGATGCATGTAAATGAGTTAGTCCAACATATTTCAGTCTCATCTCGACTCTTGCGTCGAATGCTGGACAGATGTTGCACGCTGGGATGAGATTTGGCTGGTGAAAGTGGGACGGGAGGCAGGAGAGAGGGCTGTTTACTGTGTGAGAGTGGAGTTTAATGGGAGCTGGTGACTGTATGTGAGGCACTGAGAGGATGGAGGGACACATGGGGGGGAGAGGCAGAGCTTGGAGGGTGTGAAGATCCACGATTCTGCAGTATGAAGCTCAGAAGAAGTCAGTAATGATGTGTCTCGGCCACCTGAAGGCCTCGGTTACAGGATGGTTTCCTACATTCGGAGCGACAGCAGCTACAAACACATGTTGGAAAAGTGTTTTTTTACCTGTGTGTGGACTGAAGATGGAGGTTGGGAGAGAATGATGGGATTATTATTGACGTCAGAGTTGGATAAACAGTGGTAGACGACATATTCAGACCCTTTACCTCAGTAAAAGTGTAATTTAGTACATTTATTTAACTATTTTCTTCTTTATTCCACTTTATAGTTCTACTCTTCTCCATCTCAGAGTGAAATATATTTCTTTTTATTAATCTGGCACCTTTTGCTACTTTACAAATTAGGATTTTTGCTTACAAAACATACAAAGAGCTCATAAAATATGATGTTTTGTTACAGTTTGTTAAAGTACAACTGAACTAGGCAATTATTCTGATAAAGTAATTTAATTATGTAAAAACATTCGATGGTTCCAGCTTCTCAAATGTGGAGATTTGCTGCTTTTTCCTTTTAATAATTAGAGATGCTCTGTGAAGGTGTCAATCAATCAATCAATTGATTAAAGGAGAAAATGATGAGCAGCTGAATCTTTAATGAACCTCAACCAACCAGTCCTTTTACATTAATACGAGTCATAATAATGTAATTATATAATCTATAATAGTCCAACAGTAACAGGGAATATTGAGGACTTTTATCATTTTAATTCCTGATTATATTTATATACTTTTACTTTAGTAACTTGTTTAATGAAGTGATTTTCTTTGTGCTTTCTAAAGTGGAAATATTGTCAAATTAAACTCCTAATTTATTGATTTAAACATTTTAAGTTACAAACATTATTTTGATGAGTTGTGTTGACATAAATAAACTGGAAAAAACTTCAACTTAAACTTAAAAACGTGTGTTTGTGCTACGAATTATTAATTAAGTGGTAATTAAAGAAATACTATTAACAACATGTGTCCAAAAAGTATTTTATATTATAATAATATTGGATTATTATCACTCACAGCAATGTACACAACTTCCAGGATGTAAATATCACAATAAATTACATTCTTATCATTATTTTACAATATAATACATAGTATTTTCTAACTTTATTGATAATAAATAGACATACAGCTGTTAATAAATATACAAATCAAATATTTAACAGTGAAGCATTTAAACGTTGCAGCTGCTCAAGTGATTCCATTTCAATGAAATGTTTTAAAAATTGTGGGTGACTTGTTAACTTACTTACATTTAATTTTTATAGTCTTGTGTTATTGGTTATATATATATATTTTAATCCTAAATAATCTGTTGAAAGAATTTGTCTCGTGTTCGTCGCAGAAAAGGAAACTGATCAGTTTGTATTTAAATGAACTGTGCCCGTCGTTTACTCTTAACATTTACAGGAATTTGAAACTTAATAAGATAGATAAGATAAAAATAGAATTTAGATAAATATAAGAAAATAATAAAGATAAGATAATATAAAGATAGATAGATAAGATAATTAAGATAATAGATTAGATAGAATTGATAGAATAAGAATTAGAATGTGATTTAGATGCTTTTTCCCGAAGGTGAATTGAAGTTTGGAACGTGGACAGAGAAATATCAGAAACTGGAAACTTCAGTGCATTAATTGATGTACGCTGCTGGAAGGGTCCATTTTCCAGATTATGTTATGTTTGTTTGACTAAACTGCAAAAACTATAATAGAACCAGTCTTCTTTTATACCAATCTTTGTCCTCCGGCACCTCCTCCCGCTTCCTCTCTTAGCCCTCTCACTT
>NW_023339651.1:2359495-2359649 GCF_004916995.1 Morone saxatilis | reverse complement strand
TTTTTTATTATATTTATATTTATTCTAATAATCTGTGAAAGAAGTTCCTCGTGTCGGCTGCAGAAAGGAACCTGTACAGTGTGTATTTAATGAACTGTGCCGTCGTTACTCTTACATTTTACAGGATTTGAACTTAGATAGATAGATAGATAGA
>NW_023339651.1:2353704-2359427 GCF_004916995.1 Morone saxatilis | reverse complement strand
TTTATTTATCCCGAGGGAAATTGAAGTTGTGACGTGGACAGAGATCAGAAACTGGACTCGGTGCATTATTGATGTACGCTGCTGGAAGGGTCCATTTCCAGATGTATGTGTGACTAAGCTGCACTAATAATAGACCAGTCTGCCTTTTTATACCACATCTGTCCTCTCGGCAACCTCTCCGTCTTCCTCTCAGCTCATCACTCAATAAAAGCTGCTTCACCCAGGAACTTCAGAACTTTATACAGTCTGTATATAAAAATATAAATATATATGTATGTGTATGAATGTGGTGTTAAGGGCTGGTGGCCTTCACATGTTGTTGTCAAGCTTCAGTCCTGATTGTAAGTTCCTCTTCAACAGCTTTTAAGTGTTTGATGTTCTGTTTACATTCATTTAGTTAAAGGGCAGAAACACTGAGGGGTGCAGTTGCAGAGAAACAACACTAGATGGAGCTGAAACATCACATTCAACAACATCATCAGACACAAGAGCCTCATTAATGCAGCTTTCTCTCACTCTGATGTGTTTATATAAGGAGTCATTTCAGTTTTTAGACGTATTTCCAGTAACACTTTACCTATATTTAGCATTTATAAGCAGAATACAAACATGTAATGAAAGATTTGTGTCACATTTCTGTTTGTCCAACTTAATTTCAATAAAACTTTACTAAAAAAAATACACATTTCTTTATATTTTCACTCATATTCTACAAGATGCTCTAAAGACTTTCATCCATCTCTTGTTCCATCACTGCAAATTAATATACTTTAACTTTATTTAAAATAAAAACATCTCAAAAGGTCTCAAAGGTTCATAACAGTTCATAGATCGCAATATAATTTCACATTTATATTAATATTGTATATTTAGCTGCTTGAATGTTGTGATACACAATCTTTATTATTATATTTATAAAGGGGAAGTGACTTTCCTGCACATTGTTCTATTCCTATTGTCATTATATATTTATATTTATAATGCATGTGCAAACAATACAAACAAAACAACATTATAATATACTTTATCATTCTAAGATTTAATTTTGAAATAGATTCTTGTGGATTTTGTTCAAACAAGCCTGAAACTATTTAACATTTATGTTTTTCTTCTTATTATTCTTCAGTCACAATGAAGGTTTTTGTAGGTTAAATATCAGGACCGATCATCAATCATTTTATTGATATGGATGGTCTCCTACAGAAGCTGTTAAATATAATATATATGAATGTTAATGGAAGAATAGTTAAACCTCCCTAATTGGCTTTAAAAATAAAGTTAAAATCAATTTATTTTCCATAAAATTAAGAATAATCCGTCTATTAATGAATTCTGTCATATTGTCAACCACCAAATGTTCTTTGCTTTTTTACCATTATAATATAATATAATCTACATTTGTTCAATAAAGAGGAATAAACAATATATAGTCCCCATGTGGCTCAGATCTGGTATCCATATAAGACAGTTAACGTGGTCATATCTCAGACTTTCACAATCTGTCTTCATTAATAAACACTTGGCATATTCACAGGAGCATTTCCAGACTTTTGATCCTGGGGAGGCATCAAGTATGTGTCTCAGCTTTCTATTCACTCTCAATTTATGCTGTTCCAACACTGTTTATGGACCCGAGTCTGCAGAAATATTCAAATTACACTAAAGTAACACATACAACACGCAAAAAGCTGCATGAATTAGCATAAAGTGTCTGCACCGAGTTGTGGGTTTCCATAGGACTCATTTTCATTCAGATATACAGTTCAGGAGGACCAGTGCCACCACATAACACACTACCTAGATCCTTCGTTGTACTGCATTGGCTCCGCCCCGCTCGCCCCCTCTTCACCATTACTTGGACAGTTTCTTTATTTTCAGGTTGAATCCCGCCCACCCGAGTTTATGCCCCTGCATATTTGTCAACAACAAAACAGAATTATAAACAAATATTTATTGATTTATTTTATATATAATGTCATTTGTAAAACTGTAAAATGTAATTTGTGCAAGAATCTTTGTTTCTCTCATGTGGTCCAGTGGTTCCCCAACTGGGGAGGGTCCGCGACCCCCATTAGGGGTCGCCAAAGCATCATGGGGGGGTCGCAAGGCCTTCTTGATTTTAAGGTGTGCTAGAAAACTTTAAAAATATACACAGAAGGTCGATATCTCAGTATTTGGTTTACTTCTGTGAAGTAAAGTCTAAAAATACAATGGTCAAACATCAGGGAGAAGATAACATTTGTCCAAAAAGAAACTTACTAAGTTTGTTTGATTGTAAAAAATGATTAAAAATCCATAATACAGACAGAGAATTGTATAAAAAGTTCCCTAAACAGGAAATAATCTGCTCAAAATTCATCCAAATCTCTTATTTTACACAAACTTCCTGCAGTTACTGAGTTCACAGTTTTTAATATAATATGAAATATACATTAAATATGTCACTGATTCAGTTTAATAAATGAAAGAAAAAAGGTTCCTTAAGGAAAAAGGTTGTGAAACCACTGAACTGGTCCAACACAGGGCCACAAAAGGCTGAATTATGTCTGTAGATCGGCTCTATAGTGAGCTGTAATTATACTGTAACTATAACTGTTACTTAATATCTTCAACCCTCCACTTATGGAGTTATATTGACAAATAAACACTTCTTCCTACAGACACATTATAATGTGTTATAAACCATTGAACATACATATAGTGCTGATTCTGTGAATGCTGAATACGAGGATTTACAGTTTCCTTGTATTTCCTTTAAATTTCTCTTCATTTTCCCCACATTTAAACAATAATATAGATATATTGGAGTCAAAGACACATTTTCCACGTCTGCAGTTCACTTTTATGTTAAAATGATAATTGTAAAGATTATTTTAATGGGTTTTTTTTTAAAAGCTGCTTTAAGAAAAGCAGTTTTTTCCCATTAATGATAAAACATTCTCCTCCCATTATTCTCCCTCAGTGTGTCTGGATTACACCTTTTCTTCCTCTTCATAAGGAATCATCCAATTACTCAAACACAGGTGAGACAAAGGACGACAAGCGATCTCATCAGCATGATAATGGCTATTGCTTCATGAAAGCTTCTCTCTGCTGCGTCATGATATCTGCATTTCGCTGTAATTCAGAATTTCTGGAAACACGTTTCCTAGAATAAGAAAAACTGCTTCTCTGCAACAGGAGTCTTCAGTATCACTGCAGTACCGTCTATGGGGTCAAAGGTTATGTTTAATCAGATTAAGCCACAACCAATATTTAGAGATATGAAATCATTATTCTGAGATATTAAGTCATTATTCTGAGATATTATTTCATTATTTTTATATTAAGTCATTGTTTTTGGATTCAAAGTCATTATTTTGAGATATTAATTCATTGTTTTTGGATTCAAAGTCATTATTTTGAGATATTAACTCATTATTTGAGATATTAACTCATTATTTTGAGATATTAACTCATTATTCTGAGATATTAACTCATTATTTTGAGATATTAACTCATTATTTGAGATATTAAGTCATTATTTTGAGATATTAGGTCATTATTCTGAGATATTAACTCATTATTTGAGATAATAAGTCATTATTCTGATATATTAAGTCATTATTTAGAGATATTATTTCATTACTCTGAGATATTAAGACTTACAGAATCCTTTTTTTCCTCGTCACATTGGCAGAAATGGGCCTCCATATAAAATACAACCAAAATCATGTTTGCATGCAGTAAATATTGCACAAAGCCTCAACTGGGTTATTCTAACAGACTCACGTTGTTTACATGTGGACTGGTTACTCCAGTAACCGCGTTGAATATACCGTAAAACACGCCGTCCAGAGCCCGTTGGCATGACAGCTCCCTCATGAGACAAACCTCCAGATTATCAGACATCATTTATATTCTGCATCGGCTCCTTCCAGCCCCTCGCCCAAGCCACATGGCGGGTAAAATATTCAAGACTTCATGTTTTTTTATGGCTCACTCAATCTTTAAGCTCTAAAATGCTTCAGATGTCTCAAGCATCATTTCGCACGCATCCCCCCCCCCCCCAAAAATTCAATCAGACATATTGCGGTGCCTTTTTAGACTTTTGGAGGAGGGGGGGGGGGGGGGGGGGGGGAGAAGTGCTGATGAAGTTTCTGTGAGTCCTACTGATGTTTGAGGACCCAGTTTTTTTAGACTTCCAGTGTGCAGGGCTGATGTAAATGGGGGGCAGCTGAAACCACTAAAATAACCAGAGGCCTATTTTCTGCCAATGTGAAGGAAATGAATCCTGATGAAGTAATTTGTCTTGATTATGGATTGAGAATATAGTTAATACAGACCTTTAACAGATAAATAATAACAAACTTAAACCTGCATTCTGTGTAACGCAGCCAGGGGGCAGCCCCAACCCATTCAGTCTTATGGAGAAAATGAGCCGAGCTTCTCCAGTTGATTTATGAGCTCAGTAAAACAGTTTCTTATGAGGTTTCCTGGTCTCAGTCTCTAGTATTACAGTTCTTCATCCATACAGCATAGATGTTCATTTAAGTAACTGATGGTCCCATTTAGAGTAAAACAGACCAATAAAAGCAGGGGATGCTTTAGGGCGGGGCTACTTGTGATTGACAAGCTCATTCTCCCAGTGAGATCCGTCCAGCTCAACACACCCAAAACTCAGATCACACTGTCATAACTAGGCAGTGCTGATCGATATGGATACAAGATTCTGGTTTGTCACTGCACTTGAACCTGCACACTGTTCCTTACGACCGACTCCACCGTCAGGTCAGCGAGGTTGAGGAGGTTAAAATCAAGGCAATAGTGGACATGTAGTGTATTGATTTGCTCTGAATTCCCTCGTGTTGTGATCAGTTTTCATTTTGTGCTCCTAAAAGGGACGTCCGAGCCTCTTTAGTACTACACACATCGCGCTCATCATAGCGAAAACAACCCTAGCACTGCTCGTTACCATCAGAGCCAACTCGGGCTGTTTAAACTAATGAGAATAAGAAATTAAAATCCTTCCTGACTAAATCTCCGACCCGCGATGATGAGCCTCTCCCAAAAGCTAGATTAGAAGAGAGATGAATCAGTAACATGGCAGTAATTAGTTCCCTAAAAGCGGCGCTGTGGGCTACAACTAACATTGTGGCTCTCTTTTAAGCTGTTTGCATGAAAACTTTCACATCTAATTTAAGCCTCAGAGCAGCCAAAGGAGCCTTAAATCACATGCATATAATGGTCGCTCCGGAAACCCTCATGAACACTGTCACTGTATGTACCACCTGTTATGCCTTGTTAATCCACCTAGTTTCTGCATCCGTAAGATTAAAGCAGCTCCTCTTTCTCTCGATTTCTGCTCTCCCTTTCCTCCCTGCTCTTCGTTTCCTGGTCACTGGGAAAAACTGGTGACGTGTTCAGTCTTGGGAGCAGAAGGAATCTTATTTAAAAGCTGATAGTTCGAATGAGCCGCTCCCCTCTGAGACACGAAGAAAAGTCACAAACTATGCTTAAAAGGATCAACACGATGCTCAAAATGTTATTTCTTTGTTTGCTTTACTACTCAAGGGGACCGTGGAGACAAATGGCAAGTGTGATCCAGAGAGCAGTCTCTAAAAGCTCGGATATACACCCATAACGGTACCTGGGTGTGTTGTGTGTTTAGTTTTTATAGAAAGACGATTCCTCCTATATGATTAAAACTTCCAACTTGCGTTTTTGTTAATTTTTTCAATTCT
>NW_023339651.1:2347204-2353679 GCF_004916995.1 Morone saxatilis | reverse complement strand
ACAGTCAGTAGTAGTTTCCCATCAACCATGACGGTGCTGTTCCTCTTGTGCTCACTTCCTCGTTGAACTTACGGAACCCGGCAGCTCCAACAATGATTATTTTTATTATCGTTGGTTGTTTTACATGAAATGTCGAAAATGGTTCCCCCAAAGTAACAACCTAACCACCCCAAACATAATTCACTGGTCACAGAGGACTAAGAAACCAGAAAACACTCACTTATTCGAAGAAACTGGAATCAGAACATTTTACATTCTTATAACAAAAAGCTCAAAACCCAATTATATTATATCCAAATAGTTGTTGATTAATTTAATATGACAACCAATTCGACCAGTAGCAGCACTAACAGGTATACCGCAGAGGATTTTATCAGCAGGTTCTAAGAGAAATGTTGAAACAGGAAGCAGAGAGCGTTTGCTTCCACATAATTATGAATTTAAAAAATAAATAATACATAGAAGCTAGTGGTTGAGGACTTGTTGGGTATGTGCGGAGGCGTTTGGCGTTCACGACGGGTGTGTTACGTACACGGTGCAGAGTGTATTATTAACCTGCTTCTTATTCAGACGGGGAAACGCACGTTTTGTTAAAAAGTCTCAGAGGCCTAAACTGAGAAACCGATGATTCACTGGTGACATCATCATCTCAGGTTAGAAAACCGCCCAGAGAAGACGTGATGAATCAGTCCTGGTCCGCTGTCTGTTGGTCAATAACGTCATATATTATGTATAAAGTCAATAATTAGATGAACATGATCGTAAAACAGTCGGTTCGGTAGTCGGAGGAGAGATTAGAGCCACGTCCTCCCTGGCTCTGCTGCAGGTCAAAGTACATTGGTAGTCTGTTGACTCATCACATTGAATTGAGCAACCAAAGCCTCTTCGTGTGTGTGTGTGTGTGGGTGGCGTGTGTGTGTGTGTGGGCAGTTTCAGGACAGCTCGGTCGAACAGTGGACCCCAGTGGTTTTGGGGGCTGGTGGGTTTATGTGTTAGGAAATTGGGGGCAGGCGAAGGCAACTTTTTGACTCTGTTCTTTGGTCTGACTCAAGACCACAGTTCACACACACAACACACACACACACACACACACACACACACACAACACACAACACACACACACACACTAACACCCTTCCAAACTGAACACGAGTTTCATCAGGATTTGACCGTCTGTGAAACTTGTTTCTCGATGTGAAGTGTGTCTTTGTGTCGATTAAAAAACTGATTCAATACAGACGTACGTGAAGTCATCAGAAGGTTGGTGCGCGTGTCCTCCTGCCTGTCTGATGTCCATGAACACGGACCGAGTGTTTTATATATGTGTATGTAAGCAGAATTACCAGACCATCTAATGTCGCAACGGAGGCATTGTTCACTGCTCCAGTAAAAGGACCAACCGTATGATAGGACGAGCAACGGGAGATATTTCTATCCCTCCCACTCAGAGGTCCAACCAGCGTGTTCTTAAGAAATAACTTTTAAAATAACTATTCATTCAGTTTATTCCAGAACAAATCAAATGCTGAGCTACAGTTTTCTTACAACCCTTAAAATCCAGATGTGTGTCCTTCTCTCTCTCTCTCTCTCTCTCTGTCTTCTCTCTTCTCTCTCTCTCATATCTCTCTCTCTCTCTCTCTCCTCTCTCTCTCTCTCTCTCCTTCTCTCTCTCTCTCTCTCCACAGTATCTGCCGTTTCAGTGGCCTCTGCTCGACGTTCCAGGAAGAGCTGCTATCAGAGACTCAGCTACTCCGACACACCTGGTAAGACCTGGTTACACACACACACACACACACACACACACACACACACACACAGGACAAAGTTCAGCATAAAGATAGTAAACATTATTTATACGACAGAGTTACAAAGTGCTTTACGTGGTTGAACCAGGATTAAAGTCGGGCAGTAAAATCAGACGATTAAAGATAATATAATAATAAAATACCAGCGATAAGATAAGAACAATAATAAAACAGATAAGATGTGTTGGCTCTGTTTTGTAGCGTCTCACATAGAAAATCTGCTGAGCGATATGTCAGGATAATCTTTCTCATGAGTCGACATCCATATATGTATAAAGATGCTCTCTGACGTCTCTTTGAATACCTCGTTTCCGGCCGTGCGTAGCTGCTCTGTATCTTTATCTACGGTCAGAGAAGCTGTTCTACGCTGCCCACTTCACGTGGAAAACTCAGTCAGGTATTTCTGTGTGTTTCACTGTCAGCAGTTAATGGAGCACATCGCCTTCTGTTTCCTGTTAAGTGGTCGTGTTCATATTCAAACTAATAGCTCCAGACTCCAAAGGGGAGACTCATAGAACCCGTTTTCACTGATAACCAGTGAACTTTTTAGCCGGCTTATTTGCCAGCTGTCATTGTATCAATGAACTGATCAATGAATAGTTTCGTCTGTGGAGGAAATCTTTGGTGATCAGTGTTGGTGTGGTTCAGTGGACACGCAGTCTGCCTCCACTCTGCTATTAATACTCAGACTGCTTATCAGCTGCTTCAGTGTGTACGACCTCGACACACAGAAAGAGCTCCGACCAGATCGCCGACTCTCCGGGACCCATCAGAGGGCTGTAATCGGGGGGTCGCAGGTCAGTCTACACAGCAGGAAATCAGAGAACACGCTCGCACGCACGGTGGTAACCTGGTTACTGCTGCAGGTCACTAACCAGACCGATCTCTTCCTCTTTATCTGGGAAGCATTTCCTGCTTATTCAAACCTTTGAGTGATGCAACGTACTGCTTGCCCATGTTTAAGGATCAAGGAAATGTATCATTGTTCAACACGAGGTTGTGCAACAGAATTAAAGATTGCAAGACAATTGAATTTATAACATCTAACAGAAATACAATCAAACTGTATATACAGTTATTTCTATGCACACACCCAGCAGATATTCCCATTTCCAGCTGTTGAAGCTGATGTTTTCAGACTTTGGGAGCAGAGGTTAATTCTGGGATTATTTTTCTCCACTTCTGGCTTTTATTGTGAAATTCTGACTAGTTTGATCTCTTCTGTGCAAAAATTGATTTTAAATGAAACAATCTGAGTGAGAAGAATCTGACGACGGCTCAGAGGTCAAAAATGTTTCTGTTCTAAAATCCACTTCCTGTGAGTTTCAGTTTCAGTCATACTTTTGTCAAATCTTATAAAAAAAGATTATACATATCTATATATGTGTGTGTGTGTGTGTATATATATATATATATATGTGTTTCCTTTCATCAGGCCACCCTGCTGTCACAGTGATACTAAAGAAGCTGTTTCACAGGACCGCCACAATACCTACATATGATGATCTTATAGAATATGACCACAGACAGACAGACAGTTTATTTTCCTTCACAGAAAATTTGTCACTGCAGTCTGTACATAACTTTCAGACATACATACATAGATACAAAACACATAGATACAACGACATAACAACAAGAATAAACATTTAATACAGCACATTTAGCACATTTACCCCCCCCGTCCTGTGTAGCACCCCCCCGTTGCTGTTACCGGGTGTCTTGTTTAGAGATGCTGTGGCAGAAGGTATAAAACTCTGCCATAGCGAGCACATTTACAGGCCGGAGTCCTGTATCTGCGTCAGTAATTCAAATGAGCTCAACCGTCAACATCTACAGCAGTTTATGCAACACACACATTAATCAATACAGTAATCAGGAGAACGGTAACGAGCTAGGTTTGATAGCCAGCTGCAACACTGCAGACGGTAAACTACAAATCACCATCATGTCTGTTTTACCTCATCTTATCCACCAGAGCTACTGTTGTCCACTGTTGGCACCGTCACAACCATTGACCCTCATCCCCACATAGAAACACATAGAAACACGTGACACATCGTTTACTGTAACACTGAAAGGAAACTCGCGCTCACTCTGACCTCAGTTTGAACCAGCTCCTTAAAGTTCACATGTTTTGATTGAGATAATTATTGGGCGTTGGTGAACGTCGTCACTGTCATGGTTGAGGAAACGTCACTGCTCCGAGAGATAAATGTCTGTGGACTCCTGAAGTGAACGGCACTGAATGTTATCAGCCGATGTTTTAGTTTCCAATAAAACGGGACTTCCTGCACAGTTTTTACTTCCTTTAAGAAGAGTCATCTACAGCGGCGACTAAACTGCCTGTTGCATAAGTTGTGGAAATAAAAACTCCGACTGTCCCACCCTGCTATAAATTGCTCCCGCCTTTGTTTCCCTCGCTGTAGAAATAAATCATATTTAAGGACAGAAAGAAGCACAGGAGATGATGCTGTTATGCTGCTTGTTGTTTTTTGAGATTGTGTGGGATTAGTTCAGAAGGTGGGACAGTGACGGGTGGAGTCTGTTTTCATTATTGGCGTTTAGATCTTTCCAGTTTTATCTTTCTTTTGTATTTGTAATCACCAGCAGCTCCACTGGCTGCAATAGAAACCGATACCATACAGTCTTATGGAGAAATGAGCCGACTTCTCAGTTGATTTATGAGCTCAGTAAACAGTTTCCTGATGAGTTTCTGGTCTCAGTCTCTAGTTTCAGTCTTCTTCCATACAGCATGATGTTCATTTAGTAACTGATGGTCCCATTTAGAGTCAAACAGACCATAAAGCAGGTATGCTTAGGGCGGGCTCTTGTGTTGACAGCTCATTCTCTGAGTCCGTCCAGCTCAACACACCAAACTCAGATCACACTGTCAAACTAGGCAGTGCTGATCAGATATGGATACAGATTCTGTTTGTCACGCTGCCACTGAATCCTGCACACTGTTCCTTTAACGACCGATCCACCGTCAGGTCAGCGAGGTTGAGGAGGTTAAATCAAGGCAATAGTGGACATGTAGGTGTATTGATTTGCTCTGAATTCCCTCGTGTTGTGACAGTTTGTCATTTTGTGCTCTAAAAGGGACGTCGAGCCTCTTTAGTACAACACACATCGCGCTCATATAGCGAAACACTAGCACTGCTCGTTACCATCAGAGCAACTCGGGCTGTTAAACTAATGAGAATAAGAATTAAATCCTTCTGACTAATCTCCCGACCGCGATGATGAGCAACTCTCCCAAAAGCTAGATTGAAGAAGATGAATCAGTAACATGGCAGTAATAGTTTCCCCTAAAGCGGCGCTGTGGGCTACAACTAACATTGTGGCTCTCTTTTAAGTGTTTGCATGAAAACTTCACATCTAATTTAGCCTCAGAGCAGCACAAAGGAGCCTTAAATCACAATGCATATAATGGCGCTCCGGAAACCCTCATGAACACTGTCACTGTCACTGTTAATGTTTGCAACTTGCTTTTAATCCACCTAGTTTCTGCATCCGTATAGATTAAAAGCAGCTCCTCTTTCTCTCTCGCTCTCTTTCTCTGTCTCGTTTCCTGGTCATGGGAAAAATGGTGAGTGTTCAGTTGGGCAGAAGGATCTTATTTAAAAGCTGATGTTCGGTGGCGCTCCCCTCTGAGACACGCACAAAGCTTAAAAGGATCACACGATGCTCAAAATGTATTTCTTGTTTGCTTTACTCTCAGGGGACCGTGGAGACAAATGGCAGTGTGATCCAGAGAGCAGCCTCTAAAGCCGGTATCCCATAACGGTAGCTGGGTGTGTTGTTGTTTAGTTTTTATAGAAAGCACATCTCCTCCTATAAATAAACTTCCACTTGCTGTTTTGTTAAATTTTTCATTTCAGTCAAAATGCAACACACAGTTTTATTATCTCTTCACAATCTGTTCAAGTATGAAAATAACAATATTGAAAATAAATAATAATAAATAATGTGAATTACATTGTGATTTTTTTTTGTTGATTGACCACCAAATGTACCACACGAAGAAGTCAGTGTCAGTAATTATCTCTGTCTGACCAAATGCTTTTTTTTGTTTTTTAACTGTGCTGGAATGAAAATGTTGATTATTCCTGCTGACATTAAAGCTGCAGCAGGTAACTTCTATAAAAATAACAGATAATGTGTGAAACAATCAGGTTCCTCTGACTGGTTCTAGTGCTCCTAATCGGATTTATAAGAATCCACCGGACCCCAACAAAAACAACCAATCACAGCAAAGAAAGATATAAAGAGGCTTTATTTTATTTATATTATTTGTCTCTGATTGGTTGTTTTTATTCAGGCCTAAAGGATTCTTGCAAATGTCATTAGAAGCACAAACGAGTCAGAGGAATCTGATTTATTCACCTTTTATCAGACTCAATGGTTCCCAACCTGGGGTTCGGGACCCCCACTAGGGCTTCCAAAGCTTCACGAGCAGTCGAGAGATCTTCTTGATTTTAAGGCATGTAGGAAAAAAATCTATACATCTCTAAATCTCATCATCCTGCAGTAAAAAAAGTACACAGTTATAGCAAACGAAGAGCTAATCGAACAAGCATCACTGAATTTTTCTAAAAATAAGCCTTTTTTAAGTCTGTTTGACTGTTAAAAATAAAATAAAAACATAAAACAGACAGATAATTGTA
>NW_023339651.1:2341399-2347118 GCF_004916995.1 Morone saxatilis | reverse complement strand
GTTCACTGTTTGGGTTCATTGTGCAGTTTATCTGTTGTTCTCTACTATTATTGTTATTATTTAATATAATACTAATAAAATATGTAATATAGTCAGTTTACTCAATGATATAAAGGGTCTCTTAAGGTGAAAGAGAGTCTAACTGATGTTCTGTTGTCAGGATAAAGAGAAAGTTTCCGCAAATATCCCAAAAAGTAATTTTCAAGTTACCTGCTGCAGCTTTAACATTTTAAGGTTCCTGCCTTTAAAAAATGGGGTAAATTCTTTTACATTACAAAAGTGCATGAAAACTATACTTTTTTTTTCTTTAATTTGAGCAAACAGTCGTTCTTTCACCCTAAATAATAAAATAATAAAACCTCTCCACGAAGCAGCAGCTGCACCGGCTGCAACAGATGAAAAACACCAGAATAAAACACATCACAGTGGCGACATGTGACCTTCAACCAGAGCTCACACATCACTTAAAATAAAAGAAAAGAGATTGTTTTTAGGGCGACAGAAAGATGAGGTTCATTTACAGTTTGACATAAACAGCAGTTCATAGAAATGCACAGGTGCTAGGCATACTGGTATAGTAGGAATGTGGACTGTGAATTGTTGCTCACATGGATATTGTGCCCATATGATTCACAGTGCGTGGTTTGTGTCTTTTTGTTTTTGTTTTGTTTTTTTTGGTTTATATTTGTGACTCCACTGGATCTTCAGTTATTTATATATATATATATTTACAATAAATCAGTAAACAGAGTTACTGCGTACACCTTTAGATTGTCGCACTTCAACTCAACCGAGCAGGAAGTCGGTCGACACGAGAGCGAGAACCCCGTCCTGATTGCTGTTATTCTCCTCGGCTAATGATTCTCCTTATCTGGCTTTGCTGGTAGAGAGGCAACAATAGTAATAAGTCTCTTTATTCAGCTGAAGAGTTTTGTTCCAAAAACACCTCGTTAATCTCAAGATACACTTACATCTCACTGATTGCAGCTGCCAACTTTCTCTTCTGTTTTTTCGGGAGATTTACTGCAGAAGATAAATTATATAAGTAACATTTCTGTTTAATGACGGCAGTAAACTAGAGGAGCTTTTAGGTCAGTAGTTGTGTTGTGCAGGCTGTATGAGGTCGCTTCTTCAACTGTACAAAAACCTGCAGTCTGCCAGTAGTCCATCTGGAAACTCCCATAAATCACCTCGGTACCGCTGTCGTCAAACTGTCCTCTGTCACTGAGGTTGTGTTCACTGGGAGGCAGGGTAACCGGAGGACGTCAGAGGGAAAACCCGACAATATTCTATCCATAAAATATGATCCACCCAAATCACTGCTAAAGTTGTGTTTGTACAGTAATCAGGGAGCTAACTAATGAATATTCGCTCTGTGTCGCTAAAAGTTGAAGTTTGATTGAATGTCATGATATTATTGGTTGAAATCAGTAACTCTGTGTCACATTGTGTTTCCAACAAGACAAAATTATTCAGATTTTGATATAAAAATACACATAAATTTAGTTTTTGTACATTTTCTTAGCATAAATGGTTAAATAGAGCAACAACATAACTGAAGATCTGATCTTAAAGGGTTAAAGTGACATTTTTAATTTAATTTTGACTTTAAAACACAAAATAAAGACCGCTGATTGTTTTGGGACTGTGAAGAAAGGCCGGCTAGCTGTTCCAGCTGCTTCCAGTCTTTACGCTAAGCTAGGCTAATTGCCTCCTGACTCCAGCTCCTCTTCTCTGATCTCATCCTGACCAGACGTTTTATTTTGGAACAAAACTCTTCAGGTAGAAAGTCTGGAATGTTTTAAAACCTTCTGGAAAGTTGACGACCGCACCAAGCCGACTGAAAACAGAAGAAGAAAGAACACAACACAAAAAATTACACAACGGACCAGACGTTTGGTTGTGACGGCAAAATAACAATAAAAAAATAAAGAAAATAAAAGCAAGAAAATGTCATTTTTTTAATAAGTTAGTCTCTGTCTGGTGTCCAGTGTCCGCTGGGTTGGAATCCAGTTCAGTGCAGTCCAGCGTCACGAGCTCTCCGACGTAAGATAGCGGAAAAATAAAAGTGTGCAAAGCGGGAATACGACGGAGAAACGTCGATGGCGAGCAGAAAGAAATAAGGAGTGCTGTACATTCACACAGATCCAAACTGTGCTATCTTTTGATCCACTAACCTCTCGTTTCATAAAGTCTGCAGTGTCCTTCATCCTCGTCCACGTCCTGAAAATAAAGTCCCTCCTGAGGTTTTTATAGGAGGCTGCCGCAGTGTCTCTCCCCCTCCCTCCCTCGCCGCCTCCCCCAGCTCAGAAAGTGTTTCAGTGTCCTCCAGTGAATGTGGCAGAAAATATGATGACGGCGACAAAGCTGCTTCCTCCGGCTCTCATAGCGACGTGGACTGCTTGATGCTGTGGAAGCTGACCCGTGAAGGTGACGTGGGGATGGACATGGCCTGGGTCATCCTGGCCCGGATCGAGTGCTGCTCCTGCCACCGGTGGAACCGCTTCCTCACCGCCGACCGCACCTGTCCGACAAAGCAGGAAGACGGTTGATTGATCAACGGACACTTTTTCTCTAATTTGTGCCTCCTTGTCTCCTCCGTCCTCTTGACAGGACGCCTCAATCCCTAAAAATGCACCTTTAGGAGCTGTGAGTGAGCTTCATACAGGTGGTTACTATGGTAATGGCCCAAAAAACCCTCCAATACAGACACACACACGATAACAGACGGTGAATTAACATCGTTGTGTTTAATTAGGCGTACATTTAATCCTCCAGCCTCTTATTTTAGTGAGAAATACTAATTATTAAACAATCCCCCCACTGATTACGGACGCTGTAGCGAGTTGAGGCGTCAAGATCGTCAAAATAATTTATATATCGATGCCGAATTGACAGACTGTGGACGAACTTCATCTTGTGTTTCTAGAGTTACGTGTTTATTACGGACACGTTAGGAACTGTTAAATGTGATGTTTCTCAAAGGGAGTTTGGTGCAGTAGATTTCCTGAGAGTACAGAAACACGGTGATAAACAAACATTCGTGTCACATTAAGCAACGCTGTCAGTTTAATTAAAAGTTCATTTATAATAATTGTTATGAACTCTGTTATGTTCGTCTGTAAGAGAACAACAGGCAGGTGATGCAGTTGTTGACTCTGAAGCAACCAGACGTCTTATTTTGTTAAACAACTTTCATGTCGACTCCTCTCGCCTCCTCGCCGCCTCCGTCTCTCCTCTAAGTGCGAGGAGGCACAAACTGGGAAACCTGATGATGACTTCATCTGATACGACCTCAAATTGCTTTTAATGCATGTTTTTCTGGCTGTTAATAATAAATAATATCGTGTATCTTTTAATGTGGGATGTACATGGATGCTTTGAGTATCTTAAAATTATTCCCTAAAATCTGTACAACCTATGAGCTAAAAGTTGATATAAACACACTTTTATAATCTTTAATTTTTATATTATGTCATTAATCTCTTTTTAATAGTATATATAATCTGATTATTGGTGCGTTTTTGGTTGTATTCTGTCCCTAATATTGCTTTTAATCTTATTTTATTGCTGATATTCTTCTATGTAAACACTTTGTAAACACTGTTTCTAAATAAAGTTATTATAAGTCAATAAACAATCTTTTACTGTACTTAAATGTACAATGTGCCTCAGTTCAGTGTAATTTAACTTGCAGGTTACCAATATATACTCTATATATATTATATTTATATAAATGTTACACACTGGACGTTTAAAGCTAAATAATATGAACACGGATCCTCAAAGTCAACATTAACATAGAGGAACTTAAAAATAGACGTATGACAAACTGAATAAAGACAAAGTGTCCCAGTTCAGTCAGTCTGTGTTAAATTGATTATTTTAATATTTAAGTGTAACATTAAAGAGGAAACAGTAACATCTGTATAAAGATGCATTAAAGTATTCAGATAAATTCTGTTTTAAATATTTTAAATAAGTTTAATTAACTTAATTAACTTTTAACAATAATTAGAGTTTCTTGTAAACTAATATTTTTTCATGCTTAAATTGTTAATTGTTAATACATTTAAACAGTTTTTAAGTCAGTCTAAGTTGAACAAACTCATCAGGTTTTACAGTACAATTAACCAAGTGTTCATTTTATATTTGAATCTATGGAAGCAAATTTGAGCCGAGAAAAATTCTGAGACAGATTAATTAAGATTCACTAAAGATAGTAAATTAAAATTATGACTTAAGTCAAAATGATTAAAATTGTTAAGACTGTTGTTTTAAAGTTTTAAGTTGACTTTATTTGCACCCAAAGGTAGATTTAGTTAAAAACAACAAATAACTTTAACATGATAAAGATAAAAATAAAAGTAAAAGTAAAAGTGTTCCAGGCTCTAAAAATCTGTATAAATTAAGATAAAAACAATAAAAACTTATTACAACTTGTTTATCTGAAACTGTTTTTATTCCTCTTTGTTCTACATGTTGAGACTGAAATAAAAAATAAGTCAGAATTATAGATATTATAGATATTTGATCAACTTCTGACTTAAAATCTTATAATTTAACTTAATATCAAAGAAAAAAACAAACTAAATGTTGACTCATTAAAGGTCCAGTGTGTAGACGTTAGTGCCATCTAGTGGTTTAGTTACTGATTGCATCCACCCTCGCTTTACCCTCCCAACTTATAAGGACTTTTATTATTTATAACTTCCTTTAACTTTTTGTATTTTTTTCTCTCTTTCGCATCGTTGAAGCTGAATTTACAGCCTCGAATTCTGTACACTGAACATATTTTACAAACAGATTCTATATGAGACGCCATAAATCACTTTAATGATGATTAAAAAGGGTTCGTCCTCTCTGACTTCCACTCCCACAAAAATCAATCCGTCCCACGTGTGTGTCCCACTTTCCGTACAACCCCTCCAGTAATCACGGCACTCGCCGGCGTACGAACCGGCATCACGCAGTCTGATGATTTGATCCTCGTGTTTTTAGAGCTAAATATTATCCCTTTTCTCTCCAATCTGACTGTTTCATCTTCCTCCCTCCCTCCCTCCTCCTCCTCTCTGCCTGTAACTAAACACTAAATCAATAACCTCTGTAAGGTACACATGCTGGTTAAGCCCCTTGTTGGAGCTACAACACGGTTCATGATGAAATGTTCATTCATCATCCCAGCCGGGCGATCGCAGTGTGGGATGGCGAGCAAAGGGCAGCAGTCAGCTGATGTTACATCCAACGGGAGGAGTAGCTGGTGTACGGCGGCTTCGATTAAAACCTAAATATATAACATAATCTCCATTATCAGGATGAAAAGGGCAAGTGATAATATAATTATCTTTATGTCTACTTTCTGGCTCGTTAGGGTCCATTCAGAGACAATCAGGTCGTATTTCACAGGTTGCAGCCGAAAGCCAAAAAAAGGTATCGATCGAAACTTTTGGAGAGCGCGAACGGTTGTTAATTTATACTTTTAAGCACCAAAATGTCCTTTCTGAAACCTTTAAAGGGCCAAAATAAAAATCTATTTCCTCAATGAGCTTCCTGCTATAACTCCTGAAGTTTTCGGACAAAAGTTTGTTTTAATATGAGAGATTTTCAGGTTGTTTCTGTTGAATTAAAACACATTAAAGGTCCAGTGTGAAACTTTCAGGAGGATCTATTGTCAGTAATTAAATATAATATGTATAGGTTTGTTTTCATTAGTGTTTAA
>NW_023339651.1:2339621-2341342 GCF_004916995.1 Morone saxatilis | reverse complement strand
CTGAAACTTTCCATTTTCTTCGCTTTTATATTGTTCTGTTGTCTTATAGAATTAAACTCTCATCAATACTAATTGTTGATTCTCTTTTCTTGTTTTTAATTAGCATATGTGGTGTTGAGGTAAACTAATAATGGACAGTAATCAAGTTACTTTAATATTGTGGTACTTGGATTATTGTTCTGATGTGATTTCTTGGAGTATCTGGAAATAATAAATCTGTACAAGCTCAAAGATAAAAGGTCAATAACCTCTGATACAGGAAAAACTATTGAAATTGAGTCATAAATTAAGTTTTTCCCTCAAATTTAAAGTGATTCAAAGGATTTCTTTACAACAAACACATTTATTTAGTTTCTGAGATGAGTTTTATTTTTTAATTATAATAAGTTAAAATTCCCATCTGGTTTATGACCAAATACCAAATTAATCCCATCAGATGCTTTTAAGTGCTAATTATTAAACGTCAGAATGTTAACATGCTAAACTAAAGAATATTATACATTAACACCAACGTGCTAGCAGTGTTAGCATCCAGAACTCTTTGTTTGGTTTATTCTGGATTTAAGAGGAGAGATATGAGCCCGACATCGGTTATCTGTTTGTACGGTTTTAAAATGAACTAATTAACTGTTTACGTTAGTACGATTGTTCGCTAGTTAGAGGAGGGGAAGGGTTATGGAGTTTGGATGGAAGGAAAAAAGATTTATATGATTTTTGTTGTGTAATTAATGCAGGAAAGGAGCAAAACTTGTGTTTACTGGATGTAAATATGTGAATAATGTCTGTTTATGGAGGACAATCATGCAAAAAACACAGCAAAGCCTTAAAAAAACACCTCTACTAATAAATATAATCCAACTACTACGACTAATATTAATTACACCATACATTAAACATTAAGTAGCATTACTGCGTGCATGCATATTCATATTTCTGTGCTATTCTGAGCGGGTCTCACCCCTGATTTCTCTGCAGAACCAAATTAGGTCTGACACTGTCATGAAGCGTAGAAAGTGATGTCACTTATGTCAGTACATGACAAGTCTTAATTGTGCCCTTAATATAAGTGCTTCAAGCTTTATCACTCAATTCCCTGCAATAACACACAGCAGCAGCCACCAAAAGGGAGAGTGGGAGCGCCCGAATAAGGGCATTATAAATAATTGTGTGAATCAAAAAGGGGGAGGGAGGGAGAGAGGGGGAGACATAAAATGTTAGATCAATAAGAGGATGTGAATTTGCTTACCTCACTGTTTAGGAAGCAGTAAAATACTGACACAAAGAAGCCCTGTGTGAGGGGAGGAGGGAGATAAAGAGAGAAAACATCATCAAAAAACACACAGAGGAGGGCGTTCAAAACCTCGACGCCCTGATCCCGTTTTAATCGCATGAACAGCAGCGTTGGTTCAATCAACTCCGTGGAGGAACACGGTAACGACGCCGTCCAACTCACTGCTGTTTATATAAAACAAACACAACGTTACACTCAGATCGTCTCTAAAAGGTCTGAATATTTACTGTTTGTGAGCTAAATCAGCGATTCCCGACCTTTTCTGTTCTATCAGTGAGTAAATAAAAGTAAATATTATATTCACTAACAACAATAACAGAAGAGAACAGCTGATAAACTGTAAACAGTGAACTCAGTAACTGCAGGAAGTTTGTGTAAAACCAGAGATTTGGATACATTTTGAGCAGATTATTTCCTGTGAATATTGATC
>NW_023339651.1:2336697-2339521 GCF_004916995.1 Morone saxatilis | reverse complement strand
CATATCTGATCAGCACTGTTTGACAGTTTGATCTGGAGTTTGGTGCGTTGGACGGACTCACTGAGAATGAGCTGTCAATCACAAGGTAGCCCCGCCCTAAAGCATCCCCTGCTTTATGGTCTGTTTTACTCTAAAATGGGACCACAGTTACTAAATGAACATCATGCTGTATGGAAGAAGACTGAAAACTAGAGACTGAGACCAGAAACTCATCAGGAAACTGTTTACTGAGGGAATAAATCAACTGAGAAGTCGGCTCATTTCTCCATAAGACTGAATGGTATCTGTGTGTTATTGCAACCAGTGGAGCTGCCCCCTACTGGTCATTACAGAGAATGCAGGTTTAGGACACTTCCTGGAAACATTGTCCATAATCTGAGAGGAAATACCCAAACAACCACAGTCATAAATATAATATAGATTATATAGAAAGAGTCTTACATTGCTGTGTTTAATTTTCAGATCAATTTCATTTTCCTCTTTCAACATCGTAGAGAATCCTGATGACCAATTCGAGCCTCGACACATCGGAGACAATCCAATACAGGTAAACTCAGCTCGATAAAACCTTTTACACCTTAAATAATTCATGTTTCACTCTTGATTCGGGACGTGTCGCCTCGTCTAAATGACAACGTCGTTCTTCTTGTCATGGTTGTCCTGAATCACCGGTCTTCTCCGTCTCCTCAGGAAAGCAGTGATCCAGATTCTGTTGTTGACTATTTCTCTCTTAAAATTTGTTCACAAACATAAAACATAATCCAAACCAAGAGCAGCCAATGAGAGCAGCTCAACTCGCTTTACGTGGCCTCCGCTGAAACCAACAAACGCCACACTCAAGGTTGATAAATTACAGGTTATATATTGAATCGTACTGGTCGATGCAGGATTCTTTCTGATGGGAAAACCCTCAGGAGAAACACGCCGTCTTCACTTAGAGACTATTTTTTACAGACGAGCACAGAGGACTGATAGGGAGCTTGTCACATGGTGCAATGACCTGACAGTCACCTGAAGCTCAATATAAGTATAATCCAAGAGCTTGTGGTGGACTATCAGTAGAACAGGAGGCCCTCTGTCCTGGCTGTGATCCAGGGAGAGGAAGTATAGAGGGTTGACTCATACAAGAACCTTGGTGTCCAAAATCAATAAAGACTGGACTTGATTCACAACACTGAAACCCTTTTCAGGGAGGAACAAACTGCTCTTCCTCCCATTAATGGGAGCTGTTCCTCATCTGGGCCGAGGGGTGATGTTCGCCGTTCAGATTGTGACGTTCCTTGAGGCAACTTTGTGATATATAAATAACATTGATTTGATTTGACTTTGTTGAGTTTGATTGTTCTTGTCCTGCCGAATGTCTTTTTGTGTGTAACTAGAGGCGTAAAGATTCACCGGGACGTTATAGATGAGACGACATCGGTATACGAACCGATTGATGGTCCGATTCTAAAGTTATGAATCTGTTGACTGAAGCTTTGCTGCTAACAGCGTCTCCACTCTCTTGAAAGGTAAAAGGTCTTATTAAAAAAAAGTTTATTAAATTCATCTATTTTCAGGATTCTGTGCGTCACGTTCAGTCCAAACTCCTGCGACAAGGAGCTAATGCTTATTAAACACTTTCCAGCCACAACTGAGCTCCAACTGGATACAAACACATAATATAATATAATAATATAATTAAAGTTGTAGCTTTAAATGCAGATGTTGCTGCAAAAAAACATTTTAAAATGTGGACGATTCACAAACATTTTCATCATTTTCTGACCAAATCTGAAATATGGTCACAATCTCTTCTTCTGTTCCTGAGTTATGGCGTTAAATAATGTCCATAAAAAAATTCACAGTGAAGTTGTCATCAAATATCTTCAATGTTTTATCTCATTTCGTCATAATTTATTACTATTTAATTTCCCCCAAAAGGTGTTTTTGTGAGGTCACGGCGACTTTAGACCTCCAAAATCTAATCAGTTCATCCTCGAGTCTGTTTGTGCTGAATGTGATGAAATTCCCTCCAGGTGCTCCTGAAATATCGCTTTCACAAGAATGATGTGAGGTCATGGTAATCTTGACCTTTGACCTTTGGCCACAAACTGTAATCACTTCACGCTCGAGTCCAACTGGACGTTTGGAGAAATTCCCTCGAGGCTTTTATCTTGGAGTAATGTTACAGCCTCAGTGGTTCGATGTTTATTTATTTATTTTTATTTATTGTATTTTATTGTTTTACGATATTTGGAGGAATAAAAATAAAGAAACTTGCTAAAAACGAGTTAAATTATTGTTAAAAGGTAAATTTCTAACTACATGTTGTTGTCGAACTCGCTAACTGACACAAACTACCGAGAGGAAGTCAAGCTATATCGATCGAAACCTCTCTCGTGTCCGTACGGTAAAAATAAAGCCACCGCCAGCAGCCGGCTAACGTAGCTTAGCACAAAGACTGGAAACAAAGGGAAAAGGTTAGCATGGCTCTTCCTGACAAAAACCTCAAAACCTCACTAATGAACACATTATATCCTGTTGAAAAAATAAGTTGTCACATACGTCACATCGTAGTTTTGTTTTGTTGTTTACCAAAATATTTCTTGGCTAGCACCGGTTGCCAGGCAACCAGGAAGTCCCTGATCTCATCCAGGAAACTTTCGTTCTTCTGTGTGTGTTTTTTTAAAATAACTATACTGTAATATATAATATAATATAAATAAAATACATACGATATTATAAACAGTAATATATAATAACATATTTATAATATTATAACACATTCTGCATAATACAGAGTACATTTATTTTTCATTCTTTAAGTACTTTTAGCTGCAGA
>NW_023339651.1:2335774-2336666 GCF_004916995.1 Morone saxatilis | reverse complement strand
ATGTTTTAAGTATAATTTCAAAAGATAAACTGTATTTTTTGACCACATTGTTATTTGTTTGCCCTTTTTCAACACTTACATTCATTATGGAGGGTAAATTACATACATTAGATACCAAAAAACAACAAATTGAATTATTGTGATGACTCTATTCACTACAGTAATCCCATATATATATACATTATACTGCACATAAATGTATGTTCACATAATCACATCCACATTATATAATAATAAATAGTGTAATGAATATAGGAAAACACATACAGGAGAAGATTCATGTATTTTTGTGGTATTCTGCTGTTTATGGTGGTATTTCTAGTCTCTCTCTGGCAGCAGGACGTTGAGTGTGAGTGAGACCCAAAATAAACCGCAGTGTGTGTGTGTGGAACATGTTACACCAGTGTTAATAGTTTTTGGAAAACTTACGGCACGAGAAAGATTAACCTACATCCGACTCTGCCGGCTGATAACATTCGTTTAGTGGGATCAATCCGTTGTTTCGTTTTTCGTCAGCTTTATCCTTCAGTAATGACCTAAAACTGTTTCTTGATTATCTGAAGTGCTCCTCGAGATATGTGATGAATGACAAAATCAATAGCTCATGCGATAGGTGTGAATGATGTAACATGGGAGCAAAAATAGCTGTAGGAATACTTTCCAGGACCAGTTGACCTGACCTTGGCCTGAACAGATGCATGGCAGTCTTTCAAGAACCATCTATCCCCGCTGGTCCTCGCCAACCCCGATGCATTCGTGCTTACGTTAACATTTTTAATAACATCCTGTATTTATTCATTATAGCAGTACATCAGCTTATTTCTGACATTATAAGGCACCGATGGCGAGGCATGGAAAGTTCACAACCGCAGCCCCCCCCCCCCCCCCCCCC
>NW_023339651.1:2328124-2335674 GCF_004916995.1 Morone saxatilis | reverse complement strand
CCCCAAACCCCACGCCCCGACAGGAGATACCACAAATATTCTGGTGACCTGCCGATGATCCTGCAGGATCAAGTGCTAAGCAAAGAGATAAAAGCCAGAGAGAACTTGCTATTGAAAGCAAGACCGGAGCATTTTCAGCTGAAAAAGAAGAAGAGAGATATTGAAGGAGGCAGATGTGTGCTTCAGGGGGAGACTGAGGCAGCAGAAGCAGAAACATAAAGAGCCTCTTGGCGAGATGACTTTTTCAACTAAGGGCAGAAGATAAGGGAATGTGCTGTTTCTGACAGGGAAGGGAAGGTCACTCCACCACTGGAGACCCAGCAGGGAGAAAGAAACAACAGCCCAAACCGAGCAGAAAAAGGGCCAAATCGCCACAGCCGGGGGAGTGCTTGCAAAGGTAGTGGTAGTCAGAGTGTGAAGGCATGCATGTGGATAAGGACTGAGGACAGTATTTTGGAAGCTCAGCCAGGAGGGAATTACTGTAGTCCAGACGAGAGATGACTAAAGCTTGTACAAGGAGCCGGGCTGAGTCCCCAGACAATCTCCAAAATCTGCAGGATCGTTCACACGAGCCCTGCCGAGGGGGGGGGNNGGGGGGGGGGGGGGGCTGAGCGTCTGGCTTCACGCGGATTGTTAGCCAGGGTGAGGAAGAGTCACAATAACACCAGCTTCACTCTGAATGCTGACACACGCAGGTGGTTGATGTCCATCTTATATATCATCTTAATTTAAAGGTTAGCTGCTGGATGCGGATGAGAGAGCTTGTGACAGCACAGAGATTGACACGCCTGATGAATTAATGAAATAAAAGCATCAAACTACCCTTGAGGATATGGAAATAACCCAGCGTTGGAGATAATTCCTAATAGGCACAAACAAGCCTGAACATATCCTTGGATTTCATTCCTGCTTTTCAGCGCAGAACCCAAATGATTCCCATATTTCTCACAACTTGCCAAGCTGCAAAGATTTAAAAGTTATACTTGGTATTTCGAGTGTTAGAACGTCACATTTATCATTGCTAACATGAAGAATGTGTTGAGGTTTCCAACACTTCACGCCTGCGAGGCATTTTAAAGCCATAATGAAGACTAATTGTATCAGGAAGTTATGTAAAACTGTGCTGAATGCTGCTACTGAAGGACAAATAAAAAATAAAAAGAAGACTCTTACCACCAACACAAGAATCATGGGACCTTGGTAGATGTAATCTGTGTATACGCCAGCTCGCTTTCCAAACCAGCACCTGAAATGTCAACAGAGGCAATCAGTCAAGCTTAGTTCGAACAGGCAGACGTGTTTAATGGTGTAATTGCCCTCCGAGTTCAGTTCCAAGTTCCTGATTTGTGCTCAGAGGGTTTAAACACGTTTTTCCAGTCAGTAATTTACCCAGAATATGAATTACAGAGTGTTCATGATAATTTTGTTAAGAATTGAATCCTTAAAAAAACACATTTTCTTAAAACAAATGAAAACATCTGGCGATGCAATGAGACTATTTCAAGTTGTTGTTTGGTTAATTCTCTTCTAAAGAAGAATAAGAGATGCTTTGCTGCGCTGGAAATCAAGAAAAATGGAAGTTAATTTTAGATTATACGAGTAAAATAACAAAAGTTTAAATATCTAACTGCACTGGTTGATTTATTCACTTGGAAGTAAAGAAGAGGGTAAGATGTGTTTCATATAGTCCACAAATAGACCCAAAACTGTCTCTCAACAGCCCCAAACCCACCGGTTCCTACTGAGGACCTAAATCTATAAAAATGGGTCAAAAATATAAAGTTTAATTTTTAAAAAGGCTCGTTTATTTTCCCAAAACAGCTTGACACAGTAGCTTTTATCAAAAATCCGTTGGGGACCATTTTTAACAGTGGTTTAATATGTATTTAGATCTGTATGCACATAAAGTCCAACATTAATCATAATGTGTAATGAGCTGCTGGAGGAAGAACCCACAGAAAATTAAAGCTGCAAGCAGCGATGATCGGGTCAAGTTACAAACAACTTCCTGTTTCATGGCGATATCATTTTTCTATGCAATACCACGGTCACGCCCCTTTGACAAAACCTCACAAAGAGCACAGCTTTTCATCTTGATGATCTTTAGAATGCACGGACCAAATCTAAAGTCGATCCGATCAATTCTGTAGGAGGAGTTTGTTCAAATAAAACGCCTGGAAATGTTGAAAGTGGTGCCAAAATTGCACATGAAATTAAAAATGTCCGACTTCCTGCTGGGTTTGGAGTTTAGCTCCAAGAGGCTTTTCTGCACGTCTGGACATAATCTACATGTGTACCAAATCTCATACTTATCAATGAAATGTGCGGCTCTTTACGGAGGTCGCTGTCCAGCCATTTCACCCCTGTGCGCGACCCGCTGCTCGTGGCCCCAAACGATCTCTCCATTCAGTAGTTCTCCTTCAGCTTTACAACTGCACTGTTCGGGTTCACTCTCACAACTCTTATCAGTCCGGCTTCCAGCAGCCGGTGGCTCTTATCAGCTAACTAGAGTTACCGCCTCGCAGGTGTCCACCGACCAGACAGGTTGCAGTTTATATCTGAGCCTGTCCAGAGTCAGCTGATTTATACGCAGTGAAGACTTTAAAGGAATTTAATGACAAGGTGTTTCCATCGAGCAGTTTGTTTACATTTATAGTATAGTTATAGTAAATAAAAATAAATGTTTGACTCATTTAACAGTTTTTTTTTTTATCTATTAGGATCAATTCAGTGTTGTTTTTTTGTCTTTTTAACGATCAAAAACTAGAAAATATCACCAGCTTCATCCATTAAAGGACGGAGGTTAAAAAAGGAGGTTATTTTTCAGTGCATATTCCACCTGTGTAATACAGACCACTTACATCAATCGAGCCCCAATCACTCCCAATCAAAGTGAAACTGACCGCAGGGATAATGTGTAATTAAGAATATTGTACACTGTGATCACAGCAGGTTATTAATAACCATTCATGCAGTTTGACTTTGTCCTTCTTACTTCTCATTGTCGTAGTACAGCTTCCCGATGGCCCACGCCACAATTATAGGGAACGGTATACCTGTGAAGTAAAAAACAACAAAAAGAAGAGTAGAATAAAAGTGACAGATTCTATCATCTTTTCTCTGCTATTCAGATCAGAAAATATCTCTCCAGGGATTTCACGCTCGGAGTATGAAATCCTTGTCTTTCATTCTGCGAGCTCTGCCAAGCTCTGTCAAAACAATTGTTGCTCTTGAAGCCGAGATCCGCGAGCGCGTTCGAGCCGAGACTTGTCACCATCTGAATATTTCTTTTGTGAATGAATTTTTTTTTTAAAAGCTGGACTCCGGCTGGCAATAAAGCCGAGCGATCGCCATTGATTAACTGACTCGCCGGAGTATAATAAAGTAGTCGTTACTTAACGGGGACCACGAAGACTCTGCCAGCTGCACATGTCTCTGGAAACGTTCCACTTCATTAGCAATATATACGGTTAAAGCCTCTGGAAAATCTGCTTGCAAAGGCCCCAGATTACTCGAAAAATGTAATTTATTTTGTTGTTCTTCATCTCCTGTCCACACCGCTCCGTCTTTAATAATATTTCTGCTCTTGAAGGCTTCAGTTTTTTTTAAATTGAATCTTTATTTATTTTTCTGCACAGCCGTTCTGAAATGCGCTGCCATCTCCTCTTCACATGGAGGCTTCACGCTGGCCCCGCGGGGAAATGTAATCCAGCTGGCACAATACACCTAATCTCAGCAGCACATAGTTCAGTTTGACAGTGTGAAACGGGGTGTTAGTGAACTCCACACCAATACATTTCGCAGCTGCCACACGAAATCCTGGAATCTCCATCAAGTCAACAGCTCCCATTGTTGGGGAGAATGCGTGTCTGACCTTCAGTCGGTTCTGCTGGAATGAAATGTACCCAAACTGACAAATACTTCTACATTTTGAGAAATATAATTCAAAGGTTTTAAAGGAAAAAAAAAACTGATACCACTCTCCACTGACCAATTATTCAGTTAGAGGCAGTTAGCTTAGCTTAGCGTAAAGACTGGAAGAGAAGGGAAACAGTTAGCCTGGCACATAACTCCCCATAAAACCTAATTTTGTCCTTTTCACTTTTGTGTTTGTTTACAAATTAAACAAACAAGACACAACGTGTTAATTAATTAGCTTCAGAGGTGCTGCTTCTAGTCTTTATGCTAAGCTAAGCTAACTGTTATTTCGTTCTCGCTCCATACTTAACACACAGACACGAGAGTGGTGTCATTCTTCTCATTTAACTCTCAGCGAGGCAGAAAATATGAGTATTTCCCAGAATTTAGCGATGATAACGGTTGTTTGGAGTACGTACACCAGCCGATGCAGATGAACATCCACTTCCTGAGCTTGTCGGTGGAGTAGGTGAGAACGACAGCTGTGTGGAGGTAACAGCCTTCACCAAACATCCAGAAGAAGTTGGTGGAGTGGAAATAGTTGAAGGAGGCGGTGACGAGACGGCACCAAATCTACAAAACAAATTATTTTTATTAAAAGTTTCAACAAGTTCTTTAAGTTCAATTGTTCCCTGAGCTTTTAGATTCTGAATACTTTAATGTGAGAAACACGCTCTCTTCAATGACATCCATATCCACCAATTGTCTGTAATACAGGTTATAATTTCAGAGAAACACAACCAGTGTAAATGCTTTCGTACGGGTCTCGAGGGCTCATTGAAGGTTTAACGAGTATAAAAAGGATCTGAAATAAAACACTGATCACATTAAAGAATGTGTGACGAGCGCTGAAACTGTTCTGGAGGCTCATGGCCACACAGCGACTCAACATTCCTGCACTTGTTTGTGTTAATCTGACACCTATTGTGGAGCTCATGAATGCAGCAGCTGACTCTTGAAACACTTGAAAGTTTTTTTGCATTGTCCTTGAGGACGCCAGCAAGGATTCGGCAAACTTGTGAGTGGCAACAAAGACATTCAAATTAATTCTGGGGGGAAAGAGAAAGAGTTGATTCATAATTTCTTTCATAAAAGATAAAATATAATAAAAAATATGTAACATTTAAGCCTTAAAATGTGTATAAACAGTAGATTATATTTTATATGTTGTTGAGTTTTGTGATAGCATGATATGCTACTGGTACCGGCAGATAAAGCGAGACGTACCACGTTACTCTCGTGCACCTCGGGACTCATGGTCAGTTGGACGATGAACCAGGTGGCGTTCCTCAGGATGAAGGCGGTGATGAGGTTCCAGTGGATGATGTTTCTCAGGCAGCGGATGCTCCTGTGAGACGAACAGAGGAGAATAAAACCCCCGATCGCTAGCACAGAGGGACCCCCAGAGACATATTTTATGTATAATTCATATTATATTCAAAACTGTACAATGGACCCAAATAATGAACTTGGTAACTGCAGGAAGTTTTTAAGTTATTTGGATGAATTTTGAGCAGATTATTTCCTGTTTAGGGAACTTTTTATACAATTCTCTGTCTGTATTATGTATTTTTTATCATTTTTAAATAGTTATATAATCATACAGGACTTAATAGGCTCTCTGAACCCTTGGCTTGTTCTGTACAGAGCAGGGCTTCTGGAGCCACCTCCTGGCCTTTAGCCACCTCTCAAGTGGCTCCCGTGTGGCTTTTTGAAAAATATATGGAAATGGATGGAAGTAACATGTGAATAAAATAATGTTTTTGCATTTCGTTATTGACTAAAATGCTGTGTCGAACGACTGAACTGGACCACGTAGTGCATGAATGCTTATTGTTGTGATAGTCTCGAAACTTATTGTAGTTCTGTAATTTAATAACATCAAAACAACAACATGTTGTTATTATGATAGAAGTAAAAATCATAAACTGCAGAGTAGCCACCTTCTCATAAAACATAAGGCTAATGCATCCTCATTTAGACCTATTAATGCTAATAAATGTTAATTTAGACTTAATAGGTTGCATTATGAGGCTAAAACATACAGATGAAATAAACAACATATATAACATGATGGTAGATGTACTTTTGGCACAACCAGGCTAGTTTCTTTCCCCTACCACCATTCTTTATGCTAAGCTAAGGTAGCCCACCTCCTTGCTGTAGCTTCATACTCACAGACATGAGAGAGGTAAACATAGTCTCATCAAGTCAGCTGCTCAAATTGTAGATAAACTTGTATAAAAATAGGGGAAAAAGGTAGAAAACCCGAAAATGTGAGCTAATATGCTAATTTAGACTTAATAGGCTCTATTATGAGGCTCAAATTACTTAACGTTTACTTTTAAACACAGAAGTGAACCCAGCGCTGAGACATCGGCCTACTGTAAGTTTTCTGCTGCGCTTCAATGCCTCTTTTTCCCACATTTCTCCTGCGGCTTCCTGGGAAAAACAATATGACTTCACGCTGAGAAGAAAGACGTGATGTAAAAGCAAAAGCATGCGACCGAACTGGTGGGAAATATGTGAATTAAATATGTCTTCCTCCAGAGTGTATTTTAAACAAAGACAGTAATTTAGATATTCCTCAGCTCTGAGCTCACGCTGTAAATAATCTCAGGGAAAAACAGGAAATAAAGATGATGGATATGAATAATGAAGAGCCACAAAGTGCCCCTCAACCCCAATATAATATAATATGAAGTAACATTTCATTCCCACTGTTTGCACTCTTGTTTGTGTCACATCCTGAAAGTCTGATGTGTTTTTTTTTTTTAATGCTGTAAATAAATCAACCTTAGGATACAATTAAAATCCGCTTTAACCGCCTCAGAGCGAGCAGTCAAAAATAGAAGCAACACAACCGAACGGACAGAACAAAACCAACCTTTGTCGCTGTAGTGACAGCCGCGTTTGTTGTCACCAGCTGACGGCATTATCAGTGAGCAAAGGCTGCTTCCTCCTCCGCCAGCCATGAATGACATGATTTATTTTTCAGCACGCATCAATTCTTAATAGGTGTCACTTGCACTGGCTTTGTGCTGACTGAGCAGACGAGCGTGAGCGTGACTTTGTCTTACCTTTGCCTTAAATACATTTTTTAGGTTTTTATTAACCGCCTCATTTACATGACAACAGCTGCATAGAAAATGCTGCAACAAAGAGTTTTGAATAATTACAATATTACACAAAAAGCTGCCTTTAGGGTGCTAATAAACATATAAACTTATGATGTATAAAGGGTGTTGTCCCACAAACGAGCAGCTAATTTCACCATTATGTCACCCCGGTTACTGGAGCTGCCATTAGTATCACAGCGGCAGCGACTGCCATGCCAGAAGCACAATCAGGGAGTTTTCTTTTTTCAGCTGTATTCATTACTCTGTGTGACCTCACTTCTCTTGGCATCCTGCCGGTGGGGTCAGCATGGCCTGATGTATTAATTAAGAGGAAACACTCCTGCAGACACGTCTTTATTAGAGACACAGTGGAAAAAAATACACATTTATGTTCTTATCTTGTGTCCCCGAGTTCTTGTTGATGTGTTTCTTGTTATGAGAGTCGTAACGGTGGAGGAAGTACTCAGATATTCTACTTAAACGTACAATAAGGAGTTTTTAAACTGGTTGTGA
>NW_023339651.1:2327768-2327974 GCF_004916995.1 Morone saxatilis | reverse complement strand
TCTGTTGTCTTATAAAATACACTTAAATAAAAAATATGTAAACAGATTACAGTTACATTAGGACCAGGATTACAATCAGTTCTTCTCTAAAAATACACTGGGCAGAGGTGAAAAGATGAGATGAGACTTTATTTATCCCTGAGGGAAAACATTACAGCAGCCCAGTGAGACAACAGATAAAGAATGAATGAAATAAATAAAATAAG
>NW_023339651.1:2327486-2327701 GCF_004916995.1 Morone saxatilis | reverse complement strand
CGTACATCAGACAATATATCTGCTGATATATAAATAAATGTTTCGACCATGTAGGTTTTCTTCAGGGCTTTAAACAAACAACATTAAGAAAACCACATACATTAAAATATAATATACATAAAACATTTATGTTGTTCACCTCTGGCAACCGTAAAGTCTGAACTACATAAATAGTCTATGAGTATGAATACGGAAATTATGTTCAACAAATGTAC
>NW_023339651.1:2327186-2327308 GCF_004916995.1 Morone saxatilis | reverse complement strand
AATAAATTAGAGGTTTTATTTTGCAACCATGCATTTATTCAAGTAGGTATATAATGTTATATAATAATAAATGTGCAGTTAATTCAATATACACACACTAAACGGGAATAATACAGCACATT
>NW_023339651.1:2326897-2327124 GCF_004916995.1 Morone saxatilis | reverse complement strand
TATGCTTAAACAACATAATTTATCCCCGGAGGAGCAATAAAGTCTCACCTATCGTACATTAAACGTTGAATGTATGTCGATTATAAAACAGGCTTTTTGTCAGCTCGTGTGTGAGGCAGCTGGTGCAGTGATATCCGGGGTCACAGGTGTGTGTTTTAATTTCCGTCCCCAAAAAAACTTAATTTACACTTCAGAAAAAAGGTGACTGTGGTTTAATTTATTAATGT
>NW_023339651.1:2326456-2326870 GCF_004916995.1 Morone saxatilis | reverse complement strand
TCTAACAACACAGGTGAGGAAGGTTTGGGTTGAAGGTGACGGTCGTCTGCAGATAGAAAATTGGTGCGGTTGCCCTCACGCTCGCTAAATAATCCCACCTGAACAAATTAATGAAAGATAAACCCTGACCGAGTTACAAAGAGAGGCACTTTCAGGGGAAAGAGCAGAAGTTCTTTGATTGAAAGTTTTTTTAAAAATGAGAAGAAAAATAAATTGCTGGAGGTTGCAATTATAAATCCTTTGATGTTAAACCAGGGGTCAGAAACCTTCATAAGAGACATTACTCTCTGAGACTCACTGCACCGTTCTTACTGCTAGCTGGCTAACAGTTAGTTCGTTCTTACGTAAACACGATTCACATTTTGTTTTACATTACATTCTGATATAAAAATACAAACAAATTGAGTTTTTGTG
>NW_023339651.1:2326308-2326448 GCF_004916995.1 Morone saxatilis | reverse complement strand
TATGGGAACAATATAACTGAAGATCTTAAACGCTGTCCAAATTATAAACCTACAATATTTCTATGTTGATGGTTTCATTAAAAGAAAACTCAGTTTCGATATGATATGATATATATAACTGCCCTCTCTCTCTCTCTCTC
>NW_023339651.1:2322285-2326208 GCF_004916995.1 Morone saxatilis | reverse complement strand
TCTCTCTCTCTGTCTCTCTCTCTCTGTTTCTCTCTCTCTCTGTCTCTCTCTCTCTGTCTCTCTCTCTCTCTCTCTCTCTCTGTCTCTCTCTCTCTCTCCCTTTCTCCCTCTCTCTCCCTCTCCCTCCCTCCCTTCCTCCCTCCCTCTCTCTCAGCCTCATTACAAACTGAAGCAGGTGAATAATAAATGTCAGAACTCACTGTTTTTCCATTAATGTCGTTATTTTACCCACAAACTGAAGCTCCTGTAAAACGTTTATTACGTCTCTTCTGCCCTTTCACGCTTTTCTCACCCTTCCCCGGTGTGGCGGCGGTGGCGAGGGGCGGCGGCGGGGGTGTGTCTCGGGGATCAATAACAGTTGAGGGTGCTAAGGCCTTTTTCTCTCTCTCACTTTGGGTTTGTGGGAGAAACCCAACGGTTGTCCCAGCAGGCCTCCAGATGGGTGTATTATTCCCGTGTGTGGGAAATGTGCCCTAGTTATTTTTTTGCGGGCGTTTAAACCCCCTTTACAATCTGCGGGATTGAGATAGCGAATGTTTCATCCCATGACCAAACGGTTTCTGAATAAGAACGAGAGGCGCTTTGAACGAGGGATCTTAGGAATACTGACGTTTCCCGTCACATGAAGGATGTCTTTAGGATTATCTGTGGACCGGCGGCGGGCGGCGGCGGCGAGGAGGCCAGACACTTACCTCAAACACAAGAAGAGGAAGAAGGCGATGAGCAGAGCCACCATTGAGATGCAGTGACCCAGGAAGTTTATGATCACGGCTATCTGGTAGTGCATCTTGCCTTTCTTCTGCAGGGAGACGAAGAAACAGAAACAAGATTCACAGGATGAAAAAGAATTTTTAAAAAAGAGACTTAAAAGGCTGAAAATCCTCTTTTGTCTATTTTTCATTTGTGTGGAGAGTTTCTGTGGACTCCTGCTGAGCTTATTAGGACGGGAGGAGGAGGAAGAGGAGGAGGGTGGCACAGTTTTAAATATAATAATAATAAACTCATTTATTCAGTGTGATAAATACAAAATAAACTATTCTAATATAATAATGAATCAATAACTAGCAGCTATTTCTAACATCAAACATCCTTAAGACGTGGAGGGATTATACGACAGCAGGACCCCCCCGGCATTAGACCGGAGGAGACGTCTCTAAGTGCATCGAAGTTTGTCCCCTAAATGTTGTTTTCTGTCTGTTTGTGGTCAGTTATCGTCTCCTTATGGCCTTTTCTATCACTATGTGGTCATTCTACGTCTCCCTGTTGTCATTTTGTGTCTCTGTAGTCATTTACGTCTCTTTGTGGTCATTTCTTGTCTCCTGGTGGTCATTTTTCATCTCTTTGTAGTCTTTTTGTCTCTAAGTGGTTGTGTTTTGTGTCATAAATGTTGTTGTGTGTCTCTTTGTGGTCTTTCTACGTCTCTCTGTTGTCATTTTGTGTCTCAGAGGTTATTTTTCATCTTTAGTAGTTCCTTTTTGTCTCTGTGGTTGGTTTGTGCCTCTTTGCAGCCCTTTTTGTATTTTTGAAATCATTTTACATCTCTTTATGGTCATTTCTTGTCTGTTTATGGTCATTTCTTGTTTCCTGGTGGTCGTTTTTCTCTTACTGGTCATTTGTGATATTTGTGTAGTCATTTTGCGTCTTTTCGTTGCCCTTTTTTGTAATTTTGTGTCTCTGCAGTGAATTTACACCTCTTAGTGGTCTTGTTTTGTCTCTCAGTGGTAATTTTTCATATTTGTGTAGTTTTTGCGTCGTTTTTCATCTCTTTGTAGTCTTTTTGTCTCTTACTGTGTATTCCCTAACTACTTTTATTTTTATCTCATCCTGTCTTTCCTGTTTCCTGCTTTCCAACAGTAATGAGACAAAGTATTTTACATTAATTAAAGTCCCAGTGAGTGAAACCTGTTGTTGCCCAGATGTGTGTTTAACCTCTGTAAATCCTCTCTGTGTGTTTGGCTGGAGGATGTAGATTGTCTGCGAGGTCAGAGATACAACCTGTTTGATTCTCTATGTGCTGCATAAATGCTCATTATAATCATCTGTATTCTTCTGAAGCTTCAGTAAACATTATTTCCTTCAATCTGGAACCTGAGTGATGTTTTCTTCAAACAAAGATTTCTTCCACAGTGTCGTTTCTTCTCTCTTTGTGGTTGTTTGTTGTCCGTTTATGGTCATTTCTCGTCTCTTAGAGGTTGTTTTTCATCTCAGTAGTCACTGTCCGTTTCTTTGTGGCCCTTTTTGGTCTCTTAGTGCTAATTTTTGGTCTCTTTGTTGTGATTTTGTTTGTTTTTTACTGGTTGTTTGGCTGTTTATGGTCCTTTTTTGTCTCTTAGTGGTCATTTTCCATCTTTGTGTGGCAATTTCTTCTCTACTTGTGGTTGTTTTGCATTTCTTTGTGGTAACTTTTCATCTCTTTGCAGTCGTTTTGTCTCTCCATAGTCCCTTTGTGGCCCTTTTTTTTGTCTCTTTGTTGTGATTGTTTGTTTCTTACTTCTTGTTTGTTGTCTGTTTATGGTCATTTCTTGTCTCTTAGTGGTTGTTTTTCGTCTCTATAGTCGTTTTGTGTCTCTATAGTCATTTTATTCTGTTTGTGGTCCTTTTTTTGTCTCTTTGTGGTCCTTTTATGTCTGTTTATGGTCATTACTTGTCTCTTAGTGGTTGCTTTTAATCTCTTTGTACTTGTTTTGTGTCTCTAGTCATTTTGCACCTCTTTGTCTCTTAGTGCTGATTGTTCATCTCTTTGTGGTTGTCTTCTGTGTCCTAATGTTTTTTTTTTTATCAGTTTGACTGTTTTCATCTCTTTGTGTTTGTTAATCTCTCTAGGAGGTCATTTTTCATCTCTTTTTGGTCATTTCTTGTCTCCTTTTTGACTTTTCCACTGGTTCTGGTCCTGTACCCGATAGGCCCCTCCACCCATAATGCCAATAACCTACCTATCACCTGTCACCTCTGAGACTTCAGGGTGACTGTCGCCCTTTGGCCTGGCTTTAAAACATGAACAGAGGCTTGTGAAACATGCACACGCTCACATGCAGTATCCACATGAGGCCCTTGTGGCACTACTGCTGCAGCTAAAAGCTTTACACAACAACGGACACATCTTGCTCTGAATCGGTGCCTAAGACCACTGTCTGTGACTCAGATATCCATTGTGATCGGATTTCCAACAACACTACCAACAGTAATCTGTGCTGTAAGTGGATTTATGTAACCTACTGGTGTCTACGTCGAGATTAAATGTGGGTATGTTTAATCCCGGCCCCGCCCGCCTTGAAACATGTCATCTCTCCCATTCACTTTATTTTGGTGAAGCAGCTCAAATCTCTTTAAGTCTACAGTGGACAAACAGCATGTTACTGTATCTCCTGATTCATTTACTGTGTCTGCCTGTTATCTGTATGTAATATACACACAGGGACAGACATTTATGGGGGAAACAAGCCCTCATAAATAAGAAAAAAGGTTCTTTGTTACTTCCTTTCCAAAGAGACTCAAATAAATATTAAATTTTCTGACCTCTGCAGTCGAGGTTTGACTCTTTACTGCTAGTTGGTGATTGGTTTGGATCTATAAGTCTGTTTTAATAGACTATTCACACGTTATATGTACAATAAAGAGTCTTAATCATCCAACCAAAGCGACCTAAACACTACTTATTGATCAAATAATGATCAAATCTGATACTCGGTATTGGTATCGGTTCGAAATCAGTGGATATCAGAGACAAAACGTACAATTCGAGACGATTTATTAGCTTCAGTGGTTTTAGGATCAATAGCTGCAGCTAAGGAGCATCTTCCTCCTCCTCCTCCTCCTCCTCCTCATCCTCCTCTTTGAGGTCTAATTAAGAGAATCAGCATCAGCAGAGGGGAGGAAATAACATTGTTTGCACTAAATTAGTTGTTGTTTCTTTATGTTCTCCT
>NW_023339651.1:2316847-2322185 GCF_004916995.1 Morone saxatilis | reverse complement strand
GTTGTTGTTTCTTTATGTTCTCCTGTAGAAGCAAATCTGAGCTGTAACATGATGCGTTTGCTTGTTTAATCAGGTCAGCCATTGTTCAGACTCAGAGACGGGTTCAGGACTGGGCTGCAGGTTTATTAACAGGAGACTGAGACCAGGTTTTATGATCCAACATCGGTTTTAACCTCCATTATCCAACGTACAGAACTCCTGTTGCAGCTGATATTGTTTCCTATCATCATTTTGTTGCAGGAAGGTCGAGACCCCCACTGGGGATCACCAAAGCTTCAAATTGATTAAATATTTCTTCTGAAATATAGATTATTATTTAAGATCTAAACACACAAACAGTCTCGCCCTGCGTTAGAAAAGTACGCCAAGTATAGCAAGCATTAGGGAGAAGAAAACACTGAATTTGATTAAAAGAAAGAAGCCTATTAAGTCTGTTTGATTGTTGAAAAAAGTAAAATATCAATAAACACACAATACAGACGTAATTTAGTAAATTCAAGCCATCCCTCAAACACAATATCATACAAAAAGTCGAATTACACGGTTGGAAACATTTAGAACTAAAGTCCAGTTCCCCCGAATCCCTCCGAGACCACGATCTGTAAACAAAACCATCCTGTCTGGACCTTTCACAGGGACACAACTGAGAGGAATGTTGTATTTTTGTTGTAAACAAATCTGGATTTTTTTTTATTTTAGTGAAACTAAAACAGTTAAGAACAAAAATATTTAACTTGCACCTTTTTAGACGATTTAATCTGGTTTAAATGCAGCGTTTATTAACCTTTTTATTTAATGGAGCCCTTTTCTATCACTGAATAAACTGAAAAAGTGACTTATTTTATTGATATTTCACATTATATTCAATAATAACAATAACAGTAGAGAACAACAGATAAACTGTACAATGAACTCAAACAGTGAACTCAATAACTGCAGGAAGTTTGTGTAAAATTAGTGATTCAGATTCATTTTGAGCAGATTATTTTCTGTTTTTAGTAACTTTTTAAACAATTCTCTGTTTGTATTATGTTAATTTTTTAAATTTCAAATCAGAGAGTGAATAAAGTTTGTGTTCAGGTCTTTAAAGTTTAGATCTTAATAATATTAACTTTATAATGTATAAAATTTACTTTTCTCCTGAATATTTGTTTTATGTTGCAGTAATTTCAATTAATAGATTAAATGAATAGATTTGTTAAAACAGGACGAACATCCTTGTTTTTATGTTTATTTTCCTTCCCTTTTTTGAATAAATGCAGTGTTTTTATATTGTATTGATAACATGAAGGTTGAATGTTAAGGTCTTTAAATGTAAATTATATATATATAATATATAATATTGGGCCCAGAATTGGTCGTAGTGTCATTATTTTACACAAAAAAAAATGGCAGAAAAGTCATTTAAAGGACCAGTGTGCAGAATTTAATGGCATCTAGCTGCTGATTGCAACTCCATCGCTTCACCCTCCCTTTCCAACTGGGACTCTAAGGTAACAAAAACACAACAAATTTTATTTTCAGGTAATTAAACACTAATAAAAACATACCTATGAGTATTATATTGTATTTCTGCCACTAGATCCTCCTGAATGTTTCACTCTGGACCTTTAATTACTTGAATCGATGCTTTAATACGAGCGCAGCCGAACAACAAGCGACCACAGTGAGGTTGAAACTACCTGCTTCCATCGAGCTTTGAAGGCCTCACAATCACTTCAGCAGGATACGAGAGGCTGAGAAAGAAGAAGGTACTATTCAAACTCTCAAGTTGTCGCTTTTTTTGTGTGCGTAAACCACCGTGAATGCCTTTAAGGACGGACTACTTGAGCACATTTACGCAGTCAGAAGCACAAAGACACACAAAAGGGACGCCGGGTTCTCGGAGGGGTGAGGCGTCATGATGCAGTCAGGCGGAGGTTTTGACAGCAGGCTTTTTTGGCTTTAATGCACCTCTCGTACGCTTCGGCTGCACCCCGCCGATGGCTGTCACTGGCTGCCAGGGTTGCATCAGACCCCTCCACAGTTTTATAAGAAGAAAATCAGCTTTTGGGCGTCAAAAAAGTGAAAAAAAAACAACCGAAAATGGGCCAGAATCTGAATCAATCATAATGTTTATATCTAAAGCCTGTTGTGTATTTCTGTGTTTCCTCAGTTGGCACATTGATGAACGTGTTTTCTGAAGCTGTTGAGCTCTCAGGGTCTCGACATGTTGGAGACTAGAAGCTCTGAATGTTGTTTTTAAGTGAAACGGAGATGTTGACACGTTTAAGAGGAATATGACAAACTAAATCAGTTAGTTTGAAGCGTAACTGAACCACATTTTGTCCATCAGTCCCCCAAATATACAACAGAATTATGTGTTTTTAAAATAATCTTGTCGAGCATGTTTTGCATTAGTAAAGTAATCGGGTTTTCGGAAAATATATCTAATATGTCTTCATATTGTGTGATTTCATCCTATTTGCTATGACTGGAAAATGTATAATGAAGGAAATCTTGATAATCTTTAATCTTGAGATCAATTATTTGTGGTTCAGGATTAAAAGAAGAATAAAAAATAAAGGTAAACATTAATATCAGAGTGTTAGCAGCTAAAAACTGACGATATTTAGTTCATTTCTTGATTTAAACAGTTTTAGAAGTGAATTTTATGGTGATATTTCAAAGAAAATAGTAAAAAAAACAACTGGCTATAACTGTCCAGTCAGAAGAGACGCAATGCATTATGGGTCGGTTGAGTGTGTGCAGCAGTCTTACTAATCTAGTTAACATCTGGACGTTTGTCACGTGCACAAAACTCACATACAACACAGCTGAAAAACTCAATCTGACGTCCTTCTTAGAGCCAATCCTACGTTAGCATCTGATTTTAAACGCCTTTAGGTGCGAACTTTCATAAATATCGCAGATTTTGTGGGGAACACACTTAAAATCTGTGTTGGAGGCCTCCCAGAGTGTCTGTACCTCGGTTACTGCCGTGCATAAATACAATAAAACGTGGTTATTTCCGTCCTGGGAGTTGCAGATGCGCATTGCTTCCCCCGACTCAAGAAACCCCTGAATGCAGCAACTAGGACGCGTCCCTCTGCTGCAGTAAAATACATTTTTTCACCAAACAAGGACTGCACATTTTGTCTCCCCCCGCTCTCGCCGTCTCTCCTATAAAGGGAATCACTCTCAGGGGTGGCGTGACAGCAGGAATGACGAGTGATTGCGCTCTGAATGATCGCTCTGCCTAATGTGAGCGTGTGTGTGAACACGAAGAGCAAACGACAGAAAAAATGTGGCAAAAAGGGACCCGACGCATAAATCCAGCAAACGGAGGGGGTTTAGGAAGGAGCGTCGGGAGGAGACGGGAGGAGACGGGAGGAGACGGGAGGAGGACACGTTAATATATAACCCACCAGTCGCCTCAGGTCGCTCTGACACCTGACTCACTCTCCTGCTATAAGACACAAAAAGACTCCACATTGTATGGATATCTGCTCCACTACAGGCTTTTAAACAACCTCCTTTCCATCCTGATGTCAATCACGCCGTCACCGCCACGCTGATTTATTTCAGGGCTAAATGAAAAAAAAGAAAAATCAAACACATTTTTTAAAAGGTCAGACAGTCTATATCCATCTTCTGTGGGGATCGATCGGACTCAGAGAGTCTCTGGGAAAACACTAAATAAAGGGTCTCAGTCGGCGGCACTGATTCCCTCACAGATCTATAAGAGTCTTAATTGACGGGTCAGTGTGGAGAAGTAATCTGACTACTGCTCCACCAAAAACAGCACAAGAAATCAGAGATGAATTGATCTCACAGTGAATCCGAAACACACACCAATGAGACACACTGAGCGTATCGATCGCTCATACCGACGACCTTCGCGCTCGCTGCCGACCTCTGAACCGACGCCTACAACGAGTCTGGTGTCGTGTTCGGGACGCTTGTTTCCAGTCTGAGCTTCACATTAAGTTTTACAGGAAGACAAAATGATTGGATTTTGATATAAAAATACAAAGAAATTGATTTTTTTGGGCATAACATGTTAAATATGGGAACAATATAACTGAGGATTTGATCTTAAAGGGTTAAAATTGACTTTAATATCATCAAAAGAATCATTATATCACAGATTTTGGGGGGGGGGAAACCAAATAATTCCCATATAGAGAGGACCTTTCTCATTCCCAGGTGATCACACACTAGAAAAACACACCTATGAATATTATATCTAATTTCTGCTAATAGATCCTCCTGGATGTTACACACAGACTCACTCAACTATTCAATATTCAGTGCAGCAGATGGTCAAACACAAACACACTGAGTCACCATGTCATTTTATATTTTACATACAACTAAATGTCTTCTGCTTGTCCTGCAGCCCTCGATTTAGGTCAGCGTGTTCTGTCTGTCTCTCTCTCTGTGTTCATTCCTAATTAAAATAAGCGCAGCATCACATCTGCACATCACAATACGCCGTCCAGGTGGAGGCTGACGACAACATGTGAACGGATAAAGATGCGGAGCACAGCAGGGACCGCTTCACGACAGAAAAAGCTGCTTTTTTTCAACCTGAAACACTTTTTTAGAAGAGAAATAGCTGCAGGTTGATTTGCAGACTCTCTCCCACCTACATTTTAAAACTAGCCGCCTGCAGTCGGCCTGTTTAATGCAACTCTGTGCTTTTGAAGCTGATTCCTTCCAGTGATGCCTTCCAGCACATTTATAGTATTTTTGTCTTTTAAGGCTCAGCGCAAACCAAAAAAAACCACCTCCTTTAATCCATATTCTGCCATAAATAAGCCACTCGTCTTCCTCCCGCTAACCTTCGAGTGTCCTGATTAACGTATGTTTTCGTGCTTCATATCTTACCTCCTCGTGAAGTATGGCCTTACACATGGAGTAGTTCCCCTTCAGCGCCCACGTCCCATTTGCGAGACATTTCCTATAAACATTATCTGCAGAGAGAGGAAGAGGAGAACAAACTGTTACTGATAATACTCATATTTTATTCATTTAAGAGTTCTTTTTTTGTATCCCTGGAAATGAACGAGACGTGGATCGTAGATCGGTGGCGGCACTGTGACCTTTTTTCCTGCTGTTGAGACTAATAGGGAGAGATCATTAGAGGAAGTCTTACAAGCTGTGACTTTTCACACGTTTTGCTGTCAGGACAGTCTGCCACCCTCCTGCCGAAGCATCGTTCTTTACATCTTGAAAACCCCCATGCTTTCATCGTCAATGCACGCCGTTTATTTCCTTAAAGTTCTTCACATAAATGTCACTTTCCTGGAAAACTGCGACACTTAAAATGAATCATTTTATTCACCGGTCGCCT
>NW_023339651.1:2316395-2316747 GCF_004916995.1 Morone saxatilis | reverse complement strand
TTTTACAGTTTATTTCAATCTATTTCTTCTTTGAATCAAAAGAGTGACTCTGCTGCAGCCAGACAGCGAACCATTATTTATTTTCTATTTTTAAAACATAATTTCTGCACATTGCTGGATAAGATCAACCCCGGCCGGTCGGTGGGGGGGCGGTCAGCATGACGGCTCTGACAACTGTAAAATCATATTTTTCCAGTCGGGCACATTCACAGGGACGGATGTGAAATAATCTGTAACAAATTTCACATTTATTATTTCTTAAGATGAACGAAATGAAATGGGACACTGTGGAGTTTAAACACAGCAAATGAGGCAATTTAAAGCTGAAAGGAGACGTCCCCCCCCCCCCCCC
>NW_023339651.1:2315969-2316378 GCF_004916995.1 Morone saxatilis | reverse complement strand
CCCGACAGGTGAACGCTGCTGGGTGTCAAATAAAAAAAGGTTCAAGACCAAAAAAAAGCTTTAAGGTTCAGTTAATTTAATGATAAGCACGGGGTGGAAATTAAGTTACTAGAACTAATGCGACGCACAAAATTCAGATCAGGTTTGGGGGATTATTTCACCCTCTGGAAAGGTCTTCTGTCAGTGTGGGAAGATTTCCACAATCAGCAGTGAGAGCACGTACGAGTGTGTCAGCCGGTTAATCGCGCGTCCCGCTAGGAAGCGTTTCCTCTTTGAGTCATATGGACAGCTCTGACCCCGGTTCTCTTCCCCCGGCGGGTCGACTCGGGTCGTCGACGCCTCTTTTATTTTATTTACTCTGTGACAGTTCGAGTGGAGTGGTGGCGGGTTGACACAGTTTAAAGCTGCA
>NW_023339651.1:2315723-2315942 GCF_004916995.1 Morone saxatilis | reverse complement strand
GACACAAAATCAATAGATTTTATAGATCATAGAATGTGGGTTTTCTACAGTTGGAAGAACAAACCAATCAATATTTCTGTAATAGCAAAGCATTTTATTGTCTTTTAGCTCATTGTTTTCATTCTCCAGTTCACAACTTTACTTTTTTGGCCACTTAAGTTTCCTCCGGTGTCAAATACTGCGTCTGACTGACTCTGGTGATCCTCTGATTTTTCCTCT
>NW_023339651.1:2310374-2315627 GCF_004916995.1 Morone saxatilis | reverse complement strand
ACTGGTTCCCAACCTTTTTCCTCAAGGAGCCCTTATTTCTATCATTGAGTAAACTGACTTTATTTCATATCATATTTAATTAATAACAATAACAGCAGGAAGTTTGTGTAAAATGAGCGATTTTGATGAATTCTGAGCAGATTATTAGTTTTTCTGATATTTTTAAGAACTTTTTATACATTTTTCTGTCTGTATTGTGTATTTTTTTTACTTAATAGGCTTCTTTTTGACAGATTCAGCGTTTTCTTCTCCCTGGTGCTTGTTCTATTTGCTCGCGGGTTATTATAACTGCATCCTTTTTAGGCCTACTGTATATTTTCATATCATATTTAATCAAGAAGCCCTCACGGCCCGTAGTCGGGGGGGGGTCCCGACATGCAAGCATTGACATTCTGAGCATGTTAGCATGCTAATGTTATAGTATTTAGCCTCTCAGAGCCACTAGGACGTCTGCAGAGACTCTTAGTCTGGAAGTTACATGTTAATTATTATTCAATTAAATTAAAAATAACATTTACACCCAACAAAACTGTAGAAAAACAATAAAACAGCATGAAGATTTTCTATAAACTAAATCAGTGTAAACAACAGTTCATTGCTCCCACTGCTTTTATAATACAATAATCCCTCAATGCTAATGCTGACATGTCATTCGGATCATATATGTGTTATTAGTAGTATAAAAACAGAGAATATAAGCAGGTAAAGAGTCTCAAACTTCAGAGATGAACAAGATTAAATCCATTAAGAAATCTTCTGATTTACCAGCTAACACAATAACTGGATCTGTTGTTGTTGATCTATCAAACGTGTCCTCATCAGTGTCCTCAGATGGAGGCTGATAGGCCTAAATGCATGTTTTAATAATGAGAGATTTTTGGGGAGGGTAAGAGATGAAATGGGATTGGGTTGCCTGAGGGCAATAATGTGCAATGAGCTGGGTAAAAATAGCATGTTGACAGTGTAAGGGGACTGTCATCCCCAATCAAGATTACCTAGCTTGTGATATTCCCTAAACCCCAAACGCAATATCCTAGAGAGCTTTAAAATCTGTCTGTGGAAAATTATGTCAAAGTCAAAAGTTAAGAGTGACAAACTTCTGCATCGGACCGACTGCGTAACGTAAACAGAATTCATAGTTTTGTTCAGTTTTGTGGATTTCTAATAGAGTTTCTGAGTCCACAGACGGCGGTTCACTATCAGTATTTTGTCTATATTGGATTTTAAGCTGCTTTATTTCTCTTTAGGAAAATCCATTTTCTACCTTAAAAACCTGAATTTTAACTGCAACAGCAAAAACCTTCCTCACACGTTTCCCCTCCTCACATAATTCTCAGCCTCTTTTTTTATTATTCGCATCACATTTACATGATCATGAATCTGCTGCACGACTTTTTCTCTGGGTTCAAAATAATTTGCATAGATTATAGTCCAAGCAGTGAAGTCACTTTATTTAGAAAAAATACATAACATTTTTATGTATAAAAAGCCAAAAAACAACTGGCACAAACTGAGACGTCAGAGCTTAAAATGTAGAAAATACTGGAGCCTTGAAATTAATCAGTTTGACCTTGAAATAAATTCTTCCTGGCAGTGGACCCAGAGTGATTGATGGCTGCTCAACCTCTCTTTAAGAAGCAAGACAGTATAAATCCTCATATTTTATGACAAAAAAAGAAGGAATTATTCGTCCTGCTGATAATCCTCTTTGTGTGTTTTTTTAATGTGCATTAATTATTTTTGGGGGGGGGCGTTCAGTTTGAGAAGGAGTTTTACAGCTGAAGCAAATCAAGGTGGATTTGATGCTCCGGACGGCGTTTCATTACTTGTTAGTTATAGTAGCAGTTAGTATCGGATTACTGTTGCTACAGTTTTATTTTGGGCTGAATGTGGGAACAAAATGTTGACGGTTGAAATAATAGCTGAGCATTTCCTTCAGACATATATTAACACGCTGGGAGTCAAATAAGTAACAAATAACATCCCGAATTCAGAAGAAAGCCCAAATAATAAACAATCTGTTGTAGATAACATTGAACAACGACAATAAATGTTCTCCTCGCTCAGTAACTCACAAAATCGTGCGATTTTTAAAGGGAGATATTTTTACATTCACAAACATCTGCTGCACATTCGTCGTTCTGCACAGCGAAAATCAAAAACAAGAAGAGAAACTTATTAGACTTTTAAGTATCAGGACGCCGTTAGCTTAGCTTAGCATAAATACTGGAAGTAGGGGGAAACAGCTAGCCTGCCTGTGTCCAAACAAATACAGCTGCCTCTACAACAGTGATTTTAAATGGTTGTCAGAATCAAACACTGATATATAAATATAAATATATATATAATATGCTGTTGAACTACATTATAAAACTGTACACACAGTGTACACACTCGTGTGTCAGTGAAGATCGTCTCTCTGTGTCTCTGTTGTTGTTGTTTGCTGTCAGCGTGAACGAGGGAGTTTACAGCCGAGGCAAATTAATGTGGATTTAACAGGCGGACAACATGGTGGCCGTATTAATGCTGTTAGGATTAGTTGTTTCCAGCAGTTGCAGGATGAAATATGTGAAAATATTTGACTATTGAAAGCAGCAGAAAAGCCTCTAAAGCTTGTTTGTTTAACCCGAATATAAACTCAACAGCTGTGTCAAATGTGGATGATGCAGAACTTTAAGCTTTAATATAATTTAAACAGAGTGTTATATAACTTCACCCTCTGTACAGTCATCATAAAAGCATAAATTATGTCTAGACACCAAAACTGTTTATGTATCAGGCTGTAAACATGTTTGTTTCTGCTGTAAAGTTGGACATTTTAATATGGAGCCTTATGGAGACTCACTGCTGGAGCCAGCCTCTAGTGGCCATTAGAGGAACTTCCTTCATCTGAGCTCAAGATTGAATGAAAAGAAAGAAAAGCTGCTATTTAAAATGTGTTATTAAGTTAAAATGTTAAAAATAAGAAGCTTCTGGTGCATTAATTTAAGATAAAGTGATTAAATAATCTCAGATTAAGGTACAAATTCTTAAATTCAGCTCAATAAAATGACCAAAATACTTATTTTAAGACTCTTAAATAACATTAAATAGCTTTTATTTCTAATTTTAAGGTTGGTTTTTATGGTCGTTAGTAAAACTGTCAGATTTATTTTGCTGAATATAACAATATTTCATCGTATTTTAGAATATTTAAGGTCTGTTTTTGCTCTCCTGTACAGACGGAGAGAGTCTCACATGTGTTTCGAGGGGGGAGATGGGGGATCGTCGTGGGTCGGCCGCGGTCGCGAGACGTCACCGCTGCTCGCTCTGAGGTGGGTCGGGTGCACTTTGGCCCGAAGGTCGATCTCGGGGAACATCTGTTTTTGACCCGGCGCGGCCAAAAGTGCAAACTGAAAATAACTCTTACTCGACCGTATGTGACGAACACAGACGCTGTAAACTTATTAACCCTCAAACACATTCAGGGACTCATTCATTCATTTAACTGCAGTGATATATTTTCTTTTTCACATTGTCTATAATAACAAACAACATAACAATACCGTAAAATAACAGAAAATCACATTTTCCCTAATTAAAATACAGTTTCAGCTTTAATTTCACATAAAATCTGAGATAAATGACGTATAAATAATGTTATAATACAAATAATCAGGCTTAAATTTACAGAAAAGTGATTTTTTTTGTATTTTAATCTGAATTTTAAAAGTTATAGATCTGTCATAAAAGTCACAATTGACAGTTATTATTGCTGTTTTCAGTGATTAAAAACTGTATTTTGACAGTTTATCAATGCTTATACACTGATAAAAAAAACATTTAAACAACTTTAATAATTATACAAGATATCTGTCAATCAACAAACAAATCCATATAAAATTACACTAATTACACTAATTTTACATAATTTTAGAAATATATTAACAGAATTAAACAGTTTAATCTCCAAAATAAACAGTAAATATAAATTATACATTTGCAATATGTAAAAAAGAGGACATTTTCTTTAAATAAGCAGTAATTTTATGATTATTTACAGTTACAGTGGAGGTTTGTCTTAAATTTTAATCTCTGAAAGTCTAAACTATCACTAATAAAAGGTCACAACATGGTAATAAATATAATAAAATAAATAAAAAGAGAGAGCCAGGCTAACTGTTTCCACCTGCTTCCAGTCTTTATGCTAAGCTAGGCTAACCAACAAGAGACTGGTATAATCTCATCTGGATCTTATTTCCTCAAATATGTAACGATTCTTTTAACGAATGAGCAAATCTGCTTTAAAGGGGCAGAAATGTGTTGAGGCCGGCACTCGTTGTGGTTTCAGGTCGGGGCGGGGGCAGTCGAGGGGGCAGTTCCTGAGCTTTCCTGGAGGAATCCGTCTTTTTCTCACTTCATTAAAAGCCACTGGGTGTTTTTCATACGTCACACTCACGCCTAATGTGAGCTTCACGCCGTGCATCTCCTCCCGGTTACAGTACAGCGGCCACTTCTTTATTAACAACCTCCCGCAGAAGGCGAGCCGCCGAGAAAAAGCACTGTAAAACGCCATTTTGCACAGGGGTCACGAGGCTCAAGGTCCCCCTAAAATAACCACTGATTTCATTCAGCGCCGGCTGCCAAACTGGTGATTTGCCAGCAGTTCTATTAACAGCAGACAGGGTTTTTGTCTCTGGAGCATCTTAGACGGCTCACAGTGGATTTCATTGTTTGAAGGGATGTGCGCTACACGGTACATATCGGTTTTAATCTTTGCTTAGTGACCGGCCATTGTTGTTTGTGAATGGGTGTTAAAAACAGAGAGCGGTCGGTGCCAGGTGCTAAATCCTCCCTGTGGAAACAGGAGCTGTAGGTACATGTGGATGGAACACAGGCACCCCTCCAAGCCCAAAGCTAAATGAGCCTTTATATTTTATTTCCAAACAGGCCATGCTAATACGCCACTGGATAACAAAGCTCACCGTTACTGTACAGAGCGTCCTCTCTCTCCTCTCTCTCCTCTCTCTCTGTGGTTAAAATCACAGAACGGAGCAGAAAATGTTGCTGACCCAAATTTAGTCACACTTGCTTAGCACTTCAGCACACCGGATCAATGGCTGCAGCTCAGGAGCATCTTCCTCCTCCTCCTCCTCCTCCTCCTCCTCTGTGCATTTTCAGCAGAGGTCTAATTAAGAGAATCAGCATCAGCAGAGGGGAGGAAATAACATTGTTTGCACTAAATTAGTTGTTGTTGTTTCTTTATGTTCTCCT
>NW_023339651.1:2304573-2310274 GCF_004916995.1 Morone saxatilis | reverse complement strand
GGTGAAGTGAGGGAGTTGCGATCTATATCTGCACCGCTAGATGTTGAAAATGTTGAAAAGGAAACCAAATATTGAAGAAGTATTAATTAAGTAACTAACGATTGATATAGGCCGGGGGTTGCTCGACTGTCATTGGAGCGCAGAGCAAAAAGGGGGCGGGGCTTACGACAGAAATGTTTGTACAAAGTTAAATGAAAATAAATCAATTATAATGATCTGACTCTGGAGGGGGTTTTAAAATGGAGCCCAGAGACATATTGATCTTTCCTATAACCTGATCAGTTTGATAACTGAAAAACAAACAAACGACTTCAGCGGAGGATTTATCACAATCTAATTTTAGAAGTTTAAATATCTAAATATTAACAGCTGCCTCGTAAATGTTAACAGAATTAATTACTCTGAACAATAACTAATAAAAATCTTATTTTACAGCTTATAGTTACTTTACAAATGAAACACCACATTTTTTCACACAGAGAAGGAGACCACAAAGAACTTGTGTTGGTTATATACATATTACTGTTTTGTTATAAATTAAACTATCACATAAAGCTGAAACAATTAAAGAATTAATCAATTAGTTGATTAAGTTTTATTAGCTGATTAGTTTGATGTATTTGGACTGTTGGAGCTTTGTGAAGGTGTCATTTCTCTCTATTTTAAACCCAAACAATCAATCGATTAACGGAGAAAATGATCGTTATTAAATGTTATATGTTTATTAACTGTAATATTTAGCTACATATTTAATATATGAATCAATTATAATCTCGTTTAGGACAAAACTACATCCTGTATGTGTTTTAAATAAATATTATAATGATAATAGCCTTTAATTATGTTAAAATATACAGTTTTTAGTTGAATAAACCTTTTTACTGTATTAAGGGTCGGAGAACTTCCTACTGTGGATAATTAGCTAATAAAATCTTTCGCAGTTGAGGTCGAGACGAGGGCAGCAACATTTAATATTTGTGGGGTTTGAGTCGATTCGCGAGGCTTCGTGTTATCTGTAACTGGAGCGGGAACAAGAATTTATATCACTCTTCTTCCTCTTCTTCCTCTTCTCTGTGGTGAGTTTCAGAATCCAATTTAAGATCATTTCACTCGTCTGTAAATCTTCGTCCTGGATTTGTCTTTTGGCCTCAAAGTCGAGCTGCAGATAAAATATGTTCCAGATCTTCTTTCTGCACCAGCGACTCAAAGTAACTGGCTTCTGCACTCTGCACACATCTCCCTCTGGACCAGCTACATCCACTCACTGCTCCTCAGAGCCCTCAGAGCCGTTATTACTGCTCCAATACCTCTAATACTACTATTAATACTACTAATAATACTAATAATACTATCAATAATACTTCTAATACCTTTAATACTATTAATACCATTAATACTACAGCAGCTACATCCACTCACTGCTCCTCAAAGCCCTCAGAGCCATTATTACTGCTCCAATACCTCTAATACTACTATTAATACTACTAATAATACTATTAATAATACTAAAACTACCTCTAATCCTATTGATACCATTAATATTACAGCAGCTACATCCACTCACTGCTCCTCAAAGCCCTCTGAGCCGTTATTAATGCTCCAATACCTCTAATACTACTAATAATACTATAAATACTACTATTAATACTATTAATAACATTAATATTACAGCAGATACAGCCACTCACTGCTCCTCAGAGCCCCCAGAGCCATTATTACTGCTCCAATACCTCTAATACTACTATTAATACTACTATTAATACTATTAATAATACTTCTAATCCCTCTAATACTATTAATACCATTAATGCTACAGCAGCTACATCCACTCACTGCTCTTAAGAGCCCACAGTGCCGGGCTACAAACTTATTACTGCTCCAATACCTCTAATACTACTATTAATACTACTAATAATACTATTAATAATACTTTTAATACCTCTAATACTATTAATACCATTAATACTACAGCAGCTAAATCCACTCACTGCTCCTCAGAGGCCACAGAGCCATTATTACTGCTCCAATACCTCCAGACTTAACTTATTAGTCTGGTTTTAAATTGATTTTCTATTTATTTGTTTAAATATTTTTATGTTTTTATTAATAATAATGTTTGTTTATATCTGTTTTATCCCCTTTTTCTATGTATACAATTGAATCTTTTTCCTTTTCATTACTGCTTGTTTATGTATTTGTACATCTGACTCAGTTTTATTTGGTACATCCTTTTATCTTACAGCGTTTCCCTTTTAATTTATATATTTATATTATCACTTTATATGTGTGTGTTTGTGTTTGAAACACTGTGCAGCACCTTGAATGCCCCTTTGTGTATGAAACCTGCTTTATTTATAGTAAATAAACTGCCCTTAAATGACAATAAAGCTGCAGTGAAATAACTGTACAGTGGAGTGGAAACATAAAGTAGCATGAAAGAGCGATCTCTGGGAATATCGGGGGGAGACGCAATTTTCATATATTATCTAAAATAAGCTTCTGGTGGTGCACAAAGACACTGGTGTATTCAACAAACAGACCCTGGCGCTCTCAGCTGGATGTTCTCAGCGAAGCCTCCACGTGGGTCTCGTGGGCAGAACAAATGATGGAGACCAATTTTCATAGTTGAAAACAGAATAAATAAAAATATAAAGACATAAAGTTCAGTCTGTACTGCGGGCTGGTATCTCGTGTCTCCACTAAAACGTGACAAAAGTGCAGGAATGTATAAAACACAGTGTGACACAGGAATAATTATTGGTGTTTTTACTGTTCTGTTGCTGTTTTTGAGGCAGTTTTCAGATCAATATTTAATAAGTTAAACCTATAATCAGTTTATAAAAGGAGCCATTTTATATACTGAGTACTTACTAAAGCTCCAGTGTGTAACATTGAGGAGGATCTATTGTCAGAATATAATATTCAGGTATGTTTTTATATGTATTTAATCGCCTGAAAATAATAATTATTGTGTTTTTGTTTGTTGTTTTTGCGTCTACCATGTTGAACCACCATGTTTCTACGGTAACCTAACACGGACAAACCAAACACTGTAGCTCTAGATGGAGGCGTTGCAGCCACCGTAGTTTCTCCTTTGGGCTTGGAAGGGTGAAGCGAGGGAGTTGCGATCTGTAACTGCACCGCTACATGTTAAAAATGTGTAAAAGACAGCGTAGTCACATCTTAAGCTAGATAATGTTAGCAGAATGCCAGCTGACTAACGACTGATGTCTAATGAAAAATGTAAAGTAGTTTAACGAGTGCTGCCCTGCAGTGAACTTTCCACTGCCTCACTGTGACTGTTTGTGCTGCGTAACTTTATTGTGAAAGAAAGCCCCTCGCAGCCTTGTGCTGGAGTGTGCTCAACCTAACAGGATGCAAACAAAACCCTCTCAGCTCAAAGCTCAAGAACACGAGACCTTGAAGAGAATTTAAACTGAAGAGTCACATAACTTTGAATAAAACTTTTCTGACTCACGAATCAAACAGCTCAGGTTGTCGGTGCTGCATTCAATGCTCACCTTTTACTACAAAATCCAACATTTCATCAGGATTAATAATTAAAATACACATTAAGTCAGATAATGTGTGACCTTCAACGGCGTAACAACACCAGAGAGGATTTTTTAAGTCGAATTCCCAACTGAAACATGAGTAAACATGCCACCGTCCTGTATCCAGAACCCGTTTCCACTCTGTTGACCTTCACTGGGAACGTCAGCTGATGGGCAGTCTTTTTTAGGCTTTTAGGCTACGCTTGAATAGAGATTATGTTAATCCTGAAGGTGAAATGAACCTCGCAGTGTCAAATTACTGGTGAGCTCCGGCTGAATTATAGCCCGGCGCTCTCACTCTGTCTCTCTCTCTCTCTCCCCGGTGGCTCCGCCGGGCTCCTGTGGGGGTTTTAGACTTTAAATTACCAAGAAACACATTTTGCTTTTATCTCCTAAATTTACTTAATTGTGTTTACTGTATTTCCCTCGGTGGTGTTTGTTTTACCTTCAGAGTGCCGCAGTGCCCCAGATAGATACACAGATCACACACCACAGATCCGTGGTTTGATAAGAATAGCTGCCAGGATTTTATTTGTTGGATTTTAAAACCCGTTTATGCAACATTTCAGGACGTTATATTATTATATTATATGATTATTGGTTATCAGACTCAATGAAAACAAATGAAAAAAGGTAAATTCTTCCTCATTTTGCTGAGAAAGAGCAGCTGGAAGCGTTAAAATTGAATAAATACCAAAATTTTTTACTCAGTTTTCTTCTCTGACTGGAGGGGTATCAGTGCACTTTTTACAGCTGAAACAATCAGTCAATCAATCCGTTTGTGAATTTACAGAAAATTAAAGGCTATTTTGATCATCAATTACATTTTTCAAGCTAAAATAAAAACAAAGCTTTAAAAAATGTTACCTGTTGTTTTTTAAGGTACCACATTAAAATAACCAAAGAAATAAAACAATTAGAGGCCTTAACTTCTAACTTAAATTATGTTTTTTGCTTCATACTGTCTCATAATAATGAATCAGGAAAAGGTTGCGGTGGTTAACAATCATCAACATTTCAGAAGACACAGACATGACGACGCCACCTGATCTAATTTGCCTCTTTGGGTTTGAGACACTGATGTCAGCGAGTAATGTGGATTGTGGATTGGATGTGGATGATGATATTATCACGAGTATGTCAACACTGTGCTTTTAAAGTCTGCGTCCTGTTTGTTCTGGAGCCGATAAAACAGGACGGGTTGTTTCACGGACACGACGTCACGCATCAGGAGTGCTTCAAGCTGTCGGACAATAAAGATATAAAACATAAAACGCCATAAAAACGGCTGAAATTCCTAATTCAGATGGTCACAGGAAGCTCACACTGAAAACGCTACTATGCTGATGTTTAGCAGATATAATGTTTATTATGTTCACAGTTTAGTTTATTTTTTATTTCTTTTTTTTACAGTTAGTACATAAAATGTGTGCCTTGTATCCGTATACAGTACTTTTACTTTTCATACTTTAAAGGTCCAGTGTGAAACATTCAGGTGGATTTATTGTCAGGGTTTGCTAATTTAAGGTGTTACTTCTGTCTTTTTAACCATCCTCAAAATTTTTCATCGACATAGATTAGCTTAGCACGTAGCATATCTAAGTACAGGAAAGGAGGAAGTTGACCGAGGATCGCTCAACTGTGATTGGAGCACAGACCAAAAGGGGGTGGGGCTTAGAATGTGTTGTTCAATTAGTTGTTGAGACTAAAGTGGTGGACTGAGCAGTGTAGCATGCTAGCTAATTAATAATAATAATGCTAAAAAGTACAGCTGAGACTGATCGTCAAGACCAAAGTTGTTAAAACTTGAAACTGACCTGAAATTTGAAAATCCATCAGAAAGTAGCTGTAAAAGTTGTGATATTTCACTCTAAACCACAAATATTAACCTGCTAGAGGATCAACAGAGTCAACATGACAATTAAATCTGTTAGTTGTTGAGATATTTCAGCCGGAAACAAAGTGGTGGCTAAAAAAGAAATGTATAAAATATTAATGTCAGCCTTTAGAGGACAGAGAACCTCTTTCTTGACCTCAACCTCTCCAACAACAAAAACAAAAATCTGATTTCTAAAACATCTTCAGATAAAAAGAGTCAGATCATGTTAGCAGAAGACCAGATCTGACATCTTATCTCCCGTTTCCAT
>NW_023339651.1:2300389-2304473 GCF_004916995.1 Morone saxatilis | reverse complement strand
GTGAGTGTGTGGGTGTGTGTTTGTGTGTGTGAGTGTGTGAGAGTGTGTAGGTGTGTATGTGTGTGTGTGTGTGTTGTGCTAACATGTTGCACCGGTGACATCTGGAAACCACCGATCCGCCGCCTGCACGCCAGCATGTGAGAGGCAAAAAACACACGTGTAAAATGTCATCAGTGCAGTTTTTTTGCTTGGTCTCTCTAATTGACCCCGAACGACGTTCCACGCCGGCTGCAGGCGTCCTCGACTGCTCGCCGTGGGACACGAGAGGGCGGTTACTATTACCTATAAAGCTGTTTCGTTTCCTCCTTGAATAAAACATCCTTATCAATAATGCAGCGTGTGAAACAGTAAACAATTTTTTTACAGACAGAAAATGAAAGGAGAGCTTTAAAAAGAACTCTTTTTGAACGTGTCAGTCTTTGTGTTCATACCTGATGGTTACAGTGCCGTGAAATACCAGCACAGCGTGTGTGTGTGTGTGTAGTCACATCATATAAAATGCTAGAGTGCTCCAGATTTGAAAGACGGGCTCCTGATGGCTCGCTGTGTCTGTTTCACGCTCGGTGAATCCCGGGCAGGTATCAGAGCACACTAACCTACTGTACCGGCCCGTTCGCCGCCTTCCAGGTAATTAAAGCTCACTGAGTGACAGGCACAATGTAAACGATGGGGTATTAAACGAGCCCGCGGTGCTGTTAACGAGAGCTGAACCCTGAGCCTTCGTTGAAGCCAACGTGGTAATACAAGAATGTAAAAATACTCGGTGGGGGCGTGCGAGTCCTCGCCCTCACACTGAATTAAATCACACGCACGGATACACACAAACATTACAGCCGACCGCTGTGTCACCATGGTAGCGGAAACCGTCAACGCCGAGACGACTTAAAGGACCAGTGGGGAGGATTTAGTGACATCTAGAGGGGGTGACACTTCCTAAGCCCCGCCCACTTCGAACATAGAGTGGCATTAGCAGCTAAAGAGTCTGATATTTCCCTCAGGAGTTGGTAGAGAACAAAAACAGAGCGAAAAGAGAGTGAACACAGGTTTTAGTGGCCTCTAGTGGTGAAACTTCTGATTGAAACTAACTGAACACCACTCGCGTCTGTAATTGACGACCTGGGAACGGGCTGTGTAATGTGTAGGAGAAACTACGGTGGCCACAAAACGTTCGCGTTCTCTTTTAATCATCTTCAGTATTCTTTTCAACATCTAGATTGCACCTCCCTTGCTTCACCCTCACCTTCCAAGCTCAAAGGAGAAACTACGGGTGGCTGCAAAAACCGTGAAAAACACAAACGCCACCATCTAGAACAAGTGTTTAGTGGGTGTGGATATTTTATATTATATTCAGTGTATAACAATAGGAGCAGAGAACAGCTGATGAACAATAAACCCAGTGTCTATCTATTAATACTGATCAGAGATGAGTTTTCTTATTTTTAGCAACTTTTAATACAATTCTTTCTGTATTATGTAATTTCTAACAATCATACATACTTAATAAGCTTCTTTCTTCAAATTAAAGAGTTTTCATTTATCTATTTGATTGGTTTAAGAGAGGGAAGGCTCTGTGAAAGTAGCTTCAAGTCTTCACAGAAATGAACAAAATGTTGAGGTATAGTCCTACTGTGTATGTGTTTCATTATAATCAAAGCCCAGGGTTAGGAACCACTATCCGGTGGTGTTTCCATAACAGTCGGTGTGAATGTGTTGCGGGTCGATCCGGACAGGTTTCACACTCATTAACCAAAGTGAGCAAAACATCAACATCCTCAACCAGCAGCAGCTCAGTGGCGACGCTCTGCTCTCATCGCTCACTGAAACTACAAATAATAAGAGGCGTTGCAGGACTACAAATATGGAAAAGGTACAAATTCTTACCAAAATATTTATTTTAAAGTCTTAAATGACTGAATTTAAGGCCCATTACAGTCTCTCAGTGGCCGATGTTTATAGTTTTAAGGATTCTAGCCAACAACAACTGGCAGATTTCTCTCAATACAAGAAAGATTTATTATATTGAAGAATATTTGGCTGGTTTCTAGAAGGGCTGTTGAAGAGCTGAACAATGCGTCACATCTTAGAAACTGATCACGTCTTTTGTATGAAAACACCATAACTAGTAACTATAGGTGATAAATGTAGTGGAGCAGGAGTAAAAGGAAAAGTACTCAAGTTCTGTCCTTAAGTACAGTTGTGAGGTACTTATACACTGTAAAAAATGAGTTTTATAGTAGAAACTGTCAGCTGTGGTTGCCAGAACTTTACCGTAATTAATACAGTCAAAATGTTTCTACTGTTTTAGATTTTAATCCATATTTTACCGTATAAATACAAGTTTTTACCATAAACAAAGCAGATTTACGACATGAAAAGGGCATTTTACTGTGCAATTTACAGTAAAAAACTACTTTACTCCACTAAACATTTATTTAAAATGGTGTATAAATAAAGAGATAATAGTTTGACAGACATGTTTTACTTTACTTGAGTATCCTGCAGATTTGATTAATTACAATTAGACTCTATTGATCCCTGAATACCACCAGTACAAGCCAATTAAAACGAGCTCCACCTCTACTACCACCAATCAATGCATCGACAATTATAATCCTTCATTTCATCCTTCATCCTCCACCTTTAGGAGGAAATACCTCTAAACTGTACGTACAGTATTAGAGTCAATGCACTGACATGTGATATGAGTGTGGGGGCCCCTGTCTGCTCTTAAATCACCACAATTGGGACGCGAATAGAAAGGGTTGGTTGTGAGGTGGGGGGGTTGTTCAAAGGATTCTTGGTTATTCTTAGTGCGGCAGCTTTGCTCACACAATGGGTAGGAGGTAGATGAAGTAATTCACCTGCAGGCATCTGTAACAACATCAGCATGTCTCTTTTGACTGCAACAAAAGCACATGTCCTTATTGTCGCCTCCTCTCTCTACATTTTGTCCCAGAAGATGCCACAACAAGAGATGGAGAGATGATATCAGATGACTCATCTCACATTTGTTCACTTTTATTTCACAAACATGCACCAGAGAGAGCAGGAAGTGAGAGGAGTGCAGTTGCTTGCATTAACACTTTTTAATCTCTTGTGTCCCAAATCCGGGTTTTTTTTCTGTTTTTCCCAGCATCAGCGTTTGAGTCCCAGCTAGGATCCGAGGAAGGGAGGAGGATCTCATGACATCCTAACCCAAAAGTCCTGCTTCATGTTTCCAAGTAAACACTGAAACGGAACTAATATGATGCAGATTGCTGTTAATGCTCAGTGGGAGCCAAAACAGGAAAAACTCCTCTCTCTGTCAGGATTACTGTCCTGTTCCAACCTTGTTCTTTTTAGTTCAGAGAGAGAGAGAGAGAGAGAGAGACTGGTTTTTAATGCATTATATATATATATATAGATTTATATATTAAATAGCTGATGGGAGACAATATAAAAAACTGACATCTGGATGGGAGTGTAGTGTTAAATCCCCTCGCATTAAGATTATACTCGACTCAAATCCTGCGGGAATAAGACAGATCTGCTGGCTTTTATTATTATTAAGCTATTTTAATTAAATGTCCGGAGTCAAAGCGCAGAAACTTACCTCGAGCAGAAAGAAGCATTTGCGACGCATTTCCAGATCTTTACTGTTCACATCATTTTTAATGTGAGGCGTTAAATGACAGGTTGACTCTCCGCGGATCCTTTTTGGAGTTTAATTGTGCCACAAAATAAAATAAAAAATAAAAGGATGGAAATGAGAAAAAGAAGTAGCCAGAGAGGAGTCAGTCCGCGTAATATCGGAGGTTTAGATCCATTAATGAGGAGTCCAGGAGCGGGAATATGTCAGCTGGTGTTCAGGTGATGAACTGTCCTTTTCCGTTGGTCTCGGTTTCTCCCCGCGGATGAAGTCAGTTTGTGTTACCGGGGCTGGAAACCGAATCCACCTTGGAGAGAGACGCGCACCAATCCGACGGACACTGCACCGCCGGTACCCTTCAGGACTGGCCCCGCACCAAAACTGCTTTTACACGCATGGTTCGGTTCAAACACACACACCACCACCTCCTCCTCCTCCTCCACCTCCACCACCACC
>NW_023339651.1:2292760-2300289 GCF_004916995.1 Morone saxatilis | reverse complement strand
CAGTGGATGGTAAAAATGTGGCTTCAGACTGGATAAACAGTCAATGTATGACAGCTTCTGGCAGACAACCACAACACTGACGCAGGCACAAAGGGGATATTAATGGAAACATTTGGGATAATGTAAGAACACAACTCAACTACATAGAGAACAGCTCTAATGTAGAAACGTTACGTAAGATAATATCCTGTAAATGTTCTGCTTTGTGGTTCACAGTCCAACATAGTTTGCCAAAAAAGAAACAAAACACACAATAAAACATGTTAAAAAGTTAGAAAAATTTGACTTTTTCCCAGATTTTCTACAGATATCACGAAATCATTATTATGAATTCTTCAGGTTGTAATAATCGTGTATTTAAAATCTGACATCATGTCCTAATAGCAGCTTTAACCTCTCCGAGCCTTTAAAAACCTCTTCAAACAGAACAATCTGTGAGACCAAACATTACTGTTTGGTTGAACTCACATCGCTTCATTTTAAGGGGTCACAAGCCCAAAAAGGTTGAAGTCCTTCATCCGGGAAAATGCCAAATACTCTCTGGTTCCAGCCTCTCAAATAGGATTATTTTCACATTAAAGTGAAGATCTGTGAGTTTTGGACTGAAGACATTTTACAGGTTAAACAATTAATCAACACATTAATCATTAATAAGAATTATGGTTAGTTGCTGTCCCAGTTCAGAGTTTGTAGCATCAGGGGACGTCCATCCTCCTCGTACTCACGCTCCTGCCTGTGTAAATCCAAATTAATATTTTACACAACATATCATCAGACATTTTTGCTCACATGCAGGAAAAAACAAGGGGTTTGGGTCGGTGGGGGGTTGGCTGGCTTCTAATATCCATACCACTGAGGCTTCGAGTGCACAAAATGCTTCATGCACACTGCGCTAAAGCTTTCTTTAGACCCAGTGACGTGCAAAGAGGCATTATTCAAAAGATGCTTTAATCCAAGGTGACAGTGCCCTCCCCTGAGTATGCCATCATGTGAAGTGTCAGTAGTGGCAACGAGGGGACCATGGCGAACTGGGTAATGTGGTTAGGATACTGTTTCGACTTATTAGCCTTTTCCTCCTTGTGGAACACAGTGTACCTAGACGCACACACACCTGTCTGTACGAGGCTGCTGAGAAATATAATGTTAATCAACCTGACAGGTGTCACGCATGCTTTAGTAGCCATTTGTTTTGGTCTTGACGTGGGTTTTCTGACAGGCCACATTTGTTGTGTAAGAGGGTCTTTCTAATCCCTTTTTCCCTGCAGCCTGTAGTCCTCCTCCCTTCCTCCTCCTCGTCTAATCTGAAACACAATTTATCTTCAATCTAGACATGTGACACATCACCAGCGCTGGAAACTCTATACTATGCTTTCCAGCATCAAACGCTGCCTGTGTGTCTGTGTTAGTGTGTGTGTGTGCTGAGGGTCATTCCAGATGCATGGACGATGACAAAGCATGCATTCACTTCATGTTGGGGCGTCACCACATTTATGTAATGAACATGCACTGTACCACACACCCTGCGAAGGTCCATAAACACGCGCTGTTCTCTCCACACGAGCGCGTTCACTGATGGAAATGTGCAACCTGTACACCCACCGAGCGTGTGAGTGACGAGCTGCTGCTCTGTCTTACATGGTAATAAATTGAATATCTTGAACTGAAGCATTCTCCGGGAACATTTGCTTTTTTTGTGTGTGTGCTATTGTCTGACATTTCAAAGACGGATCGAGTAGAGAAGAAAATCAGCATGTGAACTGACAATAAAAATCATAACTAAACATTTTAAAACTTGATTCTTTACCTTGAAAACTGCAGTTAACAAAGTGCTTCAACTCGAGAGCCACTTAACCAGCTCGTTCAGCACGTACGTCAACAGTTTTACAGCAATACCACCTTAAAAGGACAACATACATGAGCATAAACCTTATGTGAGATACAAGAGACAGCAGGAAGTGTCTGGTTGTACACCTGCATCATTATGATTACACAGTACGAGTCAGCAAGTACGAAACAGCTGACACCAATCAGCTAATGGACACAAACACTGAGCTCCATATCTGCAGCTTTTGACCGGCTCACACAGTCTTCATAAGCAGATTGAATCTGCTCAGTTGGCTTTTAGACTGAGGTTGAAAGGTAGATGCATTTCCACACATATACTGTTCATATAGCAGTTATTTAATTACTTTGTACGACTTAAAACTATCTTTTTTTTATCTGTCTCTCTCTGATGGAACCTGATAAGTCCATATTGGACAATTCTTCAAAACCCTTAAATTATGTTGAAAACCAGTGTTTTTTTTTACACCCAGATCCAATCAAATGATAGATTATTAAGTACAGTTAAGGTTAAAGCTTATTGTCATTATTTGGCGTCAGACAACCAAAAATCGTGTGAACAGTTGATAAAAAGGTGAATGTTAACTGCAGGTCACACAGTCTGGTTATCACCGTCCGTCCACCCCGACCTCCTCGCCTTTAACTGCCACCTCGCTACATATTCACATAATGGCCGCACTCTTCCTGCACTGGCAATAAACGTTAGCGTTGGACGTAAATCATGAACTCCCTCGGATACTGGGCTGAACTTTGATGTATGTCATTAAATTATCTTTTTATCTGCATCGCTGTGATTAAACACACTCCAATTAGACTATCCTTTCAGTTTTATGTGGCGGGGAAAAGTCATAACAACAAAAAGGTTATCATGGCGCCTACGAGGTGTTGTTGGAGAGGAAATTTGACCTTGGTAAACAGAAATGGCATATAGCTATTGAGAAACAGAACCGGGTCATTCTGCTGGTGAAGAGATGTGCTCATATGGTCCAAAAGCTCCAGAACAAGTGAGGAAGGTGGACCTTGAGTTGCAATTGTTTTGTCAAAGGTCAAGAATTCGCTTTCATGCTCAACCTTTAAGCCAGAAGTCCTAGAGATACTCAGATTAATGAAGCTTGAACATCTACATTTCCACGTGCTACAGAGGAAACTCAATCTGCTGATGAAGACGGAGTGATACGGTTGAAAGCCCCAGAACAAGCGAGCAACGAGCAACTTCTGTTTCCAAAGACAAGAACATTTAAGATAAAGTCTATCAGTTCTCAGACTGAAAGTTTGAATGCCTACATTTCTGTGAAAACTCAATTTGCTGATGAAGACTGTTTGATACAGTTTAAAGCTCCAGAATAAGTACGTAAGTGGGCCTTGAGTTGCAATTGTTAAGTCAGGGTCAGCCCGAGGATTTTAGTGGCCCTAAAGTAACTACAAGGTCTATACGTAAAGACGATTACAAATGAACTCAAACAAATAAATAGTGATGAACAGTCAATATAAGGACGCAAAATATTCAAAATAAAGTAAGTGAGCTCTACAAAAGTATTAACTATTGTATAAGACAACAGCTATAGACTTCTGAAGCAACTATATCCTTGCACCACCATCCAAGATCAGTGAGAAAGTCCTCAAAATACAGTAGAAAGTACAGTGGCCAGTTTTATAAGATCACAGGTTTGTCTTTATCAGCTTTGAGAAGCAGGGTACAGGCAATCCTCTCGGTTATCCAAAGATCTGGAAACCATTAAATGTTTCCTCTCCACTCCTCACATTGTTCCTGCAGAGCTTCGTCATCCAAGTTTGGGAGGTTTTGCAATATCCCCAAAAACTTGCTCTAAAGTCATCCAAGTGTTTCAAATCCAAAGATGCAACAGCAAAGTCGACATTGGAAACTGCTCTCATCAGGTTCATCTAGTGCTTCATAGCCAAGGTGAGTCTTTGTGCTTCTCTTCGGTCTACACATGCATCTTTTACAGAAGCTTGTGCAGCAGCAAAGCTACCGTTTCTGCAGCTAACAGATGGCTTTTAGTACTCTGCAGGAGGTTAACTGCCACATCCAATTTCATTGTGGAAGACTGCAGAGGCTGGCTGACTGTATTGATCTCAGAGAAGATCAACAGAATCAAACACAACTGTGCAATCTGGAGTCTGAATGACCCAACTTCCTCTGCTAAAGATCGGGTCTTGATTTTTGTGATGGCATCTGTTGTTGTTTCCTGACGTCTAACAATGCATCCCTTAGGCCAGATGCCTGGTTGCACAAAGGGATCGTGCTGTTGACAGGGCTCTCCCACGTCGCCTCACTCCAGGACCTCCCAGTAATGGTGACATACTGATTCAACATGGCTCCTCTCTAGGGAGCAGCTGAGAATAGAGAGTACATCCGCCTCTATAGAGCTTATAGGCAGCCTCCTCCATAAGATTCAATGTATGAGCCCACAGCTCAAACAGGGAACGAGAGGACTGTTCAAGCTCAACAAGCCTGGTTGAAGTAAGATCAGACAAACCAAGAACCTGTCAGGTGCAACCAGGATGCCCAAAAACATCCTCCTTGATCTCAGGTGTTTCTTCCAGCTTGTTCTAATCACAGCAGGTGGTTGACATAATATCTGGACAGTCTAATTTCAGACACCATTCTCATTCAAGAGAATTTATTCCACCTTTAACTCATTACTTGGATCAAGTTGCCGTTATTCTGACTGTACAAAGACCCCCGGTGGTTTTCTGCTAATGACTAAATAATGGTGACCAGACGATTGAGAACCTCCCTCCAACATTTCATGATACAAAGTTTTCTAACTAGGTTCGGGAACAAAGACCACGCCTTGAACTCATCTCATTTCTGCACAAAAAGTACTTAAGCACACCTTGTTTTCCCCCTTTTCTCTCTTGCTCTTGTTTAAGTACAGGAACCACTGAGACTTTAACCTCTTAGAGAAAAGAAGAGACGACTCCCAAGTGGTTCCGTCCCATCTTCTCGCCACCAGTCGACACAGTCCATCTCCAAACTCTGTCCATCCGTCCCTTCACCCCCTCAACCCTCCTACAGTTCATTTTCTTGGTTAAGCTTTATCCATTATATTCAATAAACCACTCTAATTCCATATCCTCTTTGTTAATGAAGCCTCTGTAGATGTTCATCCAAACTGAATTGTTTTTCCTGGAGTAAACGAGCCAGCTGCAGTTCCCTGTATGTGCAGTGGTGATGAAAAACATCTACCATCGTGCCTTCTGTGAAAGGTGAACACTGGGTCAACCTCAAATGTCCCTCTGTGTACAATATCTGGCCTATCTGACAGGACAGATGGCCGGTCAAATGAATTTATTCAATAAGATTAAACCAACAATAACATGTCTTTATCCTATATTCCTATTTTTTCCATCCCCAATTTCTCTTCTTCGAACCCTTGAGCGCTGGTCGTTAATACAAAAAGACTCAACAAGATGACACCGCTACATAAAAACAAAATGTTACCCACATTACCGCTGCTTTACCATGGTTACACACCGAGAGAGTCGACTTGAATTTAAAACCAGACAGTGTGACGAGGAACAAAGAAATTGATTGTGTGCCACCATCGAGTGGTTGTGTCCCTAAACAAACATATATAGTTAGAGAGTCAACCACTTACTCTAAGGTCAAGAATTAATCGTCAAGCTCAACTTTTAAAGCCAAAACAGATGCTACATACATTTCCTGAAGATCTGAGCAAAGTCAATTTGCTGATAAAGACCAGAACAAGCGAGTAAGTGAACCTTGACCCAAAGTCATGAACTTCTGAGTCAACATTAGTGCTCAGATCGATGGAAAGTTTTAACATCTACATTTCCGTGTTAACAGAGGAAGCTCACAAAGACTGTTTGACACAGATGAAAGCTCCAGAAGAAGCAAGTAAGGAGACCTTGAGCTGAAATTATATTTGTCAGCTGCTGTTTCTAAGAATAACTGCTGTCAGTTAAGTCTTAAAGATGCTCTGATTAATGGGTTTAACATGACAACAGAGCAAACTGATGACAAAGACAGTCGAAAGCACAAACACGTAGGAGACCTTGAGTTAGGATTGTTTAGTCAACCTTGGTTCCTTAAGTCAAGAACATGGACAAGAAGTCTGGAGTTGCTCAGAACAATCAAAGGTTTGAACATCTACATTTCCGTGTTAACAATGCAAACTCAATCTGCTAATGAAGACTCTTTGATACAGCTAAAAGCTCCAGATCAAGTGAGTAAGGAGGCCTTTGAGTTTAGATTATGTAACAATCGACTGCTGTTTCTAAGATGAACCGCTCTCAAGCTCAATCTTTAAACCAAAAGTCTTGGAGGTGCTCGGATTAACGGGGAGTTTGAAGATTTTAATGAGCAAACTCTGAACGTTGATGAAGAAGACCATGAGACGTGGTTGAAAGCTTTTGAGAAAACAAGCAAGTATAATAATAACGGGACAAATTAAATTACATCGATTGTGAGGAAGGAAAAGTCTCATAATCATAAATCACTGAAGCAAAAAAACTTCCAACACTTTTTTGATTGTAAAACTCGTCCAGTCACTCAGTGAGATGGTGACCTAGAAACAGAGTGTGTGTGTGTGTGTCTGTCAGTGTGTGTGAGTGTGTGTGTGTGTGTCTGTCAGTGTGTGTGTGTGTCAGACGCTCGTGCTGATTCTTGTTTTGAGTTTTTGCCACATCTGTGCACTGTGTCTTACTGGCACATTCAGAGCAACACTTCCAACAACAACAAACACACAACGCGGGTCTAAAACACGCTTCTTCTTTGCTCCAGCCAGGAAACGGCGGCGAGGGGGGGTTGGGGGCGGCGAGGAGGAAACAAAAGACGGCGTGCTGCAGAGAACAAGGTTTCTGGTTATGTACTGAGGGAGGACGGCACACTGTATATTTATTATGCTTTCCCAACCACTACACACCTCCTCTCCTCTCGCACACGCCCAAGATATTTCACGTGGTAAACAATCTCAAGACTCAGTCCTTGAACCGGAGGTTTTTTTATTTTTTTTATATATATGAGTTATCGGCGGCGCCTTCAGAAGATGGCATATTGATTTTATGACAGAGCGGGATGTAGTAGCACCTTTTTTTTCCGAACATGACACAACTCTACGCATGCTAATAAGGTCGCCCTGACAAAGACGGGCTTTGTTCTTACATGCACCGCTAACCTTTGTGGGGATACAAGTGGGCTCATTTACGCCATACTGCGTTTTTTTTACCTCGATAAGTAGCTTCATTAGCATCTCTCACCTACATGCAGAGCGGCCATGACATTTACTGTATGGCCGCTGTTGGAGAGGTACTGTAAGAGATTATATCAGCAGAGGATGACACGGACACAGTGTTTCATTTCCGATTACTTCCTCGCAATCGTATTTGGTTGGGGGGGAAGGGACATTTTGTTTGTGCAATTTGAGTAACATCAGGATTTTACACCCCTGGCGTTTACGGGGACGGAGGTGGCGGTTGTGTAAGACGATAACAACACAGATGAAATTGCAATCTGTGCAATCTGTGCTCTGCAATGGCTGTCAGTGTGTTGTAACTGTCCTGTGTGACAGTTACATTATATGGGTAACACAGGACACACAAATAACAATATAAACTCAGTTAAACAACACAAATAACAATATAAACTCAGTTAAACAACACAAATAACAATATAAACTCAGTTAAACAACACAAATAACAAT
>NW_023339651.1:2279030-2292735 GCF_004916995.1 Morone saxatilis | reverse complement strand
AGTATTTTAATTCTATTGTATTTTTATTGTATTTAAATGAACCTGGCTGGCAATGACTACCCAATTTCCCTTTGGGAATTAATAAAGTCTATCTATCTATCTATTAATCTATCTATTCATCTATCTATCTATCTATCTATCTATCATCATCTATAAAAGGTCAGTAATAAAACCCAAAACCATAAAATATATGAAAGTATAAGTAAAAGATAAGCTTAAACCTGCATTCTATGTAACGGGCAGCAGGGGCAGGCTCCATTGGTTGCAATAACAACCGATAGTTATTGAGTCTTTCTGAGATTTTCTGAGCTCAGTAAACAGTTTCCTGATGAGTCTCTGGTCTCAGTCTCAGATGTTCATTTAGTAACTGATGGTCCCATTTAGAGTAAAATAGACTTTAAACTGTTCATCTGTTATTATCATCTGATAGCGACGCCTCTACTGATTCCAGCTTTTGTTTTCTGACATGAAAACGGGCAGAAAAGAGACACAAAATGTGCACGTACACACATTGGATGGATGGCTGGATATAACTATTGATCGGAGCTGATAGAAGGAGTAATTGACAGATGATAGATGGATGGAAGACGAAGAGGATCTGTTAGATAAGGTTCAAGGAGACTGACCTGAGCCTCCAGTTTGTCCATTTGTTGGTTAGCTTTATTACCGTAATGGATGAATGTCGGACACAAACACACTTTGGGTGTCCAGATGAATTAAGGCCACTTCAATTCCCTGCGGGGACATTTGTCTTTCTTGAGTCTGCGTTTTGTTTATTTTATTTTATTTGTTTGTTTGTGTACAGTGTCTCATGTTTTATGTTTTACAGCCTTTGAACCGAATGTAGGTTTAATTTGGGTTTTCTAGACCAGATCGTTCACAAAGCGTTTAAATTGAATAATAAATATAGAATACATATCGTCACACTGTTAAAATTATTGCCTAAGTCATTTTTTGTCAAAATTGTTTTTTTTGCCGAAATCATCTCCTCATGACGCCGGCCACTATGGTAAAATCGCCTACATCCTCAGTTGATCAGATCATGTGATTTTATCCCCTTTAAGATAATGGCCTATGTCAAGTGTGTGATTTAAGCGGATACGTTTTTTGTGTTTCCTGAAAAATTTGAAAAAATGAGTTAGGCGATTATTTTAACAGGGTGACGATATGTATTCTATATTTATTATTCATTTTAAACGCTTTGTGAAGATCTGGTCTAGAAACCCAAAAATATTGTAAATATTGCATTTTACTTTTTATTTATTTTGTTTAGTTTCTCCTTTATTCTTCATTAAATTATTTGTATTTTTATTTTATCTTATTGTTATTTTTTGTATTTATTGTACTATTTAAATATTGCATTTTTTTATCTTATTTGTTCTCTATTTCTTCATTAAATTATTTGTAATTATATTATATTGTACTTCTACATGTTTTTAAATGGAATTTTCTTATCTTATCTTTTCAAATAATAATAATCAAGTTTTTTGTTATTGAATGTGATAAATACTGAGGTAGAAAAGATAAAAAAGATAAATAGGTAGATAAGGTGCAAAGAAGTTGTAGTTGCAAGATGGTGGTAATAAAATCATAAAATACATGAAAATAAAAGATAAAAGGTAAGTAAAAATACCATAAAACCATAAAAAAAACATGAAAATGTAAGATGAAAGGTAGGTAACCATACCATAAAATTATATTTTGATGTATTTTATGGTTTGAAGTTATGGTTACTTACCTTTCCTCTTATATTTTCATGGTTTTATGGTATGTTTACTTCCCTTTTATCTTTTATTTTCATGTATTTATGGTGTTATGGTATGTTAACTTACCTTTTACCATATATTTTGATATATTTTATGGTTTTACGGTACAGTTACTAATCTTTTATCTATAGTAAGCACTTTGTAACCTTTAGATAAATGCTATAACATATAAAGTTATAAATACATTATTATTATTATTATTAAAAAAGGGGTAAAGTGCCTCACACTAACAGATATGTGACACAGTAATACTGTGCAGGGCAGTGGCTTTCTGCAGCAGCATCAGAGACAGCGTGCAGGTCCGGGGCCCAGTTTGTGGAGAATTGATTATTTCTTGTCAGCGGTTCCGGTGGCAGGCCTTTATTTATCAAGTGGCAGTGTTCCCCTGGACCTGGCAGAGCTGCAGCAGGTGTGAAGGTCAACAAGAGAGTCATATTTTAATCAAAGACCAAGGAGCTAAAAATAAAACTCCCCCAGCGGGCGACGCACCGAGACTCAAGGAGATGTGAAAAGGCTCTGTAGTGTACACGTATTAATTATCACGCATATACACTGGGGTTGTTGTTATGCATAAATGTCAGCTGGACAGGTTTTTCTACTAAGGAAGCCATTAGCGGTGAGGAATGTGCCGCAGTGCACCTGGAGTCTGAGCTCGAGCCAAGACTGACAGCAGACTCACACCCCACAACTGAAAGTGACAGTCCTGAAAGGAAAACATAAGATAGCAATTACTGATAGCGAGTGTGCCAAGGCTAAAAATGAATCTTATCATTGTGTGTGTGTGTGGGTGTGGATGTACATCTGCATTGTATCATCGGTGCCAGGGTGTTACATTAACAGTGGAGCTATATCAACTGGAAGCCAGTTAATTTATAGACCTTACCCTGGGAAAATAAACAGTCAGGTATACTTTTGTTTAAGGACTACGTATTGTGTTTGGTTTTCCTGTTAAGTAAAAAGTACTGCAAATGTTTGAGTGGTTGAATGGTTTCAGCTTACACTTCTTCTAACGTGTGTGTTTAATGTTTGCAGACTTAAACACTATATACAGACTTCTGTTACTAGATGTAACAGTAGAGCACCAGTATCTCATACCGAAACCTCTACGGCCAACCAGGGTCCATCCACAAAACCAGTAATTTAACGTAGATAATCGTAAAACATACTACGAACTGTACCGAAACAAAATAAAACTCAACAAATCCATCTTTATTAGTCTTTCCAACAATCAGCAATGCTTGATTGGTTGAAATAAACCTTTAACTCACCGTGTTAAATGAGAAAATATCCTGCTCTGGTCGCTTCGTAACCTTAGCTAACGGTTAGTAATATCACTATCGCTCCCCACCAGACTCCAGAGACAAAAACGCAAATTTTACCTCACATATCAACGTAACATTGTAGCTTAAAGTGGACAAAAACAGAATAAAAGTAACCAAAACTGTCACCGACTCCGACTGGGAGAAATAAACCTTCAATTCACTGAGCTAGGGGAGAAAATGGCTGCTTTGTACGTTAGCTAACGGTTTGCTTATATTTGGGGACAAATGCACCGGTTAAAGTACGTCACTTAAAGTTGTTGACGGACTCAGGTTGTTATTGTCTGACAGCACTATGGAAAGGATCCCTGCAGAGATAGACTTTTTGTTCCGCCACAATCACTCTCCACCAGACTCCATAGATAAAAACTGCAATTTTACCTCACATATCATTATTCTAAATTCATTCAAAGTGGACAAACACCAAATAAAACTCACAAAAACCGTCTATAAAAGTATTTTTTCCAACGTCCTCTTTGGTCTCTTCGCCTCTGCCATGATGTCCATAAAGCCAAATAGCTAACGGTAGCTGAGTTACTGAAGTTAGTGCAGTCAGTTACTTAGCGGTTAGTTCACCTGATAAATGTGTCTTAAACTTCATTTTAATCTGGACATTTGAGTATTTTTGAGTGTAACACTCTTAAGTTTGAATAAATCCTGGATTTTAAATAGGAATTGGTTAATAGGAAATTATAAATTTGCTTATATAGAAAAAACAAATAAAATAAAAAGTACCATATTTAATTGTAGACAATTAAGATGCATTAAATTGTTTTAATTTAAGAGATTGTCTCACATCTAAGAGTACTTAAAAGAGATATGAAGTGGTGGAATTTAACCTGAACTTTCTATGCGTGCCATCTCATACGTAAACTCCAAGGAAATATTGTAATTTCTACTTAACTAGATTTATTTGACAGCTTAATTACTTTACAAATTAATATTTCAAATACAAAACGTACTGAGAGTTTATAAAATATGATGTTTTGCTGTAGATTAAACTACCCAACAGTAAATAAAGTTATGTGCTCAACAGGAAATTAGGCCAATTAATTAAAAAATACCAAACAATTTGTGGTTCCAGCTTCTCAAAAATTACAATTAGCTGCTTTTTCTTGTTTTAAATGACAGTCAAATGAATAAATCTGAAGGTTTGATAACTGGTCAGCAAGAACAACCGATTTTACAACCTAATAATAAATAATCTGATTAATCCATAATAAATACATATATAAAATAGTTATAGTAATAGTTACAAATTAGCATAAAAAGCAAAAAGCTGCGTAGACATTCATATATTAATAATAATGTAGTAAAATAACAGCCACAGAGGCCATTTTTATGCCTTTAAGTACATGTTCCTGTTTATACTTAAGAAATTACTTATTTTGGTCTAAGTAATACTTTCTCCACACTTTGTATTGTTAGTTTGCCAGTAAAAATAAAGGATAAATGTAAAAATTATCTTTTATTTGGTCCTAAATGTCCCTTTTGTTGTGGCCCTAGTGAGTCACACAGTGAACTACTTTGTTGTTGGATGTGTTTTGTTCGGTAACCAATAATCATCCAGGCCGAAAAAGCATGGCACCGATCATTTATCACACAACAGAGACACACTCGGTGGTAACTTAACAGCAGGTGAATTTCAACATGAGTATCCCACACACAGCGGGGTGGTGGATGGGGGAGTCTGAAATCCAAACCCGCCATCAATCACGTCTCCTTGCATAGCTTTCACCAAACTGAAGTCCCACGGTGATAACCACGGCTCACATCCAGATTAAAGGTGTTGATAGTGGAGAGGCCTGTCGATGGTGACATGAATTCGGTGCACTATGACCAAGGTCACTGTCAGCAGGAAGATGGCTCCTCCAGCTCTCCTCTGCCCCCTGCTGGTGTATTAATCTCTATGTAAAAACACCTGGAGGCTTCAGGAACATCCTCAGATCTTTAATGTGAAAGAAAATGTTAAAATAAATGAGTTATGAGAGCAGTAACAGCCCTCTGTTGCCCCAATGTCTGTTCCCTATCCAGCAGATTCAGAAATTACTCTCCTTCAATGATCATTTCTGATCTTATAAATATAAAATATAAAACAGTTAAAAAGACATTTAACCTATTTTAAGGCAGAGAATGTGACTTTTAGATGTTCAGCTGTGGGACAGATGGGCTAAAAATGAGCTGTTTGGTTGCAAGGAAACATGTAGTCAGTAACCTAATAGATAAAGTATTACAATATTAAATGAACATAACTTGATTACTTAATGTTGCTTAACACCAAATATGCAAATAAAGATCAGAGAAAATAAATATTAATAACATGTATTGATGTATTCTATCAGACAGCTGAACGATGTAAAAGAACAGAAAATATATTTTTTAAGCATCATCTTTAAAGAAAAACTGGTGTATTTTAAATTTGTAATCCTGCTAATAATTCCCATTTTAACTAAATGTAACTGTAACAGATTCAGGGTGGGACAGTTACAGAATGTGTGAAGTTTAGTGGAGATTTGACATTGTACACTGAAGTTAGGAGTACTTCCCGTTTTATGGCGAATCATCGAAATTCAACGCAACGCCACGGGCACGCCATTTGACGTACAGTCACAAATAGCACAACTTTTCATCTGCAGTTTGCTGTGACTGTACTGACCAATTTTGAAATTGATCCAATAAATTCCCTAGGAGGAAATAACATAACCGATGCTATTTGGTAATTTAAGCTCACGTAACGTACTGTAAATGTTACTTTGAGACTTGTTGTGTTATTTCTGTGAAATAAAACTTGATTTAAAAAACATTTTGAACAAATGTTAGGTCAGATATGTTTAGTATATTTCATATCGTCTTATTATCATCAGTATAAACTATTATAAACAAGCAAACGTTAGCTTTGCAACAGTTAGGTAGAACTAGCAGTTAAATATGTTAATAAGTATTAATAATGCTCATCTCCAGTCGTGGAAAGTAGCTAAGTATATTTACTTACTTGTACTTTTTGTTGGATAGTTGGTCAGAAAAAACAACCCCAACAAGGTTCTTGGGAATTGTGACGCCATTTATGACTAGCTCCTGACATTTATTTCAAAAAAGTAAATTATTTATTATTAATTATTATTATTTATTATTTACTCAGAAGTTTGTGTTTGTGTTACTTTTTTGTCTGTTGGGTTATTTACCCAAACTAAAATATGGTATGTTTGCAAACTGTTAATTAAGTAAATTAGCGACAGTTTTAAGGTTGTTTGTTAAACTTGAACTGTGTTTAACAATGGGTCTATAAAGATAAATTTAATGCTATAAATGACTAAAACTGGGTCCAATTTTGACCCAGTGATTTTTAGTGTGTAGCTGTCAAAAATGACGTTTTCAGCCTCACAATTTCCACAGATTTGTCTGTTTATAACTTGATCAATAGCAAATTTATTGAAGAATATGCACAATGTAAGCATGATAAAGTTATTAAAACTAAACTTTGAAGATGTCTCTATATAACAGCAACCTACAATTAGGGGAAATACAGGTCGTAAATGTTGCTACCAACACATTTGGAACCAGATTTATTCAGTAAGTTTACATGTTTATACGTTAATATAATCATATTATATATTAAATACAGTGTATGAATGTGCCCTCTTTAACCTCCAATGCCTCCCAGGTAGGCAGCAGGCTTTAATGTCATTAACCCGACGGAGTTCGAAAGCTTGGCGAGACAGATGTTCTCCTACACATCCTGATGTGACTGCTGCTTCTGTTTTACTGAGTGAGGACGTATGAACACAAACGCTGCCAACCTCCCACACGATAAAAGACCTTTCACAGGATATTATTTATACTCATCAGACACACTGATACACACACTACACACAGTAGATAAGGTACTATTTTACTTTTACTTTTCATGCTTTATGTAACCTACATTTTCCTAATAATAAACACACTTCTAAAGGTTTTTCTGCAAATAGATCTTTCTTAATGTATAAAAGAGTATTTTTACAGTCTGGTTTTAGTAGTTTTACTTGAGTTAGCGTCTCTGGTAGATATGTATGTGTGTAAACACACAGTACATACAGAGTATTGTATTGTGTATCAATTATTACTACAAATTAACATATTAATTAGTACTACTAAGTAGTAGTAACATATTTTATAATAAAAATATTTTTTTGGTAACATTTTGTAGAGTTTTAGTTTGTTGTGTGTTTAACATTTTCCCCTTTGTTTCAAAGGCGTATCTCCTCACATTAATCATTTCAGAACATTTTCTCATGGTCTTCCCTCCCCAGTTGATCCCGTGCACTCGGCCTCATGACCAGAATATGATTCATGTGAAGACAAACATTTGGCCTTAGATTTGCCTTCATTCTCCACACGTTTGATGCGATCTGAAAGGAGACGGTTGTGTTTCACTGAACTCGCCAGAGCGCCTGACCCCTGCGAGTATCTGTAACAAAAGACTGAAAGCAGGGTTGTTGTGATGCAACATAAAGATGTTTGGCTCAGAACTGAAAATAAACTCTGGTTACCGGATGGATTCAGATATTAAAGTCTAAATGTTTGATGTCTCTCTGCAGGGGATGTTTGGACTTTATGGAAGCAAAGATTTTAGGTTTTCATTCTGTTTCAGTTAGTTAACAGCAACTACATTAGCAGTTAGCTAATTGAAGATTGATTGAAATCTGTTAATTTACATAAGCACACATCACATTTTGTTTCCAAGAAGACAAAATTATTCAGATTTTCATATAAAAATAATAAGAAATGTAGTTTTTGTGAATGTTTTGACATCAATTATTAAATAAAGGAACAATATAACTGAGGATGTGATCTTAAAGGGTTAAAATGTCATTTTTAATTTCACCTGGACTTTAATTGTGTGACATTCAGCCATTTTAATAGTACTTTCGTCCACTTGACCCCAGAAAAGGACTTTTTGCTGGTTAAATGAAAGATAGCATTAGAAGGGATAATTCCTTTAAGCTTGTAGTAGTGATCGAATGGCTGTGGGCCAATTTACAGCTTCCACCACTCATTAGCCCGAGTTCTGTCTCACCATCCGCTGAAGCCTTGTCCACTCACATTTTATTTATATCGTCTAAAATCACCCAGTTTCCCTCAGTGGCTGTACAATCTGTACCACGTTCAAACCCTCGGTCCACCAGGGAGGAGGTTTCTCTGTGAACCCTTGTCATTTATTTTATTATTTTATTATCTTTAAATTTTAATTCGGCACACACTGCTGTGTGTTATGGTTTCTGTGTTATCTTTTTAATTAATTTTAATTAAATAGCATCTCTTATTGACTGTTGCTGTGTATTTGGTTGCATTCTGCTTCATGAATCGCCTTTAATCTGATTATTTATTGATATTTTTTGGTGTGTATGTAAAGAACTTTGTAAACATCGTTTTTAAATAAAATGCAATACAAATAAATAATTATAATACTTATTAGACAATATTAGACAAATGGATATCGATAGATAAAGTAAAAGTATGTTAAAGCTGTAAATTGAAGTGTTATTTACATTACATATTCAGTTGTGGTTAAAAGTCAGTATTCAGCTCATTTAAATTCTAATTATTTTTGCATTGTGTCTCTTCATATGAGCTTATTTATTAGGACTTATTCTTCCTGAACCCGTAACCATCTGTTTTTAATGATTCGTACGTTTTCTGTAAATAAAAGCGGTTAAAACAGCCCGAGTGGGAGCGATTACTTCCCATGTTTCCGCTGTTTCTTGCTCAACATGAGGACTTTTTCTGGAACATCAAGATGAGTAAAAAAAAAAAAAGAACAAATAAATAGAAAATGAAGCAATAACAATCATGTGAAGGGGCCTGCAGGAGAACAACGGCTGATTGTCTGAAGAGGGAGTTTCCAGAAGACCTCTGTCCTCCCCTGCTGATACAGGGTTGCTGAGGAATGTCGAGCACAGATATCACTTTAATTATGGGTTTAACATTTCAAAGAGTTTGGTGCATTCATCCCCCGTATCTGCACGAGTCTGTCAGTGGCAGTTTTAATCTAGGGTTTCCAATCAGCAGCTGGTTAATTCCCAAAGAGCCATTTTCTTTATGGAGCCATTAAAAAGACATTAGAAAGATAAGGTCGCTAAAGAGGACTTAAAAAGGTAATGAGAGATTTCATCTTCAGAAACGTACTCAGGTGTTAGTTTCAGAAAGCTTGATTCGATCGGTTGTGTCTCCGATAAACAGTGCGAGCGCATTAAGCTACCTGTCCACCAGGTGAGCTCAGTGCGGCTCTAGAAATGAGTAATTAATAGTCATTAAATGGGCTGCAGACGTTAATGTTCCCCTCAGGATGAACTGTAATCTACTCTGTGATCCTCGTGTAGCGACGCAATCAGGTCAAAATGTCCAATTCTTAAAGGTCCAGTGTCTAACATTTAGGCAGAAATATAATATAATATTAATATGTCTGTTTTTATTAGTGTTTAATCACCTGAGAAGAATTGTTGTGTTTTTGTTTCCTTAGAATGACAAGTTTTTATCTACAGATGTGGAGTCTGCCATGTTTCTACAGTAGCCCAGAACAGACAAACCAAACACTGACTGCAGATCGGGACCTTCGCGGCCACCGTAGTTTCTCCTTTGCGCTTGGAGGGCGAGGGTGAAGCGAGGTAGTTGCGATTTGTAACTACACCGCTGAGTGTTCAAAAAGAAAACCAAATATTGAAGATGCTTAAAAGATAAAAGCGACACATATTAGTTAGCTAATGTTAGCAAAACACAGAATCAGAAATCAGAAATCATTTGACACGTTTAAAGCAAAACGCTAACGTCAACAAAGCAACAAAACCTGCAGTTCCTCTATCGGCCACTAGAGGCTGGCTCCAGCAGTGAGTCTCCATAAGGCCTCAAATTAAAACAGCAGAAATAAACATGTTTACATCCTGATACATAAACAGTTTTTGGTGATAATTTCCTCCTTCATGACGCTTTGACCCTTTACAGGGTTGAATCTTTTATAAAACTCACCTGTTAATATTATATTAAAGCTCAAAGTTCAGTTTAATTAAGGACACGGCTGCTCTAAGTGCCTTCACAGGAGCTTTAAATTAAAGTGTGACCAGAACACTCAATATATTTAGCTTATTTTCAACCTCCCAGTCGCTTTGTATTCAAGTTGTTTTCCAACGTTTAGTTGTATTCATCTTTAAAAGGAATCTGAAAAGCTATTACAGCCACACAGGCAGAAGATTGGCTTTCTGTAATGAATATAAAATACCAGAAAGCAAAGTGAAAGCTTTTTTTTAACCTATAAATCTACAAACACCTCCCCACGTTGCCAGGAATGAAATACTTACACAATATGAATTTTTAATTAAATAATAAAAATGATAAATACGACTACCAGCTGCTGCTGCGGCTGCTGGAAGCAGGAAGAAGAGAAAACCTGGATGGATGGGAAAATCAGCCTGGAGTCCAACTCTTCGTCTCCTCCTCCTCCTCCTCCTCCTCCTCCTGTGAGCTCTAACGTGAGTAACAGACCACAGTGGGAGGTTTCATCTACCTTCTTCTTCTTCATTGCAACAAAACACCAACCAGGAAGACTTTTTAAAGGTCATAAAAACACAGAAATACTGAAATAAAAATACTAAATTTGACACAGAAATAACAGAAACATGTATTAAAGTATTAAAAGTAACAATACTCATTATAATATTACTAAGAACTTTTACTTAAGTACTTTATTTAAGTGGAATTTGTACTTTTACTTCACATTTCAGAGAGAAATATTCACTGTAAAAACATCATTTTTGAGAAAACTAATTTAAAGGCTGTTTTTATATTTTAAGTCAAACTTTAACTTTTTGATGTACTTAAATATTGAAATAAATCTTAATTTATTGTAAAACCTAATTTCTTATTGTATTTGAAATAATAAAATTCCTAATTTTTCATTATTCTGGTGCTTGAAAATTAAATAGCTGCCATTTAAAATATTAAATTATCTATATAATCAATCAATATATCAGTTATATATGTATATAAATTTTAAAGTTTGTAAAATGTAAAGATTCAAGTTTTTCTAAAGTAAATTATTATTAATTAATTACAAAAGTTAAAAGTTGTTTTACTTAAAACTCAAAAAGAATTGAATTTAAGTTTTTACAGTGTCGTACTTAATAATAATGATATAATATTATCTATTACATTTATCTGACGATTGATACTTTGCAGATTGAGATTTTACACACAAAACATCTTAAATATGATTTATTACAGATTAAACTCTCTGATGGTGCATTAAGTATTTTTTAGTATTTATACTTTTAGTAAAAGTTATATTATAATGCTGCATTATGGTACATTATGGTACATTAATTAGCATTTTAATGTTATAGATTGAGCTCTTTCTGATTACTTTAAATACAGTTGGATAGTTATATTCATAACAGTGTAAAAACTGAGCATATTTTTAATAAAATAAATAATTTTTGTAGCTTTTATTATTATTATTATTAAGTATAAAAGGTCGAATAAACTCCACTGGAACATGAAATGGAAAGAACTCAGAGTAAGATTTTAGTCTGAGTGAAGATAAATCAAGAAATAAAACCTCTGCTACAAAACATTTCAGATATAATTTACTCACTTAACTGTTGATTATATATATATAATTATATTGTATTTCCACACATAAAAGGTCTAAATGTTCCCGCTCCACTGCCAGGAAAATAAAGACAGAACATTTTATTGAGTTTTCTGAATGTACAGTCGTCAGATTGAAATATTCTGAGTATAAAAACTCTGTGACGAACCTAACACCACCGTTACCTCACTGTTCATCAACAACATCAATAACCCATCACTATATGATATTATTGATCCTTTGATCCTTTATTCAGTGTCTCTGTCTGATACTTGAATGCACTTGTACTGTGGTTTTGCGACTGTAACTCAACGTATTTGAGTATTTTATCATTGATTGTATGTTTTTATGGGTAAAATCTTAATAACTACAGTTGTTAAATAAATGTAACGCAGTAAAAATAACAATATTCACCTTTAAACTGTTGAGAAATAGAAGCAGAAGGTAGATTAAAATGGAGAAATAATCCACCTTATTTATACAATATACACATAAATACCAGATTAGTGAATTTCAGTTGTATTTATTTATATATAGAAGAATATAGGCACCAAGATGACTAATAAGTAAAATATATATAATAAAGTATACAATGTTTCATGTGCAGTGTGCGTAATATTCACACTATACATTAATAATACAATAATACAATGAACACACAGGCCTATGAGAAGAAGAAACATACATTTTAATGACATTTACACAACATTTTTCCAATAACCTGGGAAACACTGAAGAACATCTTTGAGTTAGTTGTACTTCTGAATATTTTAATACTTTACTATAAATATATTAGTAGCCCACAGTATAGAGCATGAGCTCCACATATCTACATCTATCTATCCAGATAGACACGTGGCTATTTTTCATGTATTTGCTACAAATTCACTTACTTTGAGTGGGACAGGAAGAGACTCAATAAAGTGATCAGGAGAGCGAGCTCTGTCCCGGACTGTCCTCTGGACTCCATAGAGAGAGTGGGTGAGAGGAGGATGTTAGTGAAGCTGACATCCATCATGGACAACCTCTCACCCTCTATATGACTCCCTGATAGCTCCTTCAGCAGCAGACTGTAACACCCTCAGTGTAAGAAGGAGAGGTTCTGCAGGTCTTTCATCCCTGCTGCTGTCCTGCTGCTGTACAGGGACCATACAACACTCTGATCAATGTTTTGTCGAGCACTACATAACACCTGAATCAATTTTGCAGACTCTACAAACACCTGTCAAATGTTTGTCAGACCTCTTACAAACACCTGATCAATATGTTTTCAGACTCTACAACACCTAATCAAATGATTTGTCAGACTTCTTACAACACCTGATTAAATATTTGTACGGACTTCTAACAACACCTGATTCAATATTTGTTCAGACTCTACAACACCTGATCAACTGTTGTAGGTTTCTGTTTTTTAAATTACACCACCCAAGTACCATTAGCTTTATCACTTTCACCATAAGTTTAAATAGTATCTGATTTATTTATTTCACATAAAATGCTGCTGTGACAAGGGAATTCCCCGTTGTGGATAAAAAGGTGAATACCAATATACAATACTATTTTAAGAGATGCTGAAATCATATCTTTAGATATGCTAAGGGTTGTTATTTTGAGATGCTAAATCAAATATTTAAGGTGGGTACGAATCAAATATTAGAGATAGCTCGAAATCAATATTCTGAGATGCTAAATCAAATATATTTCGCCGCTCGCTAAATCAAGTATTTAGAGCATGTCTTAATCGCAATATTTAGCAGATGCTAAATCAATTACTTTTGAGATGCTAAATCAAATGAATTTAAGGCATAAATCAATAATTTGAAGATGCTTTAAATCAATTTTTACGATTTGCTACAGTATGTATCTTTGTGAGGAGGAGATGATACCTAATGGTTGTAACAAGGTGGAGGACGGAATTAATTTGAGTGAATCCGCTTAAATCAATATGTGGTGACAGTTAGAATGCATAATACTGATTTAAGTGTGCCTCTCTAGAA